>NW_019525660.1:3306341-3433569 GCF_002814215.2 Seriola lalandi dorsalis | reverse complement strand
TGGGGGGGGGTGGGGGTTTGTGTGAATGTGAGCGATTTCCGTGTCTCTGTTTAAGTGTATCTGTATCTGTGTGTGTTGGGGTTCATGTCTACAGATTATAATCTCTAATCTGAAGTTTCTTAGAAAAAACTCAACACTAAACTTTGATTTTTAAAATTAGGCACATGGTCACAAAATATGTGAGTAAACAATAAATCCTGAGGCTGACCTGAGCAACCTTTAAGAGCATAACGCTGCAAGATCCCTCGCTTCTGATCAGATCACTGTGGTAAGAAAAGAAAACATCAAGTCTGTGGGCAAAATGGATATAATTGTTGTTTTTGGTTCAGCTTGTGCGCAAGAGAGTCTAGGCCTCTGCAGGCTCTGTCTTTATCTGGATAAAGTTTGCAGGCAGCTGGACAGACAGCGGCAGCTCCTGCAGGCCTTTGATTCCCTGCTCCGGCTGCAGGGACATCTCCCCACGCACTTCCAGTTCCTCCACAGGAGTCAGGCCCTCACCAGGGCTGCTACTCTGGGAGGAATGTCCATTAATTATAGTTTCACTTGCAGGCTCCTGGCCCTGACTTTGACTGGTATCAATAATCACAGTCCTATACTGCAGCTCTGCCTCCCCTACCTCCATCTCTTCCTTCTCAAACGTATGTGCCGTCAGTGATGGATCACCGTTCACCATCGACTGGAAGTAGCTGGGGTCCAGCATCTCCTCTTTGACCTGCAGCCCCGAGAGATCGCTGGATTTGAGCACGGTGGCAATTACGGTGCCGGGCTGCTGTGCCACCATGGTCTGGCCGCAGGTGGTGTTGATGGCGACCAGGCGGGGGAGACTGTTGAGGTTGGAAGCGGTGGAACTAATGACTCCTGGAGGGGAAGTGCAGGAGGAAGTGGTGGAGGAGGAGACAGTGGAGGAGCCCAGACTGGTGACCAGGAGCTGCTGCGGGAGGCCATCCTGCAGGCTATTGGCTCCACCTGCTAAAGAGGCCGTTTGGATGGTGAGCACATCTTTACCACCTGCTGTGGTGGAGGGCATGGTGTGGAGAATAACCTGGGGAGGGGGGGAGTGGTTGGAGTCCCCGTTGGCCAGAACAGTGGTGAGGGGAACAGACTGAAGAGAGCCGGAAGATGTCAGGACCATAGGAAGTGACGCAGGAGCAGTGATGGTCCTGAAAAGACAAAATGAACTAAATATGTGCTGGTGTTTCTTCGTCTTCTCTGACAGAGCTGTTGTAACTGAATATTCAGCTTGCATCTTTGCAAATATAGACAAGGATTATTTTTTAATGGAACCCTGTTGAGAGAGTTACCCGGTGCACAGTTATGATCCTAAACAGCAGAACTAATGCCCTTATTAATATTACAAATGGCATTGTCAGCTGCACCACAGAAATCATTATTCTCCTTGATTCCTAACTGCAGACAATGTTTAACTGCTCAGACAAAAAGCCAGATGACTGACAATACATTAATAATACAAGCAGTGGACAAAGCAAACAATGGAATCGAAAGCAAATCCGTACAACAACACAAACTGCAGCCTAAAAACATCTCCGACGGTTGGTGAAACAACAACGCTTTGTTATCAAAACATCCTGTGGGTTTGGAATAGAGCCTGTTGATACTGATACAGGTTCATACTGATGCACGAGCGTTAGAAAATTCAGATCACAATACATTGACTGACATGAATTTTTCTTTAGATAAAGACATAACAAACACAAATCTTTTGGGTAAGGATCCTTTACAGGAACAGTTTGATATTTTGCGAAATACAAAAGCTAATTTGCCTTCTTGCACTGAGTTAGATGAGGAGATTGATACCGCTCTCGTGTCTGTCCGTTCTCCAATTAGCATGTTATATTTCATTTAATTTAATTAGTACAAAAACCGAAGTGTAAAAACAACATGTTGGGGTTTGATCAGGTGTAAACTCCTGGAACTATTTCTTGGCTGGGAACAGTAACTTCCTAGAGCCTTTTTGTCAATGACAGCAGAGCCAGACTAGCCGATTCCCCCTATTTACAATCTGTATGCTAAGCTAACTGAAATGAAAGCATTCTTCACTTAACTTACAGTCACTCTCAATATGATTTACAGTGTGGAAACAGTGGGTATTGTGTTCTTCTTACCTCATAGCTTGTGCTGGATCTTGGACACCTGACACTTGATTTGCGTGCAACACATGAACAGACTGAAGGAGATGCGCGGCGTGTCCACCATTAGCTTCCTGGTATAGACATTCATCATTAGGCTCCTTCTTCATCTGCTTCACTGAGACTTGGTGCTGACCATGAGCCCGTCCGTGCCCTTTGGAACCTCCACGGACCACAGACCTCCCATTGGTAGATCTCTGGTTACCGTAGCCGGCGTTGGCGTCTGAGCTCGTGTCTTCATCCTCAATCACAACCAGATCAGGTGGCATCTCCTTAAACTGGTACACCAGCCGCTGCCCCTCCACTTTAGCCAGGATGCCTCTTTGATAATAGTACCTAGAGGAAAAAGCAGATAAGGAGCTGTTTAACACGTTATAGACATGATCATCATTCAAATCTAACAGCCTCATAAAATCTTAAACCGTCACTCCGGTGTGTTATTATGAACATGTCTGTGGAATCATGTCTGCAGGGTTCAGAGCTAAATGGGAGCTAATGTGCGTGACAACGGTGCTTTGGAAAATGGTGCTCATCTGTATGTTCGTCTTACCTAAGAGCTCTTCCCATGGTCTCATAGTTCATGTCAGGCTTGTTCTTGTGTTTGCCCCACAGCTTTGAAACTGCTTTGGAGTCCACTAGCTTAAAGATGCCTTTCTCCCGCTGTGTCCACTTGATGTATTTGGGACAGGTGTTTTTATCCTGCAGTAAAGCCAGAAGGAATTCCCACAGGTAGATGGTGTTGCCTGCAAATTCAGGGAGGGGGGATAAATTAAGTCATGTTTTTTACATTCAAGCACAACGTACATCCATGGTGAGGCCTTAGAGCTGTGCTACAGACATCTATCTTTCCTTTTATTTTTTATAGCAATTTTCAGAGTTTTACTTAAAAATATTACATGGCAGCTACAGGGTTACAGGAGAAACGGCTTGTGTAACTGTTGTGTGTGTGTGCATGTGTGCCTTGGAAGGGAATTAATTATACCAAGCCTGGGAGTAGATTACTCTAATTTGCAAGATACTGTGGCCAGAAGTGGTTAAAAACAGCATCGCTCCGAGCAGTCACTTGAATCCCAGACACGGTGACAGGGTGATGTATATGTGTGCAGCTGAACCTGCCGTCTCCAGCCCCCTCCTCTTTGTGTCACACTGTATGGTGCAATGAGGGTTCACATCAAGCAGCACTAGTCTGCCTCTATCAGTGGAGCATCAGCGTGCCCTCCAGCCTACAATCACTTCTGTTTCCCTGTGAAACACAGCACTCTGAGAGTCCCTCATCCATTAACTCGGCCAGATTCAACCCGGCCGGACTGCAGGGGTTGAGGACTGCTGTTTGCACACTCCACAGGAGGAAACAGAGCGTACACAAGAGGGGGAGAGACCTTGATTTTTATTGGCTCATTACAGAGAAGCGGACTAGTTAGTGAGGCTTACCTTTGCCCTCTTTGGTCTTCTTCCTGAGTGGCAGGTTAGGGGTGGTGATAGGGGAGCAGGGACGCACCGCCCGCGGCTTCCGGACTATGATTCAAATTGAGGGGTAGCATGTTCAAAGGTCACAGTGAAATCATCCAATTACTTACAACACTGAAACTTTATCACAGGAGATCATTGCTGTGTTGTAACAGGGAGGACGAGCACACTGTTACCTTTGCTTTTTTTCTGAGGTTTTAATGAAGTTTTTTGGGGAATCTCATCCATGGATGAAGTGTCCTCATCTAGGGACACGTCAAGGGCACTGTTGTCCATCCGGTCGGGCCTCAGTGGGGTATATGTCAGGTCTGACTCCAGCAGAGTGCCATAGGAGTGAACTGAACGTAAATAAGACAAACAGGAACACAGACAAACCATGAATACACCACGAAGATCGAGTCGAATGCTCCAGATATGATTAATGTGGGATCAAAACTGAAATATTTTTGCACTATTTCTGAAACCGTAACAATGCAAATGAACTTACTCATACGTTTCTCATCCAAAATGTTGTTTGGAGACTCCATGTTGAGAAGAGCTGCTGCAGCCTCGTTTGTCTCCATGCTGTCCTCTGCACCTGAGACCGTTGTTTCTGTGCAGCAGACAAAGACAAATTCATGAGGTCCCTGCTGGTAAATTCTTTTTTCATATATTGTGGTATTTCAGTTTGTCTGTGTCTTTATCAGATACATCAGATATATCTGAAGGAATTAATAGAATTTTAAAGGTGGCATCAAGATCTATAAAAAATTAATGGTACAAAAAAAAAAAAATAGGGAAATATTGTAAGTTTCCAAGAAAGAACGAAGTAATTTGATAGTAATTTTAGGAAAATATGAATGTCTTTCAAAGAAAAGTTCCATTTAAACACAAATACTTATTCATTCATTTATCATCGGAAAGGTTGTCCTTCATGTATGCTGAATTATCTGCTTGCATGTAGACAAATTTCACATTTTTGGATATTCAGGTAACCCACTGTTTACTCATTAAAGACTCTCTAGGTTATGCTAGTGATTAACTGTAATTAAATAATTGAAGAATGTTTTTGACTCCTGATAATTAGTATCAAATTGCATTGTTCTTTCCCTGAAACGTTTTGGAAATTGCGGAGCAGGGCCCCGGTTTCTGTGATCCATCTTAAGACTAAGATGATCCAGGTCCAGGTAAAGTATATATATATATGGTGAGATTCACATTTATTTCATTAACAATTAAAAAAATAAATAGATTTAGCTGTGAATTTAGACGTAAACAGATTTTTTTTTAAGAAAGGTAGATAAGATAGCAAAGTAAGATATCTTTACCTGAGAGGTCCACCCCTCCCACCAAGATGGATGACTCCTCCACCACGTGGAGGGTGGTGTCCACCATGATGCCATTGGGCACTTCATCCGACTCCAGGCCTGAGTAGACCTGCAGCAGATCGGCTGCAGGCACCTGTTCAACAATCACCGCTGGGAATACTGATGGGTCGTCCAGCTAAATGGAAAGAGGACACACACACACACACACACACACACACACACACACACACACACACACACACACACACACACACAAAGATACACACATAGAGAAAGGTATGAGATGTCGCAACACCGGCGCTACAACTGGGAGGCAAGGGACAGATGGTCTTTGCGAATACATACGTGTAAATCCAATAAAAACACCATTAATTCCTCCACTACACATCATAAATGCAATATAAATACCACAGATGACATCAGATTAATGTTATAACCCGATCTGGTCTCTTATTTTTATTGCCTTGTAAAATATTGTAGATTCATACTCAATTTCAGCTAATATGGAGGCGCATAGCATGGAGGAAAGCTCATTTCTGTGGTGTTGCAGCAGCCCACAGGGACCCGCTGAAGAAGACAGGAACCAGATGTTTGATTTGGCCTACTTCTCCTGAGAAGTTAATCTTATGCTCAGAAATTATATAAGCCCAAATGAATGTTAATGGATCAATCATGAACTGCAGGCAAACGCCCCCTTCATCATGTCCTAAACGTGCTTTGGGAATTCCAACCTTGCCGTCTCATTTCAGGCACGGCACAGCCTGATGCAGAAAAGGAGCAGGGGGAGTTTGGTCCAAACCACGGAGGAACAACTAAGAGGCACAACAGACCAGAGAGCTCCTCAAACACACACGTGTCAAGAGTCCTCGCTGGGTGCTTGGTTCGTGTCAATGTGAGGGACATGGGGACTAACTCAGTCCTTTGAATAAGTGGGTCATACGGTTCCTCTAAAGCTCTCATTTTGAGTTTTTTCTGGTTCTGGTAGACTTAAGTGAGCTGTCGCTTTGTATAAAATACATTCAGCATCGGAGGCAGAGGCGGATCTGATGCAGAAATCATCAAATTTAATTACATTTTTAATCCATAATCATGATTTTAGTTTTAAATGAAAAGGTCACCTCGGGTTGCAGTTTGATTCAAAACCACTCAGGGTCAACTGACCACCAGGAGATGGCAGCAGACTACACTACACTACAAACTGTGCACAGATCATTTCTTTTACCATGTCGGTGCCAAGCAGCTAATGAAACTGCTTTGGCTAAACCAGAGTTTCTAAATGTGCATCAGAGTGATCAGAGAGCAACTTAAAATGCCACCAGGCACAGACCTATCTGAAAAAACAAGACAATTTGATTTACTGTTGTTTTTCATTGGAACTTGTCACAACACCCTCATGTACAAAACACTGAAACACTGAAAAGCAGAAAGAAAGAAAATGTTAACCAGCAACCAGTTTTTTCTCTTTAAATAGATGATTGTGTTATTCAGTATTTTATCTAAATTTAAACCAACCAGACAATGTAGATGAACAAAAGCACATTCTTACAGTGATGGTGTGATTAAAGGGGGAAATAGACAAGACAAAAAGGTGAAGTAAGAGAAACATGAATAAAGGCGTATCTGTCTCTTTGCACAAGTGTCCATTGTTGGTTTGGACCTCGAGGCATACCAGGTGTCTGGGCCTTGAGTCGTGGGGGTGAGAAGAGGGGGCAATAGAGCCAGATACACACCCATTTCAGCTACACTTTAACCAGCAGACTAACAGACTGGCTCGTTATTTGGACATTGTGTTAAACGGTTAGTCCTTCTAAGCAGCACCGGCAGTAATTAGCCAAAGCTGTTCATTAGTTGAACATATGCTCTGTACGTACTGTAGTGTAGGCGTCTGTGGGTATAGAGCGAGATTTGGAGGATCAGCAACAAACACCTTGTGTCATCTCGGCAGCGAAACCACGAGGCCTCCCGGGGCTAATAAAAACCCATGGTTTTGCTTTGACTACAGGCGCTATCAATGTCTCACTGATATACACTGAATGTTTCCCATTAATCTGAGTCTTTGGTAGACATATTATCAGATAGCTAGACGGGGAGGTTACCACATCTCCTCGCCTGAACTTAAATGATGTTTGCTGTCCTTGTGTGGCATTTTGACTGTTGGTCTGCTGAGCTCATGAAACATCGAAACGACACCTCCCCCCTCTCATGAAACGCTGAGTCCCACACAGTTTGCTGACAGAGCGAGAGACGTCTGGAGAGGCTGTCTCTACAGATCCTGTTTTTGCTGGGAACACCTTTAGACTATTCTTGTGTTGTCATGTAAACCAAGTTTTGATTTGACAATTTGAAAAGCGTGTTGCGATGCATTAAGAACTACGGAGGAGAGAAACTTGTTGTTTAAAAGGCGTCACATTGTGAAAATGCGGGGCTCTCAGGGAGGACCGTGAGACATGTAACACAGTCTGACAAATAATATTCAACATCATAAAGGTTTTAACAGCTTCTTCCTCTTTGTTGACTTGGATAGTGTTTCTAGTAGGGAAACAACAAGTGCGATAAGAATCAGGTCGATTTGCATTTTTGAGTTCCTCATTCTGCCTCTAAAAGCAACAGCATCTGTGCAGGTTGCCCCCCACCACCACCACCACCGCCACACCCTACTCTCTTCTGCTTTACCTGCTCAGCCACAATGGAGTCCAACTGTCTGTACACTTACAATACCCTCAGATTAGCAACAGTTGACAAAGTATTTCTGCCTGCAGCGTGAAGATGCCATTATTTTATTTTTTTTACCTAAAAGCCAGATACGTTTGTTTATGTAGCTTGAAACTTTTATTTTTTATTTCAAATTAAGAGAACAAATTGCAGAGCTATCTGTAGTTGAATCAGAGATTGTGTACAAAATAACAAAGCTAAGTATCACCCTGCAGTCAATACATGATACACCCAAGGGAGCTACTTATTGACTTAAAAACCAATACAGCAAGGCTAATCATTAAAGAACCTACTCTATGATTTCACTCAGCTCCAACAGCTTTATTGTAGCCTAAATAAATCTTTACAACAGCCAGAAGAAACAAAATGGCCACTGCGGCACTACATTAGTACAGTGCATTACAGTGTGTTGTTCCTTTTTAGGGGTATTTTCAGGACTTGGTAAATAGGGGCATACTGCTTGCATAACAGGCTAAGTGGGTGCAGCAAGGAACAAAACCGTAGCCCTTGAACAATGCAAGACCTTTTCGTGGAATTATCCCATGCCTTTCAAGCAGCCTGGTAACTGGTCTGTCAGGTTAGGCCTGAACCGGTGCTATTCAGGGATCCAGTGACAACTCGTCACTCTAGATACACACATACAAACACCGGTACACATAAACACACATACATCCACACTTACAATCAAGCCTGCTCCACAGGATTCAGACACGGGTGTGGGGATGAGATAACTGCACACCTGACCAGGCAATGAAAAGACACATAGGCACAGGTTCACATCGTATCCACACACAGTAACCTTTCTGTCATAAACACATTCACGGCCAAGCCCCACCCTTTCCCTCCCACGCACCCCAGCCTCGCTGCAGGTTTTTCCTTTCCATGTCTGTGTTCCCAACAGCCCACACTCGTCCTCCCAGACCTCCTCTCTGCTCCATCCTCCCCTCCGCCTGCCTCGTTCCCCAGCATGTTCTCAGAGTTGAAGATCACAGGCCCTGAGTCACAGCTATTCCTGCCCCAGTGACCATGCTGTTTACACAAGTTTTGTTTGTCTTACATTTATCAACAAAATCACATACAGTACATCTGGTTAAAATGGCCCAAAGGTCTTTTGATCAAATAAAAAATATTGATTACAAGCCCCTCAAAAGTTTCAGTTGTGGCTTCTCCACTGTCATATATACCTGATTGATTTCGTCCATCCCATTGCTGGCGAATTCAAACACCAGCTCACTGGGCTGCACCGCAGTCGTCATGGCGGTGGAGTTCAGAGGGCAGGGAGCAGCCTGAAATATCTCGGCCGTGACTACTCCGGCTTCTGTCTCTGCACAGAGAGCGACTCAGCTTCGCCTCACAAAATGGCTTCCCTGTCGTCGTCGTCCTCCTCCTCCTGTTCTCGAACCCGCGGCGGTTAGTGCTCTGAGAGAGAGACCACGAACCGAGTTTCAGAGGAGTGCTGTGGCCCAGGTGGGAGCAGCCTCGTCCCTCTCTGACACGGAGGCTGGGTCCCGCTGCGCCTGGAGCATCTACACCTGGCAGAGAGAGAGAGAAAGAGAAAGAGAGAGAGAGAGAGAGAGAGAGAGAGAGAGAGATAGGGGCTAAGTTTATTTTCACTGAGAGACAAGAGAGGCAGGGGGAGCAGAGACAGTACGGAGTAAAGTAGTAAAGATGACAAGTGTTTCTGAGGCCTAAACTCATCATACAAATAATAATAGAGGCTTAAGGCAGCAAACACATATGACACTGACTAATTCCTGCCTCCCTGCTTGACAAGCCCTCTAATAAACTCAAAGCAAGATCAAAGAAAAAAAAAACAGGTTTCCCTAATGCTCAGTGATGTGTTGTAATTGTTTTAGAAAGCTATTAGAAAGATTTTTATCTTATGTTTACTATAAATACCTATTCTAACTTAAATATCCGAGATGTGATGTCGTCCTCATCCGTCTGCTCATTTTAGGCTCTGAGGCCTAAAAACTGAAACTATGGACAGGGAAACAGATAGATCTTCTAAATAATCTAGGGCTGCATCACACTACTATTTTCATTATTGATTAATCTGTCAATGCGCTTCTTTGCCTGACAAACAATTGCAAAATCACTACTTACTATAATGTAAGACCAAGAAAAGCGGCAAAATGTCAAATCTGAGAAGCTGGAACCATCAGCTGTTTGGCATTATTTCTTGAAATGTAATTTAAATCAATTATTACAATAGTTGCCCGTTAATTTTCTGTCACTGATCAATTAATCAGTGTAGCCATAAACTAAGCACAACAACATATTGGCGCGTAATCAGCAGGAGAGTACAGTTTATTCTGATTTAATCACTAACGCCTCTCATTTCAGAGCAGACTCCCCTCAGCGTACCACCCTAGATCATGAGGAGACGGGCTATTATGATCACATGAAGGGGTGGTGGGGCAGAGAGGGTGTGAACAAACCCTCCCTCTATACAGAACTACACACACACACACACACACACACACACACACACACACACACACACACACACACACAGGTGAGAGATCACTCGTTTGATGACGCTGTGGAAGCCCCTCTGTGCTGACCCTCGGGGAGTCACTGTCATCACAGGCAGCGGGGGAAGAGAAAACTGGAGGTCGTGTGCTTGTTAGTTTGTGTGTGTGGAGGTGTGTCCCAACAACCTGATACCCAAAGGCAGGTTTGGGGACTTAAGGATGGGAGGGGCTGATGTTGATCAAGAGACCCCAGGGCCAAACACACACACCCCCCACCCCCATCTTTCCCACAGACCAAAGAGCTGGCAGGAGTAGAGAATTTAGAGATGGTAATGTTTAGTACACCCCCTCCAGAACACACACACACACACACACACACACACACACACACACACACACACACACACACACACACACACACCATCCCTGTTTTTTCCAGTGCTGCAGGGTGGAGCTTATTTGCTTTGAAATGCCTGTGTGACTGACAAAGTTGCATACCAGGCCAAATTGTATTTAGAAGGCAGGGGGTAACAGGAGGAGAGGTAATAGAAAACGAACACATGGGCCAAACAAATGTTGCGATTTAGTTTATCTTTCTGCTAAGCATCCAGACAGAATATTAACATGCGGCCGGGGTCTGGAAAGCATCAGTTTGGGAGACAGAAAAGAGACTAGTGTTTCACTCCAGTCAGTCTCTCTTGCTGTCTCTGCTGGGCAGGGTCCATGTCCACTCCTGCCAGAGCTGGATGCTGCTGCCATCTGTCTGGAGTGCCCTGGTCCTCTTGGCATATGAGAGTGTGACAAGACATTACCAGTCTCTAGCAGAAAAGAGGGGATATACTGTATGGGGCTTCCAAATGGAGGAAGATGTATAAATCATGTAGCAAAGAAAAAAAAAAAAAAAAAAACGTGGGTTGACATGTGTGCCTTATCCATTTATAATTCCCCATAGACCACACTCACATATTTGCAGCAGATGCCCTCGTGTGCCCTCTGTGAAGCTGGACCAACACACCCCATGTGGGATAAGGCAAATGTGCAGCGGTCTGTATCACATGGGATCACTCTGCGATTGCCCTGCCCAGCCTCACTGCCTCATCCCAGATCTGAGGAGATACTATCACTAAACCAACAGGCGCTCTCTGTAATTGAGCATCTTAGTTCCCCTTTTGAACTGTCACAGTTTGTGTTAGAGTTACAGACATTTATGGGGCTGATGGTGTGAACGTAACGCTTGCGGGCTTGACTGTGGGTAAACGATGAAAAAAAAACAGCAACATTTTAATTAACGGGTTATCAGATGACATGGAGCAGACTGTTATCAAATCTTAAAATCATCATGTTGAATCAAGATAGAAGTAAACAGTATTTCTTTCACTCTCCGTTTCCCATGTCTTGTGTGTTGTCTGCTTCATACTCCAGTGTATCAGACTGTGTCAGTGTTTGCATGTGTGTATTTTGTATATCCCTCCTGTCAGTGCTTCATTGATCGGGATGGCCCAGTTGGCATGGTGCTAACAGCAGACAGGGATACAAGAGAGCCAGCCATTAGTCAGACACAGTCTGCACATTATCCCCAAGCACATGACAACAGCTGCCTTGTCCCAGCACAGGGGCAGGGTTGTAACTGCACTTACTACGTCATGAAGAGGAGAAGAGGAGGAGAACAGCGAAGGGAGGGATTTCACTGGGATGTTAGTCAATGCGTAATAGTCCAAAGAGCAAATAGACTGCCTGTGACTCGCTCTGGGTGGGGCCTTCTTTTGACAGACTTCAGTATTTTAGTGTGGTTACCAGGCGGGGCATCCTGCTGAGGTCTGCAGCACGAACTGTGTAACTCTGGTGTCCAGTATTTAAATCCAACCAAACACATGTGCTGCATGTCATCCCCCTTTCTCTGTCTCCCCTTGTAATTCCTGCTAGTAAAAACTTAATGAAGGTAAAATGCCATTAAAAAAACCTGCTGAAACAATTAGATAATTACTTAATAGACATATCATTAAATAACTATTCTAATAACACATTAATCATTTGCTTTGTTTGTTTGTTGCTTGTTTTTTTGGGGGGCCCGTTGAGGGCAGAGGAACAAGCTGTACTTAAAGTTTATCACCTCGGTTGTTATGGTGAACAGTCTCCTTTTTACACATCCAGCAGACACTGAGCATCAGCATTTTGCTCCTAAATGCTCCACTATGTTCACGAGCTAGTTGTTAACTGTGTTTGTCATGTACTTGGTGGCGAGCAGGTAGTGTACAATCAGTTTTTAGAGGGAAAACAGTTTTTGGGTCGTAAAACCAAAACAATGAGCTGAAAGACGTTAAAACCTCAAACCATCCCGTGAGATGCGAGGATTTAAAGTTCCTTTTCTGACTCTTTATAATAAACTGAATCCATTTGACTTAACAGTTGGTAGCTGACTCTTTGTGATAAGCATCTGTTCCTAATGTCTGACATTATGTACAGCGTCAACCACCAATTATTTTCATTATTGTTTAACATAATAATTTAAAGATTATCATTACTACAGTCAGCTGATAGTGCGCCTCCATCCTGGCCCCGTCGTCATGTGATCATGCTGATGTCTTTTTTAATCAATCTCCTCTCCTGCGGCAATTACGACTGTCTGTTATATATGGCAGCCTGTTGTGCAGCAGACTGAGGAGGAGTATGAAGCAAACATTGGCCTACTCCACCCCTACAGCATGGTGACTGCCAGTCGCAATAACAACCAATTAGAGTCAGGATTCATGAACAAATGGAGCATTCCCAGAAGGCCCTACTTCCCCCGCTTTAGTCTCTTCAGCTGAGCTCATTGTTGACCATGAAAGGAGGTAATTTAAGCCAATTGAATGACTATGCAATGACTCACCCTGCATGTGGTGAGTGCAAACATTGATGCAAGAAAAGGACCAGGGCAAACTTTACTTATCAGCCATTTTCAGCTCAGGTTACAAATATGCAGATTCCCGCAGGTGACATTATTGTTCAGCAGTGTACTGGGAGGCCTGTGATTCGACGGCACAGGACATATGGATGGCTGCTGTCACAGACAAGAGAGGCTGGTATTCTTGGTATTTGAAATGTTTTTTCCCCGACTAAAAAGGTAGAGACGGTGCAGATCTGACTGGTAAAAACTGAAATGGACATGAATCAAGAGTCTTCCCGGAAGGTTTCAAAACTGACAGAAGCCGTGATTTTGTTCTGAGACACATTTCAGTAGCAACAGGAAGAAATCTCAGCCTTACATGAGTCCTACAAAGGTTTAGTTTTCCCAGTTCAGCTGTGCAGAGAAACACCAATGTGCAAGATGGCAGAAAATGTGTGGGCTTACCACTGCCATGTTATTGAATGGTTGTCAGCACAGACATGCTGTTTTTGCAGGATCCTCCTGGTTCCTGTAAAGGAAATGACTCAGTGATATGAGGCTCAAGCTCATTCCTGAAGCCCTCCGATAGCCCGTGTAAGCATCACACCATCCTGGTCATCATTTCTGGACAGCAGTTCCCATTTTCAGCATGTTTTACCCAGATGTCCTTAAACTACGCACCAGCATGTAACAATAGCATTTTTAGCATCATGGAAAATTTCTCAAACAACCATTTCAGCTGAGTAAAAACACGGCTTTGACCAGAGAAACAGAAAACAACATACTCTGTATATTCTGCATTTTGAGATAAGACAAAACATTGTAGGCAGTGTTGACTGAATTATTAGGAGTTGTACCAACACCAGACAAAACACGCACAGAGCTGTTTTTCACCACTGCTACAGCACTGTCAGCAGCACCAAAACTGTTTTGTATACAGCATTTTCTGGGCATCCTACATTTTACTCACCACCCAGCATTGCACAATACAGCATGTCTCACCATGTTTCAAACTGCAACTCAACTTTATTGAAGTGAATAAAGGACTGCTTTCAGTGCAATCCTGAGGCCACACCATGCGTGTGGCGATAAAATGGCAGAAACAGGCACAGAGGCAGGCACAGACGCTGCTTAACAGCGTGCAGCTGCAGAACACAAGGCATCAGAAACACAGACAAGAGGGCACTGCGTCCGAGCCAGCACCCACTGTGTCTGTCTTACACTAGGAGGCATTTGACTCTGCCGTGCCAGGGCCAAATGAAGACTGAAGAAGAAAGAGGAAAAAAAAAAAAAACGTCACCTCGAGCATAGGCTTTCAGAAAGAGAATGGAATTTAATCTCATCTCCTGCAAACCTTGTACTTTTCCACTCAGGCTTCAGGCTGTGGGAGAAGGACCCGTGCCTTCCTGTGACAACAGTTGTTTGTGCCAACCAACACTCTATTAGGTACACCATTTGGCATTATCTTGAAGATTAGACAGTAGCTTTAGTAGGATAATATGGTCTTGAGATCTCGGATGAAAGTGCAGTAATGTCCCCAGAGTTACAAGTTCACAAATGTCCTCAGAGACCAGATTCCACTTCTTTTTTGGTCAGTTTTCACTCAAATATGGAAGAGAGACATATCTGAGATGTTACAGGCTGTTTTCTGCCCTATATGTATATATACTCAAACATGCCCTTCATCACAATGTACTGGACTTTCTTGTACAGGAGAAAGAGAAATAATGACAGCCAGAAATAGCGGTGTGACATGTTTTAAAACTGGGTAGAAAAAACACCCACAAAATGACCTGTGAATCTTGCACTCATAGGCACAGCATCACTGAGCAGTGGCTTCTGCTGCTTCCTGTCTGTTAAACCACATTCAGAAGAAAATTTCTTCCTCTGTGTAAGAGCGGAAAGTTCTCAACTCCCCCTCCTTCCTTCTCAAACAACATGCTGTTACTCTCGTAGATGTGACTCTTGTGATAGAGACAGTGTTTCCTCCATGAGTAGCATAGTGACTACAAATATCTCCACCGGTGACGTAAAAAGACAAAAACGATTGGCTTTCAATTGGACGGTTTTGAGACAATGACTGAGTCTTGTATATTAACATAGAATTGTACATTAACAGTGTTTCACTTGGTACACTCACCGGAAAACATGTTTCGCATGCAAAACTCTTTTCAGCACAGAGACCCATGATTATAATTAATTAGAAAAGCAAACTGATAAGGCCTTTCAGTACACTGTTAGATAGATTAAATCATAGACACCATTGTATTATCTTGGCTTCTGGCATCTTCAAGCCTGCTACACCGTTTAACGACAGTGATGGTGAAATTAGGAGGATCACAACATCACTCTCAAATCCCCACCTGCCACTTGCAGACATCTCTTCCCTACAATGCTGACACAAGGCCTGCAAACACAGACAGCATTACTAACCCGCCACCATCCCTCCACTCACACACACACATACACACTCACAAACATCCCTAGCTTGGCCCTAAATTCTCAGAATGCACATCAAAGTTCCTGTCACACAGTGTTCACTTATAGGTCAGATCGCAGAGAAAATTATATCAGTACACAAATGAGCTGTCTGAGCAACTAGAGCACCCCGCAAACTTTTTATGAGCCACTAAGAATAACTGCCCTGAAGCACATTCATTAACTATATAAAGAAATTTTATCTGCTGAATTAACTTCTGCTTCTAGTTAATATGAAGAAATCATAAGCCTGGAGATGGACCCATACAAATCCAAATCACAATAAATCCTTCAAAACTAAACAAGTGTCAAGTTGGCTCCATTATTGCCGCCTTACCCGACGCACAATGAATCCAAAATTGGGTTTTGTGTCAGAGAAGCATGTTTTAACTTAACAGATGCATTAAAACTGCTGCCAGCCGCCTATTTCTATTATGTGGCAACAGGCCACATGTCACAGATAGGAAGAACCATTGAAGTTGTGAAAACAGGACAGGAAATTGCAGCAAAGTTTTAGAAAAGACATTTGCAACCTCAAACATCACAGTTTGATCTGCTGTGTGCTGTTCTGATGGCGCAAAAGCCTGCATGATTTGATTAAAGCATCTGGACATTGTCAGTAAGATGAAGACTAACACTGGTCTGGCAAGGTGCATCAATGGTGATGGAAAATGTCATGTTTGTAAAGAACTCAAGGCAACAGAATCTCAAAACAACAGTGCTGTTGAGGTTAGTCTGAAGCCGGATCTAAGCTCTAACACCATCAATGTTTGACAGTGAAAGAAACAGTGAGAATCCCGCCACCTCAATGTTTTCTACTTTACTCATTGCCAATAAAAAAAGAAGACAGATTAAAAGTCAGATATGAGATTTGTTTGTTGGAGTTTGGCAAATCCAGGTATTTTCACAAAAGAAGTGATCAAAATGAAAGTGATTATAATTTTTTAGCCGGGCCTGTCTATCAAAGGTCAAAGCACTGACCTAGCTGCTGAAAAAAATGACAATGTTTTCTGCAAAATAAGATGTGCGAATGCATATTTTAACATAGAAAGACGCAACGCTACATCACACAATGCTATTTATCGGGTTTGTGTGTTTGTGTGTGTGTCAGAACTGTTACAGGTGATACATTTGAAGAACAGTACTAAATATTTTGAGCGTCCATTTTTACTTATAGATGTAATTTGTATATTTGGTCATATTAGAACCTGCTTTTGAATGGACACTTCTCATCATAAAACATGTGGTCAATCAGCAACAGTATCAGCTGCTGGCCCTCTTTATGGGTACTACTTATTTATCATACAGTACCAGCACCAGGACCATGTCCACTTTCCTCCTAAATGAACTAGCTTAAATTAACTAGGTTAAAAAGAATCTGAATCTGACAGGTAATAGTAGCTATTACTGCTCACTACATCCTCTCTGATGTCTCAGCTCAATTAGACCATTTCTTCAATTTCAAAATTACAGTAATTCTAAGTAAAAAACACAAAAGCTAAGAACAAAAAACATGCAAGTCTGTGCATGTGTGTCAGTTGCCTCAAACTGCCCTGCTGATTCCTTTATTGCAGACATATTTGAAATGCTTCATCCTGAGTCTGCTGTTGTCTCGGCTGCTGTGTGCGAGCAATTTAATGCATGACTAGACTGGAAAAGCTAAATTCTCTCCTTTTTATACAGTAACTGAGCGGCCTAAAGGCATTAGATATGTACAGAAGACAGTCTGTGAAAGACAAAATAAGAACAATTTATCTAAATCTAAACTAAAAACATAATAACCAAGGAGAAATTCAAGTCCTGAAGTGTTTCTAAAAACATCATTACTGCGCTGCACTTATTCACACGCCCATCTCTGATGTGTTTACATTCATACCAATACTAACATGTCACAGCACAGGTATATTGCCAGCAGCAAGAGAGGACATCATACCCAGAAAAATACCAGCAGCATACTCTCAACCAAGCTGAAATAAAAACAAGGTGAAGGACAGCATTCCTAATTCTTTCTTAAACTATAAACCAGCGTGACAATTTCACTGATGATAACAGCCATCACCTTATTTAACTTCACACAACTAATTTTCTTGAAGGGAGAAATACCACCTGGAGCTTATATTTGTATGAACCTTGCCAAGATACTTTCCACAGCAGCCTTGCACCATATTACTAGGTACATGTTCAGATAGAGCACTGGCATCTCAGGGCTCCAAGCCTGAGTCAAGGCTGGGAACAGGGGACCCGGCTGTTGCAGAGGAGACTGCATACCAAACAGGTCTGGACGCAAGCAGGCTGATGTGTCCACCCTTAGTCAGGTATGCAGCAATATGTAACAGACAACACGCCTTGAGAGGGAACGGAATCAAAGAGAGATGAAATAATCTAATTTTTCTCTGGCTTGTCATACAATATGGGATCAAGATTTTCTTAAAGGAATAGTTCAACATTTTGGGAAACGCTGCTCTGCTTTTTTCTGCAGTTAGATGAGAGGATCGATTTGATTCCACTCTCACGTACGAACGGCACATTTGCTGCAAGCAGCTGCCACCTTAGCATAATGACAGGAAATAGCGCTGTTCAAAGCTAACCAAAAACGCCTATCCCCCCCTCTAAGCCTGGAACCTGTCGATCTTACACTTCAGTTTTGTATAAATTAAGCAAACGAAACAACAGAAAAAATGCTGCCTGTAGGCAGATATATGTAGGCAGAGCCAGGGTAGCTGTTCCCCGTCTTTATGCTAAACTAAGCGTCTCCTTGCTGTAACTTCATATTTACAGTACAGGCCCTAGAGTGGTATTGATCCTCTCATCTAACTTTTCTTGGCAAGATAGCTGGAAAAGAAAAGTTTATTTTCCAAAATGTCAAACTATTCCTTTAAATCCACTATCAAAAACCGTTTTCTGAAACAGAAGCAAAAAAGAGACAGAGAAATTGAAAATCTCTATACTTCTATTTGTTATGTATGCTAATATTCCCTCTGCTGGAAAGGTTAAAACACCATGAAACATGTTAATTTGCAGCTTTAGCAAAGCTGTTTTCAAGATTTCTGCAGATCAAGCTTCGGTTTAACAGCTAATAACAACTAAATCAGCTCTTCTCATCTGATCCCCCGTAAAGCCTCACAGACAGGACCACTCACACTGAGAAAGCTTAGCCCCTTCAAGAGAGCTTATCTGATTTCACACAATTGGATACTGGGTCAGTGTGGTATTAAGTATCACTGGCCAATGTCTCTATCTAATCTCGAAGCAAGTAAACGTGTGCCCCACTCCTGGATCTCAGGACAGAAGTGCTGAGTCATTGCGTTTCCTGATGTCAGGTGAATACTTCAAAATAAGGTGAAGGGGAAAAACTGTTGCTGGTTGACTAAGCTCCCACACCTAGAATACAACTCCTTAAGTCATGACAAATGTTTGAACTGCATGCTCTAGGTATTACAACATTACTCGTGCTTCAGTCACTCGATGTTGTCATCTTGACATGTTGTGCTGTAACTATGTCTCAACTGCACTAATAATGTAAAAAGTGGGATTACTGTACTAATACCAACATATTAAACTCAGTTCATGTATTTCAGCTGCTGCTAACATCAATCAAATGTTCATTTCACCTATTTGAAGAAGTGTTTGAGCTCCGTGCAGGAAGAAAAAGGACAGCCTGTCCCGCCTTGTCAATATTTGAGGAGGCTTTATGAAATACACTCGTTTATGATAGTCAGGCGACGAGGAAGGCGCAGCAGGAGTGCAGGAGATGAGGACAATAAACTACCTGGTTATATAACTAAATAATTACACGGTGTTATTGTTTAACCATTAGAGATCGGTAATAATTATATTTGGGAAGTAGAAGATGAGCATATAAGTTTAATTAAAATGGCGCTAAGTTTATCGCTCCTTCAGGAAGATACAGAAATCCATGACACAGTAACCTTTGCTTCAGCACTGCTTTGAATAAAGAGGCCTGACAATCAGCCTCCCGAGGGGCTGGCTTTATGTTGTTCTGACAAGAATCACAATGCAAAAACGCAAAGGTAAACAAGGAGTGGCTGTTGCTTAGGAACAAGCAGAGGGAGAGGGCTTGTAAAGTGGCTCTACGGTACAAGACAGAGAGAGCAGGTGGGCCTCATTCAGCTCAGCCAAGGCCCAGTCTGTTTGCGAGGACACATGTTGAAGACCAAGCCACGACAAGCATAAACAGACGACCTCTGACTGTGGAGCGAACTGTATGAAATCAAAGCAATTCATTGAATAAAAGTACACATGCTCACTATAGCACCGATGGTGGAATTCGGTAGTTAATCCACCCACTTTACCCCTTAGGGGAGTGTAACCTCAACTACCTACACATGGGCCAATTAAAAAGCTTATAGAGAAAGAGAAAGAAATGCATGTAGGCACATCCTGCTGATCCTACAATAACGTTGGATGAATACAAGTCACTGCAATGTACAGTAATGACTTAATTTCATCTTTGACTATGCTGAGAATCACATTTTTAATCCTTTTAAATTAAAGTAAACATCTAGTTAAGACATGACAGGATTAAAGTAAGTAGCCATGTGTTTAACCAAATACATTACGCATCTTTGTACAAGCAAGGACTCACTGACAACCTGGAAAGTGTTGCTGCCAACAGCCCCAGAAACATGAGTTCAGATTTTAACAGTAGTGACATGATAGTACAATTAAGTTGAAGTGAATGAAGCAGCAAAAGTTTAACATTTGCTTTCTCACGAAGAGGTAGGTGAAAAGATTGCTATCACTGTCATGTCTTTGTGGTAGCTATCTAAAAACAGACATTTAGCTTATCTTAGCGTAAAGACTAGTCTGCCTATTAGCACTTCAAAAGCTCATTCCACTCTTAATGCTAAGCTATGCTAACTGGCTGCTGGCTATAGCTTTATATTTAACAAATAGATATGAGTGCTTTCAATCTTCCCATCTAAATCTCTGCAAGAAAGCAAATAAACATATTTCCAAAAATGTAAAACTATTGCATCTGGTGACAGAAATTAAATTGTCACTGTCGAGTTACTTTCCCCCAAAATCAGTCAGTTCTGCATGTAGCTCTGTGCACTGATGTCAAAGGCTATAAATGAAAGCGAGAATTCAGAGCTAAAACTACAAGCAAGAGATAAAGTTAAAACAGGGGCAGGGCGAGCGTTAGTGGAGTATGTTGTGCTCTTCATATGTCAAACTTGTGGTTCACCAACTTGTGTATTCACCATACAAGCCACATTTCATGACAACTTTTCATGAAAAAGGGGCCCCATCGTCCTTGTAAATGTGGCACTTTGAGGCTCAATTTAAGTATTTCACAAACACGCAGGAGAAGGTGATGAAAGGAAAAAAAGTGACATTTGAATGATATGAAAGCAAAGCATAAAAAGGAAAAGCAGGCAAGGTTTCAAAGCAAAAATAAATAATTGAAGAAATAAATAAACTTTCTGGCCTGCACAACCAAGACCTTTCCACTGAGACAGGAGTTCAGCAGATTATTTGAATGCTGGAGTCATTATGGGCATGGCCAGTTTTCCATATGACAGCCTGCTGCTGAAGCTTCCAGACACAGACACCACTGCAGCTGGGTGTCTGGGACCAAAGCCTCTGAAAACCATGTGGGAAATCAATTTCTCTCTGTGCCTGGGTCAGAATACCTCTTTGTACCAAGTGATACTGCACTAAAGCCAACACGATGTTTAAATTAGCATGAGGGAGTGTGAAGTAGTTGGCAGGAGACACCAGCTCAAACTTATTTCACTGAGGATGTCAGTTTTACGTTCACATCCATCTCACAATTGAGAGCTTATTTTGTGCATGATGGAACCCTCACGCAGGGTGGAACCCGTATAATTGGAAAGAAAAACACCGCTCTGTGAGTATGTTTTCAGGCCACTGCATTATACAGTGCTCACAGTTTATAGCTGTCAACTGGCAGTTAAGAAAGTCATACATGTATCATATTCCTGTATTTACACATTACACAGTCACAGATGACCGTGCTTCAAAAAGAGAGCACAGCTCAACAGAAGCAAGGAATGGAAATTCTTATGAGGCTCTGCATGCTGCTTTTATCTAGAGCGAAATACACTTGCACATCAAACCTGCCTCCACCCACACAAGCTCATTGAGCAGCTTTTATGACAGATAAACTTTTATCAACATACATTAATTATCAACATTTCCATGGTAAAGTTATTCACTTGAGAAAATACTTCAGTATAATAATAAACTTTAAAGTTAGTTGCATGAACTGCAGCCACAGTCTCAAAACACTGTTTGGTCATTACAATAAATCATGATTTAAGTATCTTTCATGGTTTCTTGCTTGAGTTTTACAGTATCCACTAACAAGCAGAGTCATTTTTATTTAGAAATTTATGGGAAGCACTTTGCATCCACTTTTAATTGTAAATCCAGTATGATCAGTGGTGGAAGAAGGACTCAGATCCTTTATTTGAGTAGAAGCATTAGAGCCACAGTGTAAAAATACTTCACTACACGGAAACAGCCTTCATTCAAAATGTTTCTAAAGTACTCATTCGGCAGCAGAGTAACCCTTTTCAGTGCTGTTGTATTATATATTATGTTATTAGCTTATTATTACTGGAGCATTAACATTTTAATGTTGTAACTGGTCAACATGTAGCTAATTTTAACAACTCTCAAAAGTCATTACTGTTTATCGTTTTGTATGCAAAGCCCTAATCTGAAAAATATCTGTGCAGATGTCACATACTTGTGGTGCAGCCAATATTTATATATTTATAGATCCAATATTTCCCTCTGTAATGTAGTGGGGTAGAGGTATAGAGCAGCATAAAGTGCAACAACCTTAGTAAAGTACCTCAAAATTGTACCTAGGTACAGCGGTTGGATAAATGTTTGGTTACTTTCCACCACTGAGCCTGATACACTGTGTTGAACATGTGATAAGTGAACCTATTTGCAGCCATGTTAACAACAGACAGAATCTGCGCCCTGACCAGCATGGTACATTGCATAACCAGGAGTGTTATCAAAAGGTGTGACCTGATATTCCACATATCATCTCGCTCTCTCCCTCACACACACACACTTTCTTTCTTTCTCTCTCTCTCTCTCTCTCTCTCTCTCTGTATCTGAAAACATGACGCTCTTGGCTGTTATGACTCACATACACCGGCCCAACTCTGGAGTCTCAACCAGTACGGGCTGGGACTTCACAACTTTGACAGTTTCTGGTGGTTTTAAGGTTTGTTCATGTTATAAAATAGAATGTAAATATGCGGCAGAGTTTTTATCAAAATGAAAGATGTGAAATTTTTTGAGTTACATGGTGTAGAGTGCACTCAAAGTTTTGTCACTGCACTGTGCATTAAAATAAAAATCACTGACAAGACGTAAGCCATCCAGAGTTGGAACAGGGGGGTGGTTATATTGACTGAAAACCCCTGTATTACATCACATCCTTTTCAGTTCTCAGGAAATAAATCTGAAGAAAAAGAGTCAAGAAGAAAGAAGCATGATCACTGCTTTTCTGATACTAATCAAGAAACATTTTTCAGGGATAAAATGAAAGTTGTCTGGACAGAGAAAGACTTCACACTATGTTTTTTTGGACTCAGATATGATGATCACATCACTGATTCGACATGTACTCCAGAACAAGAGGCTGCCAGTCCCAGCACGCTCCGAGTATGAGACAGTTGCAACATACGGAGACAGTTGCTCAATCTATTTAACTTTATTTATCAAGGGAGGGTTTTCCTGAGTGTACCTGCAGCACATGGACACAGATACCCAAGTGGCTTTGACCTGCTGAGTAAAGCTATGTCTTGGAGCACCTGGAGATACAGTGCAGTGCGACGGTAGCCGTTAAGACGGAGGAGAGTGTTACACATTAACTTTCCCCACCCAGATTTTCCCAGCTGGTCACAGGAGCTCAGACTTCCCGTCACAAGCGTACTTCTCCAACCTTTAAGCCTCCATCCACTCCAGAAATAGAGAGTGCTATGGAAATTAAAATGGCAAAGAAGAAATGGAGAAACTGACATGGAAACATGATGCAAATCCATCCATCCATGAGTAATATAATACAGCCAAGAAAACCATCAAAACAGGACAGAAGCTCTAACTCTGCTTTCTCATATTAACATTTTCCAGCCAGGTGTATTAAAAGATAACGACCGTGGGCAAACAAGATGTTTATCTACTTATTCACTATGAGTCAATTGGTTTCCCGCATCCCTTTCAATAAATGGGACCATTAATCAGAAATGGTGAATGATCAAGCTGATATTTCATTTGTTCACAAAAATCTGCTTAAAGAGAAAGAAATAATTATTCCAACAAAATATCAGTTCTAACTGAAAATAAAACTATTTCCCCACTTGGTTTTCATATTAAGTCCAAGCATGGTGAGTTAAAGCTTGTTTATGCCACTGTCTGTCTATCAGTAAAATAGTAAGTCTGCACAAATGCACCATATTTGCATTGTTGCTGCCAACAGATATGTAGATATGTATAGAAAGAAAGAAATACTTTTGATCCTTTTTGTGATAATGAACAGTTTGTATCTGACCACGTGAAACTGAAGCTGCCTCCGCGTTTATTCCATTCCAGGCAAAAGTGTTTGTACCTGACCATACAAAGTTGACTCTGTAATATGAAAATGAATAAATCATCCATTTTTACATATCTCGGCACGCTGGCGCTCTAGTAATAAACTCCACCTCGCCTCCTACTCCTTCTCATTGCAATGCCTCAGTCACCTTGCCCAAGCCTAATGATCTAATTACAGGTTAAGACTTGTTGACTTTGTATTGAAAGAGGAGCCAACCTGACACTACTGTCCAGCCCACCCCCCCCCCTCTTCTCCACACCAGCCTCTATGTTCTCTGAATGAGACACACACAGGGCTTCAGTAAACAGAAGCTACTATATGAGTCCATCCTCTGAGGCATCAAGGCCTCATTTACAATCCAAATCAGGGTGGGCATAAAGCGCAATGAAAAAGTTTGGTCAAACCTAAACTCAACGCAACAGAGCCATTCACTCACTAAGTCATGTGCTGACGCTACAGCAGGTGTTAAATACAAATACAGAAAGACAATTAATTTGCTCTTCCAGTGCAAGGTCGATTGATCCACACCTAATAATAGTTCAGTAACTGATCAGGTTTACTGTAGAGATATCTATTTGCTATCTCTGAAATAATCTGTTCTCAGTTGCTTTCTCTTAGGCCCCAACTGAAAATTACGTCAGACATTACATCAACAAAATCAATTCTGAATGCCAAGCCGATGAAACAATCACAGGCTTAGGTATTTTGCATATAACTGCATAAAAAAGTCTGACCAAAATTGGATGAAAATGTGCAGCCTGCACTGGTTCAGGGCTTTTCTAGGATATCTAAAAAAGCTCTGTGGTGTATGCTGAGGCAGCATGGGTGTGAAATGTAAATGTTGCTTAAACTATCCTCCTGTTCATTCTGTGAAACAGTATGTGCACATGTCTTCTGTGGCCAACAAAGTTCAGGGTAGATTTCTGATGAAACAGGAAGTGTGCTTTTATCTCTGCTGCACTGAGCAACTTTTAGAAACACGTACTGAGCAGCATTGAGAAGAATCATTTAACCGGTCGATGGGGGGGAAAGTAGACGTTAGAGAAGGTCAGCTTACACAGGCATGAAAGAGGAAGCCAAATCCGGTGTTCAAACTTCCCAGTGAATTGAAATGAAGGCCTTCTGGGCCTCTACATTACAAGATTTCTAGTCTGAAAAGGAATCATGAATCAAAACTGACATGATGTCTATTTACTGATTACTACACCAAGAAAAATACATGTGGGCTTGGTCAAGGGGGTTGCAAAACACTGTTCCCGCCCTTGCTTTAACACACCATATAAGGCAATAATTCAATATTGCAATAAAAGAAAAGCAGACATCTCAGCAAAAAAACAAAATTCTGATTAAATTTTAAAATGAGAAACACAAGATCTCAAACCTATTACTTGATCTCACAAGGCATAAGCCATAAAAAGAATAAAAAAAAAATATAAAACATTTTTCTATGTGCAACTTCACATAAAAACTCCTGTAATCATATTATTATGAATACTGGCTGATTTGTTGAACATCTGATACACAAGTAGGTTTGGGAGAAGTTAGCTAGGGGAAAAGACAAATACCTGCATATCAATTGAACTTGCATGACATGTTCAAACTCCCGTAAGAGAACCTCAGTATGTCAAAGAGTGCAAATGAAAATGCTTCGACTAAGTCAAAGGTGCGCATTATGTCGACCTAACTACGGAGCTGCCTGTCCACTTACAGATACAACTCCCAAATAAAAAGTACTAATAATATTGTAAAGTGTGAAGAGGAGGAAGAAAACTATTCATCACTAACCTCAAAGACACAGGATTCGGGTGACAAGGTCCATAATAGCAACCGAACAAGTGTCGATCTTCGTAACCAATGAAAATCAAGAGAAAAATAAACAACAAAAAGGCGAAACAAAGAATAATCCAAGGATAAGGCTGTCTGAAGGTGTGGACCACTGGCCAGCCGCACACGACTTTCTCACAGCGACAAAACAAAGCTGAAGAGGAGGGGGGAAAAAAAGACAATGCAATGGCTGCTGTTTGAAACAGAAAAAGGAGAAGTGTAGTGAAGCAACTTGTCCTCTCCCTATGAGTCACGCAGCACTGTCGCCATTGGTAAGGGAGCCCTGAGGCAGAGTGCTTTCACCTGGCCAATCAGCAATGAGCATTGGCCCTGAATGCAAACCCTTTCAGGTGAGTTCTACTCTACTCAGGGATTGGACGGGGCTGCAGCGGGGGAGGGGAGAACATAGAGATCCAACCAGAGGGCCACACCTTAAACAGCATGAAAGACGATGGACGGGTTTCTCCTGCAGAGGCAGAGGAGTGCTGGAAGTGTAAGTAAACAGTTGGACAGGTATGCACTCACTTTAGACTTTGCCCACACAATATGGGCCAGGCAAGGTGATTAAAGTCTGTGTGGCAGCTCAGAAGTAAAGTTCACATCTCTGTGTGCCCCATTAAAACATTTACAATGAATTGTGAGTCTATTAGCCGTGTCGGTGAGCCAGTTAAGCTGCTGACTTGTGGGGGAGTTGTTCTCCCTGCCTCAGAAAGCCCCATAAAACAACTTCCACCGGTGGGAGGCAGAAAGAAATGAAACTATGAAGTCAAAAGTGTTTAGGTATGAGCAAGTGCTTCACCACAGAAGCCCAAAAAATCTCTTTCTCCTCCTCCTCCTCCTCTTCCTCCTCCCCTTCCTCTTCCTCCTCCCCCTCCTCTTCATGATTCAGTGATCATGATCATGGGAAAGCTCCTGTTGAGAACAATCATCACATGCCAAGTTTAACTCAAGTATCCGAGCATTTATGTCTGAAATTTGACAATGAGGTGTTGAAAATGTGCACAGTTCAGCTCAGTAGGCGACACACATCATTTTTACCTTGTTAAGTTCACTGTAGGTAGATATAGATGAGACTTGATAAGAACTTTTATCAGAAATGATACTCAAGCAAACAGGAAGTGGTGGTCTGTGGTGAGTGTTGAGCTCTCTGTCTTCACACTCTTGTCTGTGCATCAATTTATACATGTTTTCCACTGAAAACCCACATACAGAAGCAAAAGTCAAATATTTAAATAAAATGTGTTTTAAAGGGGAATTGTTAGGGACAATTGTACAGGACTTGGAGACTGATAATTTAAAAAAATGACCCCATTAAACTCAATTGCAACTGCAGCAGGGTCTGTTTGTCACGGTTCCCCAAATCACCCTCTCAATCTCCACTGAGGGCTCTCATCATCACATTAATTCTTCCTGGCCTTGGTTCAGTACAGTTCAGTCGAAAGCAGCTGCTTGCTTCAGAGCAAATTGATAGCCTTGCTTTGAGGGAAAGTTACACCAAACAAGCTCCATTTATCACCGCCTTTGGAAATACTGTCCACAACCCCAAAGCTTTGGTGGAAACTGTCCACTTCTTGTGATATAAACTCTTAAGGCTAATGCACTGCAGTGCTACTAAATCCAGGACAACTATGTAAACATATGAAAACACACACATGCATGTGCACAAGCAAATTTAATTTCCTATGTTACTCCACTTGTGTAAGCCTTACAGATCATTTGAATCTCTGAAGTATCTGAGGCCTAAAGGAGAGCTGCACAAATTTTAATATTCCCATCAACATTAGGGATGTGTTACATCAATTTAACAATTGAATGAATGAGAAGCAAAAGGCTTGTGCTGCCAAGATGTTGCTACAGTCACCGGGTGCTTTTTTTATCTTGGCCTTTAGTTTAGCCTATTTCCAGATCTTCTCGATCTTGAAATTGAAATTCCATTCACATTCTCACACAGATTATCTACTCCCAAACAAAAAAGCAATCAAAGGAAAGGAAATGTTTGTAGTACACTGAGGAAATGTTTGAAAGCTGCAGCTCTAAACTTTGACTGCATGCTTTTAAATTCCTGAAGCACAAATTCAGCATTATCTCTACAAAGTTGAAACAAAGAGAAAACTGCAATGAAATGGTGCCACGTTCCAGTGATCTATTAATTGCGGGTAATCAGCTGTGTACAAGAACTATTTAACAAAAACAAAGTCTTCAAAATGGCTGGCATCCAAACAGCTCTTGACTCTTTCAATGAATACAGATCACATTTATTCCACCATGTGCCAGTATCCTCAGAGTCAGCGAGAGCATTGTCTTTGTAGTTTTTTGATTAGAGGAGCTACAAGGACGGAGCTAGAGGAACTACAGCAACATGCGTAGGTAACACGTCCTGTTAGCGTCTCACTGAGCAGGACAGAGAATCTCTATCTGCAGTGTGCAGATAGAGATTCGCCAGCTGAATATTCATCCTAATCATACGGGTAAAATACATCCAAGTCAACACTGTGTATTACAGTATTTTAGTATCTCAGAATAAAGTCAATGTGTCAAACAAGCTTTTGCAACCATCTAAAAATACAGTATCTGTCTTCAGTCTAATGAGCTGGATACATTTCAATGGATGGCATGACTCCAAAAAAGGAATTTAATTTAATTCTGAAATGAATCTGTAAGAAATCTTATGACATTAGTTTGAGCTCTGGAAACTTGTGATGAGTGTTTGTCATTATTTCAGGCACTTCATAAACTTTTACTTATTATCCTTTGATTAAGTAAATGTCAGATAATTAATGGTGGAAAAAGATAGATTGCAATCCTATTAACTATCTACTGTTTAAGGTCTGAAACACACAATGCTGAACCTTTTCTGTCAAAAACAGTTATCTCTCGATTCAAATAAGAAGAAAAACCACAAAAAAATGGGGGAAGCCTCAGGTGGAGCAAGAGACGAGGGGTTCCTTTTCCAGGATCAAAAGACATGCAATAGACTCACCCAGATTTGCAAAAGAAATTACATCCACACACATCCACGAACCAATAAAAGTGGAGATGTTTAAATTGCTGTTGCTTCAAGACATGTCAGGGGGATCAAATTAAATTCGTCCCGCAGTTCAAATACACAAAAGGCCTGTGTCACACAATGCATTGTGTTCTTGCTTTATTCCTACACTGGTGGTGTATTAACTAGAGCAAAAAAAAAAAAAAACGCCTTGATGTGTGATCAGTGCAGAGCCATGTGACCCAGCAGACTAACTAAAAGGACACACCTTTCCTTTGCAGGCTAAGAATAAAAAAAGGGTCACTGGTTACGTTCTTGTGCTAATTCTGCAGAACAGAAGCCAACAACAACAGATACAGGCCTCAAAGACCCCATTTTCTGTGGTATGCCCCCATTAAAGGGCAGAGCACAGCAACACTTTGCACTAACAAGCAGGTGTGGTTGAGCCTTGTGTCGGTGGATTCCCTCCAACCCGAAGGAAGGACACTAGATCAGCATGATGTGAATGTTATTGCTTGTCTATCCAAAAACCCATGTCATCTTGAGCTGCTAGATTCACATATTAACACTATTATAAATCAAGATATGCACAGGTATTCTTATTCATCTGACAATAGTTCAGTTATTCACATTACTACAGACATGATATTATCCAAGCCTGTATGCTTAGTTTAGTCAAATGTAGCCCTCAAATAAGACCTGTGCTCACCACTTTAAATAACTTTGCTTTCACTATGTTTCCCACTTCAAAGACACATTTTATCAAGACATGCCCTACAAATTTGTACTAGCAAACCACTCCACTAAGAAATGCAAGGCCTTCAAGTTCAAATTCAGTCAGTAAAGAATTATGCTGGAGGACTGAGGACTCATAAAGTCTGAGAAACAATTTAAAACAATCCTTGACAGGATGAGATATGGGAGCCTTTGGAGGACACACAGAATTATTTGAGTTGCTCAGAGGTCATCTGATGGCTGCTGTAGCTGCTCAACTACAGAGCGGGGAACTTTCAGCTGACGCCGTCAGATCAGACTCCAGTTAAGAGGACAGAAGTGCACCCCACAGGAGACACTGACTGAGGTAAATAAGAGGGCAGCAAGGCATTTTAATTAACAGGTGTCAGGAGTGGATTGATTGTGAAAGACTGAACGCAGCCACGGTGATATGCAAATATAACAGTTATTTTGTTTTAAGCACATGCCAGCTGGTAGAGATCGGACTTTCTTTTGCTAGAATTTAGTTTGTTGAATAAGCTGACAGCTCATAGCGCCATGAAAACATTATCATTCTCGGACAGTGACCATCCCTGAGCTGAGCCGGGATGTAATGTGATTCACTGTGCTGACTGTGTATGACTATAGATATAACAATCCGACAAAGAGCTGTGTAGGTGTACAGCTATACAGACAATGCTTTCGGGGTGCAACAGCTCAGCCCACTCTGTGTGAGTGATTCATTGGCACTTTTGAGCAGAGAATGATGCACAGACCACAGTCCTGTAGCAGACAGTGGTCATGTGGTGTTCAGTTTACCTGACTTAACTCAAACTTATATGTGACAAGAACCATGTGCAAGCAAATGACTTCCTGGAGAGATACTATAAACGAGGGATGTCATGCACTGTGACGACCCCTCCCACACTGCTTGTGGCTCCTTGTGCATTTTTTTCTTCTTCCTGTTTAGGAGGCTGTCAGAAGCTGTGTCCCAATTCAAGGACTGCACCCCACAGAGGTTGCATTTGAAGACCGATTGCATTACAGTGGCGCAACTAGGCTGTCCCATTTCCAGCCTTCTTTTCCTGGACACAAAAGGCTCCAACGGGTGGATCCTTCATTTTTAAATGTAAGAATTGGGTGTCAGTTCAGTTTAACAGCGATGAACAACTGTCAAAAAAACAAGGGCCTTAAAACCTCAAGTTTCTGTCAAAAAAAAAAAAAAAGTTAAGTGATGTCAAGGTTGCTAAAGCGACAGGAGCTGTGCTTTGTGACGTGTCGGTACGGGCGGGCACAGCTGGGGATGCAAAGCAGAAATCCTCATACGCCAGACCGTCTCATTTTGGATCGGTCTTTGCGGTCTACGACAGTCTATGAAGGCCACGTCCTCCGAAGGATACGGCCCCCTGAATTGGGAAGCGGCTACAGCGGTAGAGTTGTATCAGGAGAATAGAGCCATGAAGGCTGGAGAAATCAGTTCTCTCTCTCGTCTCTCGAACATTTTCCTTGGGAGGCCGTTTAAAAAATTTGACAGAAATAAAACAAGAATTTTTACCTATATACGCCAAAGCTGGACAACTAAACAGTTTTACCTCTCCTCTCCATCATTAATTTAGTAACATAATGCTGCTTGAGGCTGTATCCTTTGAAAACATTTGAGACACGAGGCAGTAGAATTAAACTCCACAGAAAATGACCAAATCCACCTTTCATGCTCTGTGCCCCAGGTGAGCCTTTTTTTTTTTGGTGACAAAGATGCATTTTAGTGTCAAGTGTCAGGTGTATCATAGCGGTTATCACAACTCACGTGTCTATCACCAAAAACCAACAACTAACAAAATCCAACTTGTTATTTAAAAGACATGATATGAAAATTGTATCAATCTTGTCATCTAACCCTCAGCAAAAAAGCAAATTGCAAAGTGTTTTTCCCAAAATGTCAAACCATTCTTTTAGTTTATAATACAACATACAGTCATTTTTGATAAGTAGGGACTAGTTGGAGTAGTAGCAATAGGTGTACTGCTGCCCAAGCTCCATACAGACTGCAACTCATTAAATATTAAATACACAGAACAGGCCAACCATCCAGATCACCCACATCGCACCTCTGTGAGCTATTTTAGCTACCTGCAGTCAGATACCAGCAGGAAGGATCTCGTTGCAACATCAAATCACTGACCACATTACTGTTGTTTCTCAGGCAGACGTCTTATAATGAACAATCACTGAGGTCTTGAAACGCCAATCTGTGTCACATCAGCTAATTCAGGGCCAAAAATGAGCATGTCTGCTCCAGTAATCGCCAACAGCCAGCAGTTTTTAACCCGAGAGCCCTAGTTTATTGGTAGCTCATTATTAATAAAATGCCATGAGGCCCTTAGAGCATATTGCTCTGTCACTCAGGGCCTAGATTATAATACCCATTGGCTCCATGCAGTTAAATAATTCAACAAGCCGGAGGGCTGCCTGTCATGTTGAAATTAACCCGTAAGAAAAAAAAAGACAAAATGTACTGATGGTAAAGACGGACAACTGCCTGTCAGCAGATGTGATCAGTTTTCCAGAGCTCACTGCAAATTCTGTCAACTGTGTCTTTGCTTAAATTAGTCACATTTGTTTAAAGTAAAATAAGGAAAGATCACTTTGCGTCTTCTGCCAAAGCTCACTGTTTGAATCCAAGCAACACTGGCTGAGCTGCTTCATGAAAGACACTCACTACTACCTCATTAGCTCTAAGAGACATAAAAAATGACAGGGTGACATATCATTATGCACCAAAGTTGCAGACAAAGCCAGTTTCTATTTTTGTGAGGAACTATTTTGTGTGGTCAAAGTACAGTAAGAGGAACATTACAAACCAAGCCACTCCTTAATATAATTACAGATACATCAGTGCTACAGCTTACTACACTATGTGCTTACATGGACCTCAGTGGGCACCATAAAAATGTCTAAGTAATGTGGTTAACTAATCTTCTGATGTCAACATGCTGCCAGAGTGAACACTAAATACTCTGATTCATCCTGGAGTACTTCTTCCTGCAGACAAATTCATATGCTGAGGATGACTGTGTGTGTGATGCAGGCCAAATATTATATCATGATATGAGGGATTTCATCTTTTTCATGTGTATGAAATAATGTGAGGTGTTATTTAAATCTTTCGTTTAAAGCAATAGCTTGATATTTTGGTTAAACGCTCACCTTTTAGCCCAGAGCTAGCTTAGCATGGCATAAAGGCTGGAAACGGGGGGGACAGTTAGTTTGGCTCTGTCCAAATGGTAAAAAAAAAAAAACAGTTTGTCAGTATCTATAAAGCTCATTTACATGTTACATGTTGTTTGATTAATCCAAACACAACACAAGTGTAAGCACAACAATTTGTGGATTTACAGGCAGAAATTGTTACCTTTGGACAGGCTAGCTGTTTCCCCCGTTTCCAGTCTTTATGCTAAGCTAAGCTAATCGGCTGCTGACTGTAGCTTCATATTTAACGTACAGGGATGCGGCTGGAATCGATCTTCTTGTCTAACTCTCTACAAGAAATCAAATAAGCATTTCCAAAAAGGTTGAGCTATTCCTGTAGGTAAAACGGTGAAACTTCAATTTGAATATGGTCTATTCCTGCGTGATTATCAACACAAAGTCTTTATTATCGCCTCATTTTGTAATTTCATGATTCCTTAATAAATTAATCTTTGAAGACAGTATTACGATGATGCATCAGACTAGCAATTTTTGTTTGTTTGCATAGTTCATATTACAGTTTACTGCCCACATCCTGAATGGACTGATTTCATAACTAACTAACTCAAGTCAAGTTGTTCTAATTTACATGCTAAACATAGTTTGACAGTTTTAACACTGGATCACATCATGACAACACACAGATTCATGGAGAACTAAGCCATAACGGCCCGTTCAAGTCACATGCTTGTGAGACAGGCAGCATGAGAGAAGAATGAGGTTACAGGTGGAATTTCCCTCATCTCGCCTTTCTCTCTGACGTCATGTCCAGTGGCAGTGGTTTACTGCCGCTGCTGCCTAGCAATCAAACATGTCTGACAAGGTGATATTCAGGTGTCGAAAGCCTGGGGTGGTGGACAAGCAGCGTACAATTAAGGAACTTTGCAAACAGCAGTTCCCCTGCAAGCCCTCAACAGAAAACAGGCCAACACTGGGTACTTTTCTACATGTAAAAAAGGGGAAGTTCAACAGTTCTATTTCTCTTTTCACAAGTCGGTTCCTGCATTTATGCAAGTCATTTCAGGTTTCAGCCATCTCATATGATTGTATGTTTAGTCAAAGCATATGAACATTGCCATCTTGTGGTTATTTCTTCAGCACCAAATCATGTTAATTTACACCTAGGAAGAAAGGGCCTTGATGTAAAGATGTCATCACACTCTTTTTAAGCTTGCAGGAGTTAGTAAGCAGGTAAACTTTACTTGTAGGTGCACGTGTGGGCACTTAACATTAAAGCTCTGGGTAAAACAACATCATATTAGCTCTGATATCGCTGTTGCAGGGATGTAAACCACTGGATTCCCTTTCTCTTGCCAGGCCACTCTGAAAGCTTTTGTGAAACTGGAGTGCTGCTTTCTAAATAGGATAAAAGCTCAGTTCTTCTTTTTGTGTAGCCGAATCAATATTCAGCAGCCCATTAAGGCAGGCGGGTACATCTTGGACAAGAAGAAGAAGTGTCTAATGTCTGAGGAGCTCGTCATTACTAAAGGGATCACAGAACAGCTCTCCATTGTTGTTCGTGGTCATCATCACACTCCTCAGCTGCTCAGACTGGTGATAGTGACATCACTGTCACAGGATGAGAAGGCTACCGGGAACTGCTTTAGCCTCAACCACACTGTCTGCAGAGTGCACACACACACTAACACACACACACACACACACACACGCATGCACAATTGACCATATCACTCAAAGCCTGTGCAACATTAAAGCTATCAAAGCGGAGAGGAAAAGGGCAACAGAGAGGCTGAACGTGTGGGCAGAAGCATGGCAGGACGAGGTCTCTAAAGCAATGGCACATGCTTGAAACAAACAAGACGACTCCACACTGGAGTATATTTGGAAAGTCTTGTTCTGGATAATTGCCTTCAGTGGATTGAAGTTTCCAATTATCCACAAGCCTCTGACAGTGTTCCCACCATGGGAAGACTGAAGGGGAGGGGAGAGAGGGTGGGTGAAGGGTTGGTGGGTCCAGCTGGTCTGACAAGCTCAAAGCTCGTAACTCTCCCTTTCCCTCTGCGTCACGGCCGCCTCCTCTGAAGGGAGCTACTGCAGTCGACCAATGAGATTGTGTTTGTCTGTCCCATGATACAAGCATCTCAGACCAAAAAATGTAAACATCTGGCAAACATTTAGACTTGCCACAGAATTGGTTTGATCAACAATAAAAACACTATTCTGTCAAACATGACAAACATATATTTGTAAAAATTGAGAAAAGCAGTAAACATTCATTCATATTTATTCATCAGAGAGATCCCAATGAGGATTTGAGACTCGTTCCCAAAGCAGCTCTCTTCCATTTTAGTGGATATTCTCAGTCTGAGGCTGCTTCAGTGGAGTAGGTGGATACACTGTGGGGACGGATCATCTAAGTCTGCAACTTATTTTCTCACAGTTCACAGTTTCCTAGAGCCCAAGTTTATGTATTTAAATAGTAGCTTGTTTCATTCAACCAATGACCAAAAACCAAACGATAATCAATTTTGTGGTATTTTTGCTTACCAATGATTCCATTACATTATCAAAATTGTTGCAATACATTTTCTATGGATTGATTAATGGGTTAGTAGACCAATCATTTGAGTTTTGATACCAATTAACTCTAGTCTGAGGCAGAAGATGTACCAAAAAGAAATATATTGTTCTCAATGGTCAGTGATACAGTACATAGACATTTTGTAATCACAATCCTGGAGCCAGTGCCACAGCTAACATCCCTGACATGGGGTCAAAACCATATTTCTGAGAATGGATGACAAAACGAAAGCTCTTTGTTCATGTCAAACCATTAGAGCTATAATGAATCCTCTTAAACACAGCTACTTACAGAAAACTGCAATTACATTCCTCGTATAATTGTGTCTGCTATATGATCTGTTCAAATTGTCAAGCGCGCACACCCACACACACACACGCACACACACATCAGTGCAGTCACATGCCGGCTGACTGACACAAAGGGGAGTCACTATAATCTACTGAGTAGCAGGCAAAGCAAAGCCTGCGTGTATCCCAGCGGCTACGGCTAACATCATGAGTTGAGTCATGCCTCTTGAGTTGTAGCATGAGTACTAACCTTACTTTTAAGAACTAAGTGTGTCATTCTGGCAAAGTGCAATGAAAGGCCTCTAGTAGGATATTAAGTATGAATGTATGATCTGCTAAAAGTCATTATTTCAGATAAGAAGCTAAAAATGTGTTTTTATTTTTTTTACACCCTAAAAATAACCACAAAAGAAATGTTAGAAATGACAAGACATAAAGATACAAGTTAAGTTATAGTTACAAGAAAGTAACAAGTATTAAAAACATGCTTTTAAAAACCCTCAGTTGACTTACCCTGTGAACAGTTTTCATCGGCAGAACATATTTCCTGGGACTCAAAAACAGGCGATAAGTGGCTGTCCTCGTGAAACACGGCGATGTTAGAAAAACATTATTATCCTCGGTGCCAGTTGGAGACAAAACGGTGCTGTAGCTACATCATCATCATCATCATCATCGTCGCACAGTCGCCGGTCCGCTTCCCCCTCCCGCTGCTTTCGTGTGCTTCCTGACAACTAGGTTGCAGTTTTCTCCGACAGGGGCTGATGCGTGGGGAATTCCTAGCGGTCACATTTTCCTGGGAAATGATTGGCCCGGACCAAAGTTTGGCTGTAGCCTGGTGGTACTAAGCAAGACCAGAGGATTCAGGACAGGGTTTGGTGTTGAGCAATAAGCACGGAGGGACAATGGTGGACTAAAAGACGTTAGGAAAAAAAAGGTGTTTAGTGTCCGCGTCATATCCCATTGCTTAAAAAAGTACATAAGTGAGCAGTGTCATCTACCACCAGTTGCTGAATGGATTTTGCACAGTAAATTAAAAACTGTTAAACGATCTGGATATCTAAGCGACAGTGGGCGGCTGACGGTTAATATTTTAGTAAACCGTCACGCGGTAACAGGTGTGGCTTTACCGGCAAACAAACAGCTCAACACGAACTAGTCAAATGAAGTTGCGGACAAAGAGAAGAAAAAAAGAAAGTCCGTTGTGCAAAATCACGATGGAGTTTGTTGTACAACATGAGACTACGATTAGTAGGAGATTTTAATGGGAATAGGAATCTTACGGGAATGTCCAAGCCCTGGTGAGATGAGAGCAATTGAGGTTAACTCCTAGGAGGGCGGGGTCTGCAGTAGATTCCCTGGAAATTATGACTGCATGTTGGTGAAAGCTGTATCAAATAACCGACAGCTAAAACACTCAGCATTTTGGCGGTAATTATGTGCTACCAGATGCGATAATATGACATATGTTTAGTGTATTACTACATCAAAGACTAATTCTCGTTGATGTTTATAGTTTTGGACAAAAGAGGTAGTTCCCATACCGGGAGTCGAACCCGGGCCGCCTGGGTGAAAACCAGGAATCCTAACCGCTAGACCATATGGGAAGATGATGGCAAACGTAAAAATTCACATCATAAATTTCCAAATTTATATCCCTTCTGATGCCCTAATGTTTGACAGGAATAAAGAAAATGTTAAGACATTAATTTTATTTTACTGTTGTTGTTCTTCTTCTTGTGATATAAACTCTATTTTCAGCTTATTAAGTACAACGAGCTATAACTAATGCAGTCTAATGCAGTACTCTCATAACAAGAAAGCTTGTAAAACGTTAAATGTATGTGCTTTATTCAATATTTTATTTCATAATCTTGTTCACTGTGATACTGTCATTGTAATGTATTATTTCTGTCTCAACGCAGGGCTTTCTTGTTTATTGTTGCTATTATTTATTAATAAAATGAAAAGGTGGTAGTTTCAAGATAAATTTAAGGTGACCATGTCATAAGTGCTGTGGCATATTCATTTACTATAGGGTTCTAGGTACCATCTAGTGGTCTTTTAATGTTACTGTAAACTTGAAATCAGGATGTCAGCCATAAATATCTTGTATTACTAGCAATCACGGGTTTTACCAAAAGTAATTAACTAACTAAGGATTGGATTTATCGATAAATAGGCAAAGATAAAAATGTATTTAAGGATGAAGAAACGGATAAAACCTTGAAAAAACAAAAATATTTGACGTGTACAGAAAAACTAAATATGGGTGCTAAACACATGACGTAATTTTCGCTGGAATGATACAAATGTAGAGACCGGGTCTTGTCAACTACATAAAACATATTCTAGCTTGGTTTACATCTACCTTAAATTGGTTTACAGAAGTAAACACATATACTTGACAAAACCACGCTCAGTGATACTGTTAGTTCGTGTTAATGTGGCTATACAGCTCACTGATTTAGAGTCACTTGACGTTAATGCCCTCCTTCTAGTGGAAGTGGTAGCGCCCTTAGACTAGCAAAGGCAGCCAAATATTTGACAAACTAGCAATCGTCAGCTAGCCAGCTAGGAGTTGAAATAATACGTCGTCAAAAACACATTTCCCTACACTTGAGCCGCTGAGGTTTATGCCAAGGATTTAGGTTTGCGTGTAAACAGGATGTCAACTCCAGCAAGACGACGTTTAATGAGAGATTTTAAACGGTAAGCGAAAGGAAAACAACAGAAGTGGCTGTGGCCAACCTTACCAACCTGAGGCTAGCTTGTTAGCGTTAGCCTAAACGGCAATATAAACTACAGCACAATCAAAAAAAATTCACACAGATATATAAACACTGGCGGATTACACTCGTGATTTTATCATCGCCGAGTTTACCTACTGCTAATTTGGGTAGTATTAACTAGATAATGACTACTAAGCTATTGACAGGTATCGCTAATTGTTCACATTACTGGGCGCTGACACCAGCGTCAGCAAGGCAGCCTGTAATATTAACGAAACGTTGTGTAACTAATGCTCACTGCTGGCTTTATTTATGTTTATAACTGTTTATTATATCTAGCATAATCACTTCTGCCGGGGCATTCCACGAAACAGCTAATGGCTGTGTTCATGTATGATTTCTCTGGGATGTATGTGTAAGTGGCAATTGAAGATGTAGCTTAAGTCATTGGCCAGATGGCCTTTCACAGCCAGATGAAACGTTTCGGTAGATGTTAGCTTTCCAAATACACCCTGATCCAGGGAGCTCCTATCCCCGGACCTTGATAGATCACTGTCTAAGCCTGAGGATAAGCAGCCATCTGCCATGCAGTCACTCAAAACTTGCAGACACTCAGCAAAGTCAACTGTGGCACATGGTTTCTTATCCCTGATCCACACTGTGTTCGAGCTCACCAGTGCTGGTGGTCACAGAGTCCAAAACCTAATCCTGGGCGGCTCACTGTCAAACTCAACCATCACAGTATTTTTTTTAGCAATGTGACTAATGGACAAAACTTTGCTAAACAATCATTAGGAATGTGGTTATAATGACCACGCAGATAAAGGCATCGTTCATTTTCACTAAATTAGACAATGCTAATTATTTTACCACTTTACAATATTGCTTCAGTATGATTGATCTGTGATTACAAAAACAAATAGTCCAGGTGGATATCCAAGATCTATCTATTTAATAACACGTGTACAGGACATTTGCATGTCTTGGAAAGTCTGAAAGAGTATTCAAAAAGGCATCAGAAAATATACAAAACTAGTCTTAAATTTCATTGATCTTAAATATTTTGCCCACCTAAAGTTTAAATATAGGTTTTTGTCTGTGATTTTAGCAAAACTTGATTTAAAAGCTTATTAATTGCTTATTACTTATGTGTTTTTTGACTGTTAATTGAGGTTGTGTTTAATGATTTAATTGATACATTTTTAAGAGTTAAATGTATATGTAGCTGGGAAGTACTGACCAAAAAGGTGATAATAAATGTCAGCAAAATAATAAACAAAAACTATTATAGTCCTTGTTATCCCACTGGTTTTTATTTACATCTTCATACCTTCACATGACTAGGAAAAAATGTATTAAATTACATTCTGTACGGTATGAAAAGGTCTTCAAGATAGGTTGTTGAATACTAGAGAAACCCTGCCATATTATGTTGATATACCACCCAGCTGTAAGTCCTAATAGAGTGTTTGTCATTCAAAAATATCTAATGTTAAATATGCAATATGCTTAGACATACAACTTAGGGTTTACATTCCTGTTTAATAATCAACAGGCTTTTGCTGTTTGCTAATGTGTACAAGCTTTACTCCCACTTTTTAATATTATTGATTACCTACTCTGTTGACCACATAACAGGGGAATGACACAGTGTGTCTAGTAGTGTAATGGGTTTAATTTCTGTACTTAATGCTCTGTTTGTGATACCACTGTGCTTTTACTGGATCTGTTAGACTGCAAGAGGATCCTCCAGCTGGAGTTAGTGGGGCCCCATCAGAAAATAATATCATGGTATGGAACGCTGTCATTTTTGGGTAAGTCAAGTGGATTTGTTAAACACTGACAGATGAGTGTAGATATTTTAATAAATAAGTGATTTGTATTTACAGTATGTAATTTGCAAAAGTATTCACTGCTTGTCTTTGGACAGTCTAGTTTATGTCAACAGGTTCTGAGAGTATTTTAAAGTATATGAAAAGTTCATATGAGCTTTTTGCTAGTTGATCTAAGACCTGTCTATTTCCTGTCTTTTAGACCGGAGGGAACACCTTTTGAGGATGGTAAGTCCTCTCTATAGCACTTTACATCCAAATATGTATCCTCCAGCAATATATGTCTTTCAAACCCTGCTATGACATTAATCCATCAAATATTAATGATGATTCAAAGCATTTGCTTTTGGAAGTTGCATTGTAGCAGTGGATCTGGTTGAATAGATTTTAGCTGGTGCTTTGTATCAGAATGAACATAAGATTTAAATTGTTTGTGTGATATTAGCTTAAGAACTTTGTGGGTGTCCACCTTTGTGACTTGGATGAGGATCAGATCACATTTTATGACCAATTAATGCAGAAAACCAGGTCATTCCAAAGGGTTGACACACTCTTTCTTTCCACTGTAAACATCACCAAAACAACCAGATAGACAAACTGATACAGGCATTTTCTATTTGGCTTTATTACTGTAATGCAGTGTTATGTATTTCAATTCATACAATGCCATTACTTCTCCCTTTTAGGAACCTTCAAACTTACCATTGAATTCACAGAGGAATATCCAAATAAACCTCCAACAGTGCGATTTGTCTCTAAAATGTTTCATCCAAATGGTATGTACTTCATTGCCTGGGGTGGATAATTGCTCTAACAACATTAATTACAGCCATTTAAAATTATAAATGTGGATATGTACTTGTTTTCTGTATCACCTGTCTAAAAAAAGGTTTATATTCTGTATGCTCTTTCAGTGTATGCAGATGGCAGCATATGCTTAGATATACTTCAGAACCGTTGGAGTCCAACCTATGATGTGTCTTCAATCTTAACTTCAATACAGGTAATTTAATACTCCTTTATGCAGATAAACACGTCATGTTAATGCAAATTAAGAAAATTAAGAAGGGTCCATTTTGTAGTGACAAAGAAAAACATCCACAACCGAGTAATCTATACATGTGATGATTGTCCAGTTCTGAAATGTCTGTGTTATGTACTAAAACTATTAGAAACTGACCCCACTGACGTTCTCTGTTGTATATTTAAAGTCTTTACTGGATGAGCCAAACCCAAACAGTCCAGCTAATAGCCAAGCAGCCCAGCTGTACCAGGAAAACAAGCGGGAATACGAGAAGAGGGTTTCTGCTATTGTTGAACAGAGTTGGCGTGACTGTTGACCCCTGTTAAAGTTCAAGTATGAACAGTGTCCAGCCCAGAATCAAGAAACCACCGATCAAGAAAACAACTGATCTCACAGAAATAAAGATACACATCTTAAAATCCTTCTCAGTATATTTGTCCCATAATTGTTGCTAAGTTTGTATGCTGTTGTGTTGTGGCATTCACTCCTGCCGGATGCTATTGTTGGGCAATAGCGTATGTTTGTTAAAAGTTAATGTACCTTGTTATATCTGGGTTACTTGCTACATGCCCCAAGTCTTTCCTTTTTTTAAGAAAAAAAAAAAAAAAAAGGCAATGGCCGGTCTCTCAGTTGTCACTTTTCTACCTGTTTTTTTAAACTGGCTGGATGATTTGGTGACAGTTAATTAGATGTGCTTGCTGCGTGGTTTGCTGTGTAGATACAACAGTTAATATTTACAACAACAACAAAAAAAACAAAACAAAGTTGTTCATGGGTGTTTTCCTCCTGTTTCAGTGGGGTCACTCCTTTTGGTTTTATTTCTTTCTGCCTTTTGAAAGCCTTTGAGTGGGATTGAAAATAAACCTGGCATTGGCATCCATCCCTCTAACAAGTTGTCAACTCAACAGATGCCTTTCTCTCAACTGTACTTGTAAACCCATGCCTTGTATTTCAAAAATGTTCTAGATATTGGTGAACACGTACGTCCCTCTTCAACACTGAAACAAGACATTAAGTACCCTTTCTGGGCACTTAACTTTGTTTCATGCACAGAGTTTCATAATGCTGACATTTAAAGGCTGTGTGAGAACATTTTTATGCTATTTTACAATCTTACAAACCAGCTCTCATAATGAGCTGATTGTACTGTTTAAACAGGATGGTGTCTCTTTTCAGATTATAAAACTTTGCACTGGTAACCCATGTAACAAACTGTACATTTTCTTGTAAATAAAATAAATATACATCATTTGTTTTTGTTTCTTTTTTAAACTTGCAGTACAAAAATATCCATCTGAACCAAGTTCAGCCTGTTGATCAGTTTTAATTTATTCAGATTTTACAGCTGTGAAAACAAGCAGACAAGTTAACTGTACTCACACAAACCAACACATCTGACATTTAACAAAGATCACAGCTTACAGTTTCCATGTGAAGGTTTTTCACGTCATGGATGCAGCTTGTACTTGTAGAATGATCCCAGGTGTTGAAAGAGCAAACAACATTGCAGGTATTTCTGAATAGAGATGTATCACTACAGTGAGACTGGTATGAGCACCTAGCTACAGTTTGATAAAAATGCCTCTCTAATCCTTGTCTTTCATGAGTCAACTGTCTACAGTGTTCACTCACGAGCAGTGAAAAGCTGCATGTTCTGCCTGGTTCCTTAAATAGCCACGAAACAAAAAAATAATTTTGGTGACAAAAACATTGTTAAGTCATTTTTTCAATTCATGAAATAACTGGAGCATCATCTGGACATGATACCACAAAGCACTGAACACAAGCTTGTGCAAATGTGAAACAAATAGGATGTGGAATGGCAGGAGACAAAAAAAAGACATTAAATTATTTATCCTACAGCTCCTGCTAAAGCTAAAGTACATTTCATGGCAAAGGAATGCAGAAACCACAGGTGATACCTGAAAGATTCTCATTTGTTAATGTGTGTTGTAAATTTGTCACACACAAGTATAAACAGGAGTTACACTTGAATGTGATTTGCTCTGAAGTCCAAGCCAATGACATTTTTTTGCCTTTCTGTCCCATTTTGCTTTGCATGCAAATTAGTGAGAAGCCTGAGGTTTCACGAGCTCATATCGTCCCACCTGTCCTTCCTGCAACAGCTGACCGATGAGCTGGTCTTTGTGTACTTTGCGACTGACAACAAGGAACCGTTGTCGTCCTTGTCCGTATGACTTGCTTCGTAGACCGTATTTCTGAGATATCTGATGGATCTGTTTGCGTTCATCGTTGGTGAGGTCAGTGGAGAAGCGAAGGTCATCCTGACGGTCTGAACTGGCGTAGTTACGAATGATGTCCTCAATATCACGCTTGCTGAGCTGATTTCCAGGTTTGTCCGTGTCCATACCCAATCCTTCTCTAGAAAACTGCTCTTTTACTCTGATTGGTTCTGCAATGCCTTCACCGTCTCGGCCCAGACCGCCACCCTTCCAGCCCATCTTGCGGAGCAGCTGGTTTCCGATATTGTCTTCCTTTATCTCCTGTCTTGTGGCCTCCTCACCTGAGCGAGCCAGGATCTGGGACCGGGATATGGCATCGCTGTGACCCTCCTTTCTGAGGTTGGATTTGACCACAGCCTGCGTCTGTCTCAAGGTGGCCAGAGCCTCCATTGCTGCAATGTGCTTCACTATTTTCTTGGGCCCAATTCCTGCAGCCACATACTGTCCTTCTAAGTAAACTTCACACCTCCAGCGATGATCAGGCAGAACGGTGAACTTGTAATCCGCTGTCACTTTATTAAATTGTGCTGTGTCATTAATGATACAGATAGCATTGTCAGAGTTTTCCAGGATAACCAACTCGCTCAAATGCTTCTTTTTGCCACTCTGTTGCCCAAAGCGTCCACCAGAATCTGACTGGTTATTTCCTCTGGAGTATTGTGACTGTTGATATTGCTGCTGCTGCTGCTGCTGCTGTTGCTGCTGCTGTTGTCGTTGTGCCTGGTTCATGCGAAGTTTTCTCACCGCCTCTTCAGCCGCCGCATGCTTTGAGCTCTTTTTAGTGCCTGTTGACTGCGCCACCAACTCATCCTGCAGAAAGACGCTGCACAACCAAGCACTGTTGTTGGGGAGAAGGTCAAACTTGTAGTCTATCTTCATGCGATTAAAAGCCGCAGAGTTGTTGAGTATGCAGATGGCGTCATGAGCATTGTCCATAACCACAAACTCTGTCCAGTGCTTCCGTTTGTCAGGCTCATATTGGCCCTTAGAGCTGGGCGTCGGTTTGTCCTCTGGGTTGCGGAGCGCAGGTAAAAAAGCCGGGGTTGGGCTGTGCATCTGGCACACAACTATGTCATTGACTATTGAGTGTCTGTATTTGCGCTGCACGACACGAACTTCGACTGGTTTCAGGAAGAGTTTTACAGCCTGCTCAGAGGCTCTGTCCCTTGCTCCATTTTTACTGCCAGAGTATCCGGTAGCAAGATACACACCCTGACATCTCAGTTCACAGGCATAACCATCTGTCGGTACTTTCCTGTTCTTCGGTAGGTCAGCTTGAGGAATATCCTTCAGGTTGACGTAAATATACTCAGGGTTGGTCTTGCAGGCCTGAATGCTGCGGCTCAACATGAAATTATAGTTTGGCGAGTCACTTCCAGTCATAAACATAGGGTCCCTAAAAGCAACAGCCAATGCAGATGCTACATTGGCAATCAGCCTTTGCTTATCATCTAATGTTGACTGAGATACTGGAAGAGGCTGCGATGTAGAGCTCGACTGAGTCGTGGTAGGACTGCTCCTGCCCGGGCTGTTGTAGACTCTGCTGAACGGCCTGCTTGATGATGGCCGGTCCTGATACCCGTACCCCAAACCCTGACGTCCTGAATCCCAGCCTCCTGATCTGCTCGCTCCCCCATATCCATTGTACCTATGAGGCTGAGAATAAGAGTCTGAACTTCGAGAGGTGTGGCCTTCATACTTGACTGTGTAGTCCTGCTGTGTTTTTGCCATGAAGTTTGAAGTGGAGCCACGTCCTCCATAACCTAAGCCACTAGTACTACCCGAAGAAAACTCTCTGTCTCTGTCCCGGTCTCTATCTCTATGAGAACCCCAAGAGTCAGAACTGTACGATGGCACTCTGTCAAAAGCGGGCCTCAGGGAGGAGGAGCCCTGTGCTCTGCTGGTGCTGCTGTAGGAGGAGTGTTCAGAGTCCCACTGTCTCACACCGTACGACTCGCTCCTCCTGCGCTCCTTATCGTTCTCCTTCTCGTCGGTGCCGGTTCCTCCACTGCTTCCACCACTGACAAAGTGAACAGGCTCAAACCGAGGTCTGGAACCAAATTTTGACACAGGCATTTTCCTCATGGGCTCGTCTTCTACAAGGAAATCACAAAGGTAAACCGTTAGAAAAAACCTGAAAGGATGTTTGATTTGACTTACGGCACTTAAAGATTAGTCACTTGACAACATGATAGAAGTTCAATGAAACTTGTTTCAGAGTGGGATTTCAGTAATTTCTTCAGACAGGATGTTATGGTAGAACTTAATGGCCTTGTTTCTTAAGTAGGCAGGCACATCAAAGACTGTAAAGTGGGCACTGATAGACTAAAGAGCACTTGCCTCCTCAGTCATCCCCAATTATAGAGGAAGCGAATGTACATTTATATCCCATCCTGTCAGGTGATACATATCTGAGCCTATGAAGGATAGTGATCTGGTGATAGTCTGTATTGTCTGTGAAGCCAAAGCTTAATATGTCATATTGCTGTGTGCTATAGACCTGCACTGTTGTTCAAAAGCTACTAGAGGCACAAAAACAAGCCACACGGGTTCCTTCATTATGATGAACATTAGCACTGTAGTTCAATTTAAGTCATTCCCACATAAAACCTTCTGATGCTGTAAATACTCATTAGAGCACCAAATCTGCAGCTAAAATTTCTCCTCTCTTGCAAAAAACAACAGTGCCCCATTATTCAAGGACATTATATAACATCAAAATCAAAGTTTGTATTTGTGGCCCATTTTTAGAGATTTACATCTTCAGTATGTATGAGAGCCACAGACAGGATGAAGGAATCGGGAGGTATGAAGAGACAAACAAACACTTGTGATTTTGTTTTTTCTTCTTGGGATTTCTTGACAATAACAAAAATATACAATATTGTCAACCTTACCTTTATTTATGGTCATTATTTATTTTATTTGATCATTTTAAAATGTTCTATTCCCTTTCATCATATTTGATCTGATTATTATTTTTTGAAACTTTTTAATTGGTTTTATTGTTACTTTTCATCATTTTCATTTCCAATGTGCATTAGTCTCAAATTGACTTACTATTTACATTTATCTGGGAATATTTCTGTCTTGTCTGTTGTAAGAGCTGCAAAATTCCAATCAACGGTGTTGACATGGCAATAAAGTAATATACATTTGAACTGTCTTGTCTTGTGATTTGCACTAAACCACAAAATGTGCTACACAAATTATACTGGAGAAAACTCTTGACTCAACCTCACAACTCATGTTACTGCTGCTGCTGCTTGTGAGCCTGGCAAACCTTCACGTTTCAGCAAATCAGATTCAGAAATGTGACATAAAATATTTCTGGGCATATTTGAATACAAAGATGTATAGAGAACAGATCAACACTCACTGCCATCAGAAGAAGTAGGTCTCTTTTTTGCTTCAGAACTAGGACTTGGGTCAAAGGAGGGCATTTCGACAGTGTCAGTCCCTTCTGCCATCACCAGCACCGTCCAAATCAAATCCAGGCCATACCTGTTATTGAGGCCAAAGATATAAATCAGGTATTAAGTGAATGGATGAAATATACAAGCACGAACATCCGGACATAATAAGTTCACACTCCTTACTGCCTACAGAGGCTAAAACATTTCATAGAAAACAAACACCCCCTGCCAGCAGCATGCTGTGACTGAAATACAAACTATGTATCTGGACTATGTGTATTACACTACTAGACATTTACTAAATATGATGTTAACAGCTGGGGAAACAGCTGCATTTTGTGCCAACACAAAGCCTGGACAGAGTGACGCAGTAGGCCGACGGGGTCCATCTCTCATAGGCAAACACGTTTATAAAGATAAACATTACAATTGTCAACATGTCTCCTTACTTAGCTGCGCCATATTCTTACCTTCGGGTGTAGCCTTTGGTCCAACTTATATCGCTGTCTTTTAGCTGAGCAAGAGACAGTGCATTTATTTTTATGAGTATTATTATTATTGTGCTAGCCCGGTGCCTGCTAGCATTAGCCAGCTAGCCTCTAGCTAACTTCAGCAGCCACAGCCGCTCATACAGTTTTCTATCAGACTCAGCTTCTTACACAAAATTTACATTCAGATTCGTGTCTTTTTAGGAGACTTTCCGAGGCCGCTAGTTCAAATCTCCTGAGTGATAGAGATGCTTATTCAGCTAGGAAGCAGGAAGCATCCATTTTCTGGTCCGGCTATAGTAAAGTCATGGCGGCTGCCACCGCACTGACCCAGAATGCTTTGCCGCCGGACAGTTCAGGCTGAGCGGGCTGCTGTCAGTGCACTTCACGCGTGTAATGTTCCCATGTGGTTTACAAACGAAACTGCTCATACAGCACACGTTTTACTGCAGCAATATGCAAAATATTGCCCTACGAGAGTCGAGCTACAGTACGTATCACCAGTGTCAATCAATCTGAAAGCAACCATCACAATAAGAGCAGTACAAAGTTATGATATTAAGTACTATTTACTGCAGCTAGTATGTATATCTGCGTGTACTGATTCTGCATTAATTATTTTTTGCTCCATTTCCAAGAAGTGTTCAGATGCTTTACCTAAGTTCTGTGTAAAAATAGTTTTAGTCGTTAAGTGTAGAATGAGGATGCATTCAAATCATTTTTATTAATCAATCAACTTCAAACTGCAATAAACTGATTTTCTGATTTTTAAAGCACCAATTCTTCTGTACATTTGCAGTTTTGCAGGTAGGTTGTTCCAGGCATCTTGGAGAACTTGTTCTTCTCTCTCAGTGTCTTCTGATACTTGATCACAGACTGACTCCATGTTGTTGAGATCAGGGCCGTGTGTGGGCCAGACCATCTGTTGCAGGACTCCTCGTTTTTCTTGTCTCTGAAGATTGTTCTTTGTGACTTTGTGCTGTCATACATTTAAGTGTAAGCCACATTTTAATGTAGGTGGTCAAATACTTATACTGTTTGGTGGCTTAATCAATGTCAATGTAATCAAAGTGATACTATACAGCATGATGTAGGTCAAGAGAAAATTAACACCCCCTAAAAAAAAGTCATACAACCATGTTATAATTCTCAAATAGTTTGGTGAAATCACATAATTAAAAATAAACTTAAAATGTAAATTCTAATTAATATCAGGGATTCAAACACATCATTCAAAAATGTTTCCTGTTTATTATAGTCAGCTTTCTCTCTTTTATGCCCCTAAGGTCGTATTTATTGTGCTATATGTGAATGCTCTAAATGAATTATGTGTGCTTTAATGATTTTTATGTGTTAACTAGTCTGAGGTGCCATTTTGGCCGGAAATAATGCATCTCGAGATTTCCTGTCTGTTCCTGATTTACTTTCATAGATTAAATAAATACTTCACAATACAGGAACTGCTGAACTGACTGAACATTAAAACTGTCAAAAAGAAGGTAATGAAGATTATGAGAAGGGTCAACCACCGGCTTTCTACACCGTGAACGAAAGACAAAGGCTTAACATGTTTGGATCACATTTTTTATTGAAAATGTACATCAATGGAATCAAACTAAAGTAAGATACTGAATAATTTGTAGTGTGGGCGAGTTTTTGACTACAAGAGGTGATGACTGATACTAGAAAAATGTATGGCATTTTCTGACACCAAAATGTTACTTCACACTCAGTCACGTCCAAAGATCAAAGGTAATAAACAACAAGTCTCCACTTCAATACACAAAATATATCCTTATAAATTATATAAATGCATGAGTATTTTTTTTAATACTCCTATCTGGGATTCAGTTCAACTCCACCTTATTCTAATATTTGGCAAAATGGGAGCTGAGATCATAGGACAGAGCAAATATACATTAATAATATGCACCATTTTGAAGAAAACAGAATTGAAGGTCAAATAGACTGCAAAACTGAGTTAATAGGGGATAAAAACAAGCAGGTCAAAGGTCACAGCAGCAATGAAATAAAAAGATGCATGCAAAATATAGAATAGGTCTGTGAATATTAAAGCACAGTGTGTAATAAAAGGCCATGACATGTGACCTCCATGGTATTCAACAGTGACATGTAAACATGGGCACCATAAAATTAAATGCTGTGTATAAATATTGCTTTGGCTTTTGCATGATTATGACTCTAATTTAATTCTGCTGTTTAATTTCGATATTCAGAAAACCTGAAAGCAGGAGATTTTAATATCTAACTGAGCTAGATTCAAGAAAGCAACAGGTCTACTCATTATACTTAAAACGCATTACACACAGTGCATTAAGTGCTTCTGTCCATGAGTTTTTGTTTAATCAACAAGCCTTGATGTTTTAGTATTAAGCTTTGTATTAAGAATCCTATTGAAAAGATGAGTGCATAGTGCAGATCATTGCAATTTTATTTCAAGTAGAGATCAAATAATGATGTCAACCTATGAGTCCTGGAAATGTGTAAACCCCCACTGATGACTTCTATGAACTACAAGAGTCGCTTTATATACATTAAGACATAATAGCAGATCTAAACTGTGCCCGGTTCCCAACCTGCCAAACTGGTTTAGAGCTTCATTAGGTGGTCAGAAATACCATGCGAGTCCACATAAGGCCATATTCAACAAAAAGGAGATGCGATGGGGGCGGGGGGGATATAAAAGGTTCATACAGCGAGAAAAACAGGAAGAGGTAAAGGGTGCTTAGTTCTTGCTGAAGTTGCAATCCCCTCTTCAGGTGGTCAAGACAGATTAAAAGAAGCTGAAGAGACAAAGAGAAAGAAAGCCAGCAGTTAGAGGAGTTGGCAAAGCAGAAACGCTCATAAAAACTTAAGGGCCAGAGTCAAAGAATTAGAAGTGCATCTGATATCAGAGAGAAAATGATCATAAATACAAAAACAAGTAGTAAAATCCCTATGGTTCTACAGTCAATCAAACAATACATCAAGCATTAATAATGAGAAGATATTGTGCCCACTGACGATGCTGTGTGAATTTTTATAAGAGTGAATAAATCTGGTAGGATATGCTTTGATTCTATGACTGTCTACTTATCCGTGGTTCATCTAAAAGTAAATGTGCCATTCAATTATTACAACACAAGAACAAGTGTGCATGTAAATCTCCATCACAACTGGAAAAGGATGTTAGTCACAGCACAAAACAATACACACATAAGCATAAGCAGAGGCAATAAAGCAAGAATTAGATTGCTCAAGGTGAGGTTAGAGCGGCAGTGAAACAATGAATACACATTAACCCATATTACTGAGCAGGTAATGATTAAGAAACCCTGGTGGATGGTGTCCACAAAGTCTCTGGTCACATTTGAGGTACTCAGTACCCACAATGGCCGGTCCCTTAGCAAAGCTTGAGGGTTGAGGACCTACTCAGTGCAGAGCCAGGGATTACTGCAAAGGAAAGTGAAACCACACAGACCAGTGAGCTGAGCATTAGGAGGGAACGGCTCTACTCTAGATGCATTTTGACCCTGATGTCATGTGGAAGCCGTGTTTTTGATGCAGATGGCTTCAATCCAAGATAACCTTCTCTTTCACAACACAATAAAAGCGACCTTGAACCTCGAAGTGGTTAAAAGGCAAGGAATAACTGAGGTGACAGATGCTCCGTGATTCCGAGCAAAAGGAAATAAACATACCTGAAGATTTTGAATTCATAGGATCGAGAGCAACAAAAAATTTTGACTTTGAGACGTTAACCAAAGCTGTGAAAAAAAGGGGGACATCATCAAAGTAAAGCTTATTGGTATCAACATTCATTCACTGTACACCCACTTTACCCATGAGGTTCACTAAACTTTCTTTTAACCTCCTAATTTACAACAATATGTGTCATACACAATGATTATGGCCACAGTTGTAACATTTGGTGTAAAATTGGCCTTTATTTTCTTTTGAAATATTTTTTTTTTTTTTTTTTTTTTTTTATGCGTAACACTGATACAACAACTCTGGTCCCTGCAGGACAATGGACATCATGATGAATGATTTTAAATGTGCCTTCATAATAAGTAAAATAAAAGGAAAGTTACAATTGCACTGACAACATTAATATATACTTAAAAAAAACATCACATTTGTGTGTAAAAAAAAAAAAAAGTGCAAATGTGAAAGCTAATACAAATATGCACATAACACATGACAATGAATGAGGTATGGGAGAAGTGGCAAAGAGATTAGGCTCACATCTACTCATGCGTCAGACTAAAGTAAAACAACATCAGCAAAGGGACATAAACACCAAATAGAAAACTAGATCTCCAATTCAGTCTTTACTTTAAGTCCAAAACCTGGCCGTGGTAATAACTAGTGGAAGCTTTAATGTTATAATTCATAAAACTTTTCACCAGTTCAACCAAGAATAAAATCTTAAGGATTATAACTTTAATCTAGCTCAATTATAAACTCATTACTAACTACTAACAAATGTCGATAATTGTTTGCAGTCTCAAGGTATACAGTTATTGCAGAGACTGCTGTTGCACTGAGTTAACATCAGCTTAATCCATCCTTGCATCAGTCTCAATTGTCTTAATTCTTTCTTCACTGTACTCTACGGCAGGTCTTTGACCACATGTTGGCTACACCTCTCAGGTCCCAGTGTCTGATGCATGTTCCTCTTTAGACTCAATACATTTTTGCTCATCACAACAGTAGTCATGTATGTTAATATTAAAAAAGCTCACTCCATCATGCAATGAATCACTGAATATAAAACAAATACGGAATGCATTTTTTTTTTGTCAATTTGTATAAAAAGACAAGCTGAATAATCGCTTGTACAAACCAAATAATACACAAGCATCATTCAGCAAAAACAAGTGATGTAAAACTAATAGCAATGCCCAGCGTCTTCCACAGAGCAAGGGAGAGGGGCACATGGAGGGTTGAATTATGGGGGTTGGGTGAGGGTGGGGAAGGGGTACAGTAAAAGGATGATGGGGTGGAAACTCATTCACAGCAGGATGGCCACAAGGGAGCACTTTTTCTACAGGGATCCTACGCTGGAAATGAGAGAGAAGGGCTGTTATTGCTTTCTTTGAGTTAAAACATCATCACGACACACACTATTTCACATGGGTGACATCACATCAACATTAGTGACAACAGATGGTATTTAGAGGACATCATGCTTTCAAGGCAGCTCAAAAGGTTCGAGTTTACAGAGGTGAGGGTGCAAGCACAATCATCTCCTTCTTTGAATCAGACTAATAAATGATTTTTTTTCTTGCTCCTGAGTCCCCGAGCTTTAAACAATGAGTCCGATTGTCTTCCTCATTGCTCAGTATCATCAAACAGCAGCTTGTTTTCATCTGTTGTAACAGTCTTGCGCTGCTTGAGGAGTTTACAGATTGCGAGACAGATGTCTTCCTTCACTTCTACCCTCCCCACTGGTCGGGCCTCAACAGCATCTCTCTCTGTGGATTTTGCTTTTGTATCCACTCAAGAGGGAGAGGTGGCTGAGGGGGGGGTCGTCATATGGCTGTGAGATCAACAAAACATGTCATGTCTATAAACAGAGATGGGCCCTGAGGCTGTTTGCTCCTCTGGTGTGACCTGTTAGTCCCAGTTCAGCCTTGAATGGCTCTTTGTGTGAGAGCAGGAACGGGTGGGGAAGGACCCGGGAGGGCCACAAAAAGGAGACTGTTGTGGATTTAGGGAGGCAGATGGGGAAGTACATCAAATGCTTGTGTGGGGATATAATAAAGTGGTTGATTTAGAAGCTGGCACAGGGATAGTAAACACTGCCAGCAAGAGGATATGATGGATGCGGATGTTACCAATGATACAATGTAGTATTGCAACACCGCACGCATTTCTCAGACCGTATTACATTTAAACAACTCTAATGGGAAAATCAACTGCATGTGAATTTAGATTTCGTTTTCACATTGTTGTTTAAAAAAATAATTAATCAAATATCAAAATCATTGCAGATTAATTTTCTTTTGATGGACTAATTGCTGCAACTCTAATTTTGAGAGCATCCATATACTGGATTAGATATTGAGGGTTGAAATGCTGCCTTTGGAGCTTTATTTCAGCATGTAAATTAATTATAATCATCTTATTCTAGCTAGCATTTAAAAATATTTCTTTATTCATTTATAGATTTCTGTCTAACCAATCAGTGATACCTCATTTATATTTTTCATAGCTGTTTTCGTGGTGGTGTAACTCAAGAAGGGAGTCTTACCAGGAAAGGTGCCTCATGCAGCATGCATCAAGTGTAGGAGGAGTTAACTGGAAAACATTATGGATGCAACATAGGTGACACATGCACTCACAAGACAGATTCACATCTACACAACAGGCAGTAATCAATAACTGTGTCTGCTGGGGACTGAAAAAAACACTAACTGTAACCTGACACATGAACATCATTATTATTCAGTTAACATTTCAAGTGCAAGACCTCTGTGGTCTGTTTTAATCAGTGACCCACAGACAAAGTTAAAGTTGCACAGTTGCCACTTTTAGAAGAGAAATTTTCCAGGCAGAGCTCATACAGAGAAGAAGTTGGCTGTGAAGAGAATACATTAACAGGGAAGAAAAATAAAGCAACAAGAACCTTCTCAGTGCAAGTGTCTTCTTCCTTTTCTAACAGGCACGGAGTCACATCAGCTTCAACACAGAACCAGGAGTTCATTACCAACATGAAGGGACCAACAATGTCAGCAGCACATTGCAACCATACTTGAACACACCTGGCTGCAAACACTGCCTCCTGTACAGTCATGATTTCATTAAAACATATTAACATCAACTGTTAGAGGGAACAGGAGAATCAACGTCAGAAATACCAAGAAATGGAGAGATTAACAGACACATGAACACCAGGGTATTGGCCATTGAGACACTAACTGATGAAATTTCAATGACGCAACCGAAACAGTTACGAACTGTGATCTGGAAAAAAATTGACTTCATTTATCAGCTACTTTTCTAATGCAACTATGGAGTAATTAGTAACAAATTGCAATAAAGTTGTTTACACAAATCTTTTTTTATTATCTAATTTCACGACCTGCTTTGCTTGAGCCATCAGCAACATTTAATTGCAGAGTGATGATTTCTGGTTGGAATTCATTCACCAAACTCTCCAACAGCTGGCTTTTTAACTATTTAGATGAGGACTGCATGTAATTATCTCCAGACTCCCCCTCTCTGCCCCTCTTAATTTTCCAAATTGGTAATGGATTTTAAGTTCTGGTCAGCTTGCCAAACTGTATTCTCTGTTATTATAGCCTAAACTAGAGCATTCATCTGCCTTTCGGATATAAAGGGCAGAGTGAGAGTCTGAGAGAATTTCTAGACTTAGCCAGGGGCTCTATCTGCTGTATTTAGAAATTATACAAGTCTCAGGTGGTTTATAAATGAGTGGTGACAGAGAAACAAGAGGTACTGATGATATTAATGGCACAGACCAAAATAAACCTCCCTCAGCAGCAGATGTGCACATTGTGGACTGAAAGCTCAAGGAGTTTACATATTTGTCAGGACACAGCTACACATTTTGCTGGCAAGGAATAAAGTATGATGTATAAAATATGAACCCCAACGGCTTAGAAACAATTTATATGTGTCTGTGTAGTAATGTAAGGCCTTGTTCCACCCAGGTTCATAGCATGCTGACTTTTCCGATTCTCATACAAGCAAAAGTGGTCTCCTGCATCTATGGTGTAAGGATAGAAACACAGGGGGAAAGAGAGCAATACTTACTTTTTCCTCTCTTTGTCCCTCTTGAGTGTGGTGGAGCCCCCTGCCTGTTGAGCTTGGTTCTGCAAGAGCTCTGCCGCAGTCTTTTTCTGTTTGAACGTGTTGAGCTCGTCGTCCAGGGACTTCTTCTTCTCCTCCAGTTTCTTTTTCTCGTCCTGGTGGAGCTTCTTCAGACGGTCAAACTTCTCATGCAGCTACATGACAGGGACAGAGGAAATGTAATTTTGTATTAATGAAGACGGGAACAGAGACCTCAAACAAAGATTAGTGCATGGTTTCACGATAGGGTAAGGTTCAAGTGAAATAATGATACCTCTTTTTCTGCTTCTTTAAGCTCCGCCTCCTTCTCTTTGACTCTTTGGACAAACATTTGCCTCATCTCTTCTTCTTTCTTCTGCAGCTCACCCATGAACTCGTTCCTCTTAGCTTCATACGTCTCCTGCAGACTAGCAGAGGAAAAGAAATAAAAATGAATAAGAAAAACACTACACTGAACTTTGCAACATGAACTAAGCAGACAAAAACTCAAACTGGGTAGAAAGCAAGAAGATAAAAGAAAATCCAAGTCAACCTGAAGGGCTTGCTGTCAGGGTCCGTGTCCTTAAAGCCCATCTCCTCCAGCTTGCAGCGCCGGTAGAGCTCATAATGGCGTGTGTGAGTCTGCTCTCGCAGGTCCTCCATGTTCACCCTGATCAGCATTTCTCGCAGTTTGACGAAGTCACAGTGATTCTCATTTTCCACTGTGATAAGACACATCATAGTGACACATGACACATTTTACATAACACATTAGATGGTATCTTGCTCATTATGGGTTAAATATACTGCAGAGCACAGCAGCAGAATCAGAAACACTTGGATCTATTAAGGTTCATATTGTGTAACAGCTAATAATCTAATTTAATGTAGAAGAATTCATAGGCCCATTCATACCAGCAGCACCAACACAAAACAGAGTAGTGCTCATTTCCTGTGGCTTCTCTATTGATTTTATTACTTGACCGAGTTGAGCACCACACTCCCACAGACCGTGTGACATCATGTGAGTACACATGTATGCACGCAGTCAGTCTGTGGTAAACAGACCCAATGTCAAATAAAGCCTACGCCTAGAAATATTATACAGTGCAGTCCGTAAGCATTAGGACAGTGATATGGTTTTCATTGTTTTGGCTGTAATGCAGCACAATGAATTTCAAATGAAACAATGACTGTGAGGTGAAAGTGCTAACTTAGCTTTAGGGTTGTTTGAAGGTGTTCATATACACACTGAGTAAACAGCTTAGAAATCACAGTTTCCCCTGTGCTGGTGCTACAGTTTCTACACTGATCATTTGAAGTGGATGCAAATACCATATTTAAGCGAAAACAAATGACAGTCACCACTTCAACCTCAGAGACAACAATACATTTTAAATCCAATTTCCTGGATTACAAAATTAGAGCTGAAACTGTTAATCAAGTAGTCAGTCAGCATAAAATTAACTATCTTGAGAGTTGATTAATCATTAAAGTCATCAAGCAAAAAAGCCAACCATACTGTGGTTCCAGTCTTTTTCTGTTTTATATCATTAAGAACTAAATATCTTTGGGTTCTGGACTTTTAAATGATGTCACCTTGAACTCTGGGATATTTTGATCAGCATTTTTATATTATTTTGTGACCTTTTATAGACTAATCAAGAAAGTAATCGGCAGATCAATCGCATATGAAAATAAAGTTGCAGCCCTATACACAACCAAACCCAATACTGTCAACATCATTGTGGACTGCATTGCATTTAAGCTCTGTGTGCTGGATAAGCCCTGTCCTGGCAAACCACCCAAACACCTACATACGTACACACACACACACACACACACACACACACACACACACAAACACACACACACGACAATAACACCATACATTTAAAAGCTGCGCAGTATGAGGCTGAAAATCAAATCAAATAGCTCAAAATCAGTGTAACCTGAGTTATATTCCCACACATTTCAGATCCTCTATGAGCCAACAGAAGTATTGACACTGCTGTCTACTGGCAATACATTACATACAGTCCATTATGGATTGATCAGGTAGGTCAATAAGAAATCAATTGAAACATCATCAGTGACATAAAATCACTAAATCTGCAAGAGCTTTAAGCAAGGATCTGCTGGTGCACTAACACACAGTGTAATGTCAGAGAGGGTGCTCCAGTTAAATGAGATTATATAACTGGTTATCAACTAGTTTGCAGCAGCTGATGTAGCTGAGGAGAAATATAAGGGGAGGGAGTAGCGGTAGCAGCTCTGACGAGAGGGAGCACACTCATTTCCTGCACAGGATGTGACCCGGGCTTACCCTGCACGGTCCCCCAGGGGTACTGCCGGGCCTTCACCATCTTGTTCCCAATCTTCACTTCCTCTGTGCTCCCCACCACAGCGAACGGCAAATGGCTCTGTGAGGGCAGACGGAAAATCAATATCGTATACTGTCAAACCTGAAACACCTGAGTGGGTTCACCTAAAATTCTCTCTACGAGCCACCATCTATCCCTAACAAAACTGCACATGTACTCGCTGCAGCTCTACTAACATTTCATTAACTCAAAAAATACTAAGTATTACTACAACTATCTCATTTACACATCAGGACAAAGCCTACACACAGCTGATGATTAATTCCCAAGAAGTTGTAACGTCACTGAGAAGAATGTGTTATTGTATTTACATGAGCTGTTTTTTCACAGACACCAAGATACAGCTCTGAAAGGAAAACGTATGACAAGGTCAGACTGTACAACAAGAGCCGAGAGGCAACAGTCAGTTAGGGAGAGTTAAGGCATTTCCACAGATGAGACATCATGAACAGCTAAGTAAGCCTTGGTTCATCCGTCAGTGGATACAGGCCCTTTCCCACACTGCAGGCTTCCTGCAGAGTGAGCGGGCTGATTGTGCTGCTCTGAACACGCTCCTCCCCGTGTGGGGCAGCTTCCTGACAGCCTGCGCAGACACAGACGATGACTGTCCTGATTCTGCATCACATGTTGTTTATGCCGGTACCACATAACAGAATTTATGTTGAACTTAGAAACTACGAATAATGTGTGCAGATGTATTTCCTAAAGATTAAAAAGAGGATTCAGTCTTACCAACATGACATGACTTCATGCCACCACCATTACACCATATTCTGTGTAAATGCATGTAATGCAGATAGAGAACCAGTTGTGAGCCTTACGTTCATGGTGGAGTTGATCTCTGCCACAGACTCGTCATCAGTGGGGAACTGGTAGATCTGCACTCCATTGCTGACCAGCTCACTGGTGATTTTGATTTTGAACTTGGCCAGCTCGCTCTTGGAGATGGCATCTGACTTGGCAATGATTGGGATTATATTGACCTGCAAATTGAAAAATGATGATGATAAGGTGTAGACAGCGCTTTCAGATATGCAGCTAAATATAGAGTGGCTTCTAACTGTCTGTCAGTGGTAACTTTTTCTCACCTCCATTTCTGTAGTCCAAATTTGGAAAAGAGTTGGTGTATTTTTAAAAAGGTCCAAAAGGTGAAACACATTACAAATGAAATAATTCTGGTCTTTCAGGTTAAGTAACAGAATAAAATATACCTCTAATTATTTCTTTTACCACTTCCAATCACTGCTTGCCCATGACTGTAGCACTAATTTGAATAACCAGTGCCCTTTTCACCAGGATCTCTGTAAATCAGGCTTTTGTGTAATGCAGACAATTACACATTCTTAAGCACATGGATAAAAATAGTACAAGCAGCAAAGGGAGCACCAGACTCCCATCTCCTGCTCTATAGCACATAAAAGCTCTCCAAACATGGTGTTACGACTCAGGCTCAAATGATTTCAACAACATTTATGCTATCCATGTAATCTAAACAGAAAAAGAAACACACAGAGATAGGGAGGAGGGAAAATAACAGGCAGGGTCATTCTCATATATGCACTTACAACTGGCTGATGAAAAATGAGACTCCCACTCCCACACAACTATTTTGGCAGTGCCATGTCACCTACACAATCCCACATTATTTGCTCTCCAAATGTGGGCCCCTTTAATTGATAGCAAGGGATGCTGAGGGTCATGTGAACAAAAATATTTTACTGGATCTCCGAGTCTGGCGAGGATCTTGCTCAAAGACACTTCAGCAGAGTATTGTTTGAACGCCCCCCCTAGGTGAATGTGTAAACAGAGGAGGCTCTGCTCTGGATCACGCTGTTGTGAGCGCTTGCTGGAGGGCACAGCTGCTCTGGCAAACACTGAGCTGGCTCTTTGTACAAAAGCCAGGAGGTCCATGCAAATAAGCTACTGTGGAAAGGACCTCACAAAAACGAGGCAGCAGTCACTGAACTGACTACATTTCACAGCTGACCTACACCGATGCAGTAACAAGACCAGAGCCAATTTACATGCAGGCAGAAGCCCTGAAAAAGGTTTATGACCCATGACTAGAGTGGATAGATCAAATGCTGCAAACAGCAATGCAGTGCCAAGGGATTTACCTACTATATCTCTGACGTGCTACAGCAAGCTAATCCATGTTGACAGGCTTTGTAACTGTTATTTTATCATTTTATTTTAACGTCATTCTGCTGCAGAGCAAATGTCCTTCTCACTTAATGCTAAAATTAACAATTCAGGCACCATGGCTAATAAACTTGTAAATCTTATGCAACTGCAAATTAACTGTATAATGCTTTTACATCATTTTCAAACCCCAACACGAGCTGGGATTGATCTGGAACTGATTGATAACACCAAGAATTCATATCCCCAAGCTTCCACATCAAACAACAACAAATTCTGCTGCTAACTTAAAGATATAAACATGGCTTCTGGCTGATGATAATAGCTTGATAAAGTGAAGTGAATCTCACCTTGCTATCAAGTTTTTTCATTGTCACCAAGTCCAGGGATTTGAGCGAGTGTCCGGTGGGAGCGATGAAGTATAGGCATGCGTGGATGCGGGTGTCGTGGTAGCTGTGTAGCGTGCGCTTGATTTTCAGTTCCTCCTGTAGATATGCTTCAAATTGGGCATCAATAAACTCCACAATGGACTTGTAGCTGTCAGTAAAGGGAACACAGAAACATGGATAATTTTAAGCATTTCTTCACTCATATTCTGTGTATTAGAACATGTCCTGTTCTGCTACTAAACTATAGTGTTTTTAGAGTCATCTGAATCTGTGCAAAGCATTACAGTTACAGCATATCAGAAGTGCAGCTACACTGATTACATGAAGGCACAATGTGCCCTTTAATGGTTCCTCTTTATGTAGGAATCTGATACCTACTCGTATAGTGGAGTGTGAAACCTGGAAACAAGCGCAGCCTTCCCATTATAAAGAACTTACACATGATATTATTCTCTCCCTAAATTTGCCTCAGGAGCAGAGTTGGCAATTACATCTTGGAGGGCAAGCTTGGTAACAAAATCTAGCAGAACCAGTGCTGTGATATACCATTCAAACCAGGAAAGAAAGCCATCTACATCCGATTTATGCTTTTAAACTTGACTTGATACTATGAAATTACTTCAGATGGAGACCTGATTCCACATCCTAAGGGTATGTTTGCAGGATCAAGATTGAATGAAACGTGAGCTCTGGGAAGGATTAAAGCACTCACAAGATTCTCTGTATGTCAGGAACGCTGTGTGCACAGTCAACTTTGGATTTCTGACTACAAGTTGCAATAAAGCTCACAAGGACAAAATATAAAATAACCCAGAGAGCAGAGATCAGACCTTTCCCTCTCTCAGAGATGTGACAGTTGTCCAGACTTCTTTACCTGTCTTCTTTATTGATCTGGTCTCCGAAGCCCACGGTGTTAACAACAGTCAGTTTGAGGCGCACGTTACTCTCCTGCAGTTCATAGGTGTTGGACTTGAGTGTGACTCCCGGTTGGTTGTGCTGGGTGGGCTCCCCCTCAAACTTGGTGTTGAACAACGTGTCCATCAGAGTGGACTTCCCCAGACCCGTCTCACCTAGGTTACACAGAAAAAGTGTGTCTGTTACTGGGACACACTACAAATCTTGATCTTGTGCCCAGTCATTGGTTGCTCTTTTTACTACATGATTAAAATCAGTGAGGTGGTTTCCTTCACACTTAGCGGGAAATGTAAAACATTTGAGCCTGCATACTTCTAAACAAGTTTGTCAGCTTACGGATAGTAAGATGCTTTTATTGAACATCTATTTAATAAAACAAATAAAACAGAAAGACTACAGTTGTGTTTAATAGAGCGAGCGTAGATTCAATATGACGTTCTAAAGATACAAACTACAAAATATATCATTTTCAAATGTTAGGATGCACAAAAATAACAGAAGTTAATGTATTCTGACATCAATTCGCTGTCAGACGACTCAGATTCAGCGCTGCCTCTGTAAGAAAAGCTATTTTTATTCATCATGGCCTGACCTACACTCTCAGCATGTTAAGCCATTTTTTGTAGGATATCTTGCAGTGTTTCCAATCTTTCCTTCAGAATTAAAAAGTATGTGTTGCAGCAAGTCTTATTTGCTGTTTCTAAGCTCAGTTTAAGTCACTGTGGCGATGTCTCTCATGCTGAAGGCAATTTGGTATCTTATATGGAGTAGCTCCAGGCCCATGTTGGAAATTACAATATAAACTAATGTCTAACATTTCCAAACAATTTTTATGAAATCACAAATAACAAAAAAAGTGTGTAAATGTAGATTTTTTGAGCCCAGTGGAACAATAAATATTAACATTTTTTATTCACTACATAATTTTAGACTACAACCAAATTATAAATCCAAAAGACCACATTTCTTTGCCTCAAGCAATGTGTGTACTACTTAAAAAAGACAACAAAAGCTGTTAGTCTCCTGCATCATCTTTTCTTCCATATTCTTTAATGGATTGTACTAATGCTTGTCTAGGTTGTTAAGAAAATCAGATTGTGGGCAACATAATAAGGTAGCTATGCAGCTAAGTTTTTTTAAATTATGAAAAAACACAAGTGTTAGCCTTTTCCACTTTTTACTGCAACACAAATAAAAATGGCCTCAGTTTATCCACAAAATAACAGAGATGTTTTAAGCTTGGAGGGGGATCAAAACCATGCCACTAAAAATGGCCGACAGGCATTTCCTACCATCAAAATCTTTAAAAATATAAACACAGATTGTGTTAATGTTACTAGTGCTCTAAATAACATGTCACAGAAATAAATAGCATACAAGGTCTTAAAGAAACAGAAATGGTGAACACTGTCTACTGCTCTCTAACCAGTAGTAAAAAGTAAAAACAAAATCAGCAAAGTTGATCTATAAACTATAAATCAAGAGTGCAGAAAGTGCTACAACAATTTGCTTTCTGCAAGTCTGTATATTCTAAAACAAATGAAAAAGAAATAAAACATTACCAAACAAAAGGCAGATGAAGTAGAACACTGGATATCAACCGGTTACACATTTCTAATTTACAGATATTAAGCTGACTCGTCTTTTCTTGTAAAACGGCCAGTGTAATCGGTAACACCATCTGTATAACGTAATGTGCTTAAACAGCATCAGAAGCTACAGCTTCCAAAATGACCATAACATTGAATCAATATCCCTCTAAAACAGCTTCCACACAAACCTAACATTACCTCCTTCAAAAAGTTATGGTTTATTGCAGGACTGTTGTATTACATTGCATTAGTTTTAACTGGGTGCACCTAATAAACTGGCGGCTCAGTGTATGTGAGTGAATAATTCTAGCACATAATGAAGCTGAAGTGACTCATTTGTCAATATATAATCAAATGTACAGGCAAACATTCATCACTGACCAATAAATCTTGCAAGAGGCTTATATTCTGCATAGGATACTCAAATATACAGTATAAATAAGGTTGTTGCTAGTACTGCTGATGAATAATGTCATACTAAAATCAAATAACTGCCTGTAGACACTTCTGAATTTCCTATCTGAATGAGAACATCATACTCATCACAGTAACCAACATTGAGGAATCTAAGCAGCTCAAATATTGAGGAAACTGCTTTGCATCTTGTGATAAAGCCTGACTTTCATTAAGTCATCTTTTAGCCTGAGGAGGAAGAGGAAAAGCATTTTCTCGCATGATACACTCACCAACACAGAGGATGTTAAAGCAGAATCCGTGGTTGACAGACTTGTTGACCAGCTGGTCAGGCATGCTGTCAAAGCCGACATGGCCTGCCAGAGGGACAGCACGAGCCCCTTCACCCTAAAAACAAATTAAATCAACATGTAACATCAGGTAAATACTTAGCAATAACTTAACAGCTTAAGAATTGATATGCCTTGTTAAGAAACCATGCTCTCACACTTTAAAACATGTACAAGACACCCTTTAACACTCTGTAATTTCGATTTTCATCTTGGTGATTGTCGTTCTTTGAAAAAGTAACATTATATAACTGAATAACACACAAGCTAGACACAATTTCCACCGTATTTGACCATGTTAGACTGACTTCAGGTGCAACTGACTTCCTGTTTCCTGAGCTGCGACTTTCTTTCCACCGTCGAGACAGTTAGTCGAGACTAAAACCACAATGTACTTATAAGGAAAAGTGTCACTGTTGATATCAAGATAACTGTAAAAACAACAAAAAGCTTTGAGAGTAAATATATAATTTAAAATCTAGTAATGTGAAATTATAAAAATGACAAAATAAGAGCCATAGCTCTTAACATAGACAGCATTGTGTAGTCCTGTGGCGTCACTCTGATTTGAACCCTAAAACTATCCATTTTTGGCCAGTCGCACTTCCATTCACTCTACCATTATTGTGCAGTCCATCTCTGGACTAGAGTGACACTAAAAACCAGAGTGTAAAAGCACTGTTGCTACATGTGTGTGTGGGCGTGTGGCTGGCAGTGAACACCTCCATCTCTGTGAATCTCATTTCTGCAGCCTACGTCTACATTATGAGGTGCAGGAAAGCAAAGAATTTAGATTATATGGCATAAGCAAGAGCTCTCAACCAGCTAAACCTCAGCCAACCTGCCATTATGTGGCTTAACATAACACAGTGTTGCTTTCCACTGTGGTGAAGGATTGTAGATAAAAACGCTCCATTAGAGGGTCAGTTTAAAACAACTGGACACCCTGTTGGTGTTAAACAGTTGTGGATTATTTGGATAGTTGAAATTGGGTTTAAACAGCTGAAGGAGTATTTGGGGTAATGTTACTTGACAAACAGCCTATACTCTTCAGCTGCAAGTGCAACATTCCTGAAACCATTCCTGCTTTTCAAGACACTCACAGCCAAGTTACACACTGCGGGTTTTCATTCACAGAGCCGCAGAGGGACATCAAATTGCAAAAACCTTGCTATTTCCGAGCACTCTTTATGGGTATAGTGGCTTCCTCTCTTTGTTTTAACCCAAAACAAAAACCAAGCAAACTTTACACATGCTTTTCAAATTGTAGGTCTAAATGCCTATAAGCAGCTAGAGTCTGTTTTAGCAACATTTCCTATGTACACCAGACAACGCCCGACTCAAAGTTAACGGGACTTACATGAAACAACACAACGGAAATGAGCACCGTAGCTGTACTGAAATGGGGGCGTTCAGAATGAATGGCCTACCGATGGCAGTAATACGTTATCATTTTAACGTGAGATTGTACTACACAGTTTTAGAAAATTTCACCTCACAGAACAAAATTTCGTTTGAAAGGCAATTTTAGCTAACGATACCAGCATAGGAAATTTGCAGGCATTAGCTTATATAATTGAAAATATTAGATTGAAAATGTGTTAACAGAGAGCTACGACCGAGCAACCCTGGGCCTTACTTTAAAATTGGCTGTTTTAGAATATGTAGAAATGCATAATAGGGTTTGTAATAGCTACCAGTGATTATAACTGGTCTAATTTAGCTACGCTACACTGAATTTTGGATGGAATAAAGGCAGGAAAACGGTTGGCGACCAGCTAATTCTCCACATTGCACTCACTGAAGGAACGCGATAAAATATATATTTTCAACATATGCTGAGATTAGCTAAGATATTTCATGAGATGAGTGATGACAGTGAGAACAGCATCCTGATAAAAACGGGCTACTCACCGCTTGCCTTGCTATCTCAGTTGACGCCATGGCTGTGGCCGTTAGCTGGAGGACGAAACCTTTGCTGCTCTTTAGCAAAGGAAGCCTAGTGGGAATGTACCACTGTTCAACAGGCTATTTTACATATTATTAAGTATTATATTTTGATAACGTTCCTAATGCTGAATGTTGTTAAACAAAGACAAATGTAAATTAAAAATACGCCAGATTCACACCCGTCCATATTTTGAAATGATAATGTTTAATGAGCACTAGCCACTGAGCTCCCCCACAGGATGCCTGCATGGTCTCTTCCTGTGACAAAGGCAGTGAACCGCAGTCAATGAACTAATGATTATTTAGAAGCGAGTAGCTAAACCAAAAATTGTGCTTTGGACTAGTTGGATTTCTCTACATTCAATCAAAATTTAAGATTAATTTAATAGAAATAGTTACATTTGTTTTTGATTTAGTTGATGGCCTCGTTATGTTTATCATCCCTACATTGCATACAGCACTGATCCCATATTGTATTTGTATATATGTTACACAGTGGAGAACAATATTCATGTAAGATAAGACAGAACTTTGTTAATCCTAGAGTAAAGACATTTCTAAGTCAAATCGTAATACTATGTAAAATAAAATAAACAACACCCCTCCTATGAACTGTAACAACACCCAGACCAACTCAATCCTCCCCATGGGCAATACAGGCCTGCATCCACTACATGCACAGTAATGACTGTACACATTACTTCAACTCTCTGTGTCTTACAATCGAGTACACTGTTTGGAAGAAGCAACCCTCATTTGTTCACAGTAATGTCCGCAACAAACATCTTGTTCACATTTTTACACATTTTTACAGATGAGCATCTGCTAATGAGCCAAGTTGTTGCTGTTAATTTGTAGTGTCTGTGTATGGTAATTGTGCAGTTTTTGTTTTTTTTGCACCTATTTAGTGTTTTGTACTTGTCCTTAATGTTGTGCTATTGTCCATAAGGCATTTGTTTCCCTATATAGGTGTCATACATATGTGTGAAAATGAGCTGATGAATTGAGGAATTACAGTGAATTTACCTCTAATGTCAAGTTTTCTAATTACATTACTAATTATATTAAAGCCCAAAATCTAAGCATGTTCACTTCAAAAACTGTATGGAATAGGATATATACCTAAGGGGAATTCCTTTAGCAGCGATAGAGTCAACAGATCATGTGTTTTATGACTGTAATCTATAAAACATTTTGGGTTGATGTTCATTACTGGTTGTTTTCTAGGGTACTTGAGCTGACAGATTTTACAAGGGAAGATGTCATTTTTATATCATCTTGTATAGGCAAGGACATGAATTAGTCCTAAACATTATTATCATACTTCCTAAATTATATTTGCATATATCAAGATTTGGGAAAACTAAATCACCCTTTCTTACCGTTCATAGAGAATTTTTGTCACTTCCTTACATCCTTAAACTTCATGGAGAAAAAAAAAAAAGCGAAAGACTGCAAAATATCACCACTGACTTTGATCCATCTTAAAACCTCTGGTAAATTAAAATATTATATAGTCTCATGGTAACTCTTTTCTTAACTGGACTTTTATTTCGCTCTGTCTGGTGCCTTTAAACACTTGTTATTTTTACGTTGTCAATAAAGTTTTTTTAAAAAGAGTAGTAAGGTCTTTATTGATCGATGAGGAGGAATATGTTTTCAAATAGATATTATTTATCTACCTATGTTTTGGTTATATAAAGTGTCAATTATTGGAGATATTGATATATCATTGTATATTATTTATAATAAAATGGCAACACAGTTTGAGAAACGCCCATCGAAGTCATTTTATGTTACAGCGACCAATAGGACGACGGCAACGAATTTAAAAAGGAAACGCGGTGGCTGGTCAACGTCACAGCTTCATATGAAAACAACTCTCTGATCTCTCAACAAGCAGCAGCCAGCGTCGCTCAGCACAGCTACGGTAAACTTAACAGCGGTGTATCAAGGTTATTGTTGCATTTCTCAACACTTTTACTTCATACCAGTAAGTTTTACTAACCAGCGAATCTGCCACGCGACTAACGTTAACTAGCTAACTGATATTCGGCTTGATTACGAAAATCAACGGTTGATTAACTTGACCGAATTAAACTGACTTTGAGCCAATCGAAGTTAACCTCAATAAAGTCTTAAATGGCAGCGGATTTGTTATGTTTACGGTTGGCTTTTTAAAACTAGTTAAAACGCCTCTTCTAAACTGCTTGTAACAGTATGGTGCTGGCTAGCCACAAATGTTACCCTATGTTTGCAAAAATCACACAGACTTTGTATCACGTTTCTTTAGTCGCTGCCATGTCAAAACATCTAACTGTGCTAAAGGCAGGACATGCAGCAAGACAGTAGCGTGAAGTTAAATGGAAAAACCTGGATAAAGACGAGACAACGAGCTTGTATCTCAGCAGATTGGAAGCTCATTACTAATGTTAGCCAGCAACAACTATTACCTGCCAGATTGGCCATTAGTGTCAGTGCTCTTTACTGTTACTTGCATGTTGGGGGTGAGATGCTAATATCAGCTTGTGTTCTCAGATACAATGGCCAACATAATCTTTGCAGAGCAGGAAAATGCACATCTCCACGCACCTACACTGAAGATGAGACAGCGACTTCAGTCTGCCCCAGGTATGAAAATACCAATGTTGTGCTCAGATTTTTTTTTTTTTTTTTCTTAAAGCAGTCATATTGGTCTGTGAATAGATATGCAATATCCTGTGTTCTTTGTCCCAACAGAGAAACTTTTGAAATCTCCTATGATTGCCAAAACCTTAAACACTCCTCTGCCATCTGGTCGTAAGGCTTTTGGTGCTGTCAACAAAAAAAACCTGACCCCGGCTCTCAATGCACAAGAGAAGAAACTACTAAAGTCACAGGTCGGAATAACCCATCATCTATTAATTTAATATTTATTATTGATTTTATTAATTAAAACTAATGGCAGGCTGTGAAGTAACCCATTTGCTCTATACCTCAAACTATAGATGCACTAACACTATATTTTGTTCCACAGGAAACCCAAGTCAATAATGCTGCTCAGACCAAAGCGGAGGAATATCCAGAAATTGAGAAGTTCATCCCTTATGACCCATTAGGTAAAGGTCACCTTCACTAGTAACAGTTTCACAGTTGAGCTCGTTTTCCTTTTTGATTCTACCAAAGGTCATATTTTACAGTAATACAAGTTCATAGATGAGCATTAGATGAAAAATGCTCAGAAATTACATAATGTGTAAATCCCACTGCAGCATCACATTGGCTTTGTCCATTAACGGTTTATTCCCTCAGGACTCAGCCCATTGATACTAATCTGTGGTGGCTGTACAAGAAAACTTGCACATGCCAAATGCAATTTGTTAATGATGACATGTATAAGCCTCATTCACCCTTGGTGTGGCTTTTTTCCTCTCCTTTGACTCGTACTTTAAACCATTGGTTTTGCTAATGTGTTGTTTCCCCCCCCCCCCCCCCCCGTAGAGTTTGTGAAGTACAGCATACCCGAAGACCTGGTTTGTGTCAGTGGCTTTGCGCTTCCTGGATTGGCCCGTTTCCCACAGGCTCCACATCTCTGTGAGGAGGACCTGGAAAAGTTTGCTCCTCTCCCAGACTTGTCACCTGTAAAGATGCCAAAACGTTCAGGTATCAAAGTCCTATTAGGTGTGTGTGTGATTTATTGTGTGTATTTCATGTTACTCAACCCTTGTAAAGCAGAGTTATAGGTTGGTTCATCCATTTTACAATCATTTTGTCATGTTTTGGACATTGCTGCTGCAACTGTAGTACAAAGGAGTTGAATGGTGTTGCTTAACTGCATTAAAAAATAACCAGCAAATTTCCTCAATGATCCTGGTTACTGTGGATAATCCAGGTCCATGTTTAAGTTTTCACTTTGTCTCAAATTAATGGTCCCATGCATGTTTGTTAAACCAACAAAATTGCGTTTATTCTATCTTCAAACACTGTACCTCAAAACTGGGGACAATAGCAGAAACTATTATGTGGCGTAATAGTTAAAAACAGTGAAATGTTATCCTGCTATGAATGAAGGCCACATTTACAAATAAGAGCCACATTTGGAAAAACAATTTGCAGCACTCTTTAATATGTGACTACTGTCTGGCAACTGTGGTTTAAGTATTGGGCACAGGTTGGAAACTACAATTATCATTAACTAAAGTTATCATTAACCTACTGTATCATTAACTTCTCTTCCAGATTATTGCTCAGAGCTGGATGCCTTTCTTCAAACACTTGATGAGCTGACTATTGAGCTTCCCCCAGAATCCATTACTGACTGAATGTAAATGCATGTGTTTTTTTTTGTTATGACTACATTTTTATTTTCACTGAAATAAAGTTGTTTTTATGTATCCCTGCTGTCTACTTTATTTGCATTGATCCAGTCTGAAGCTCAGCTTTTTAGTGACAGTCTGTAAAAGTAGCAAGGAAATGTTCAGTGCATTACTTCCTGCTTTTTTTGAAGTCCATCAGTGGTCACATGTGAGGGATTCTCGTCATTGGTTTTTCCAGAGATTAGAATGAACTTTGTCTCGGTTCCTCTTGTTAACGAAAGAAGAATTTCGCATTGAATCTGTGCCTCAATATTTGGGATAACTATTTAAAATAACGATTCTTATACTTATCAGTTTGCATATAATGCTAGCGGGGACTGAAACGCTGACTGGCTGATACAGTTCGGGTGTGTGTGTGTGCTTTTATAAGCGAGTCGGTATGCGCCTTGGACAGAGAACAGGTGAGTAACATTGAACGGGCAGCCTGAAGTCTGAAACGGGCGACTCGGTGCAACAAATGTAAACTGTAAAAATGTTATGGGATTAAAAGGAATAAAATGAACGTATCTTATTGGCAAAATTAGGAACTTCCTCTATCTGCATTAAGACGCTTAAAATAGTGGTGCATTAATGAAATGTTTTAGACCTGTGTGTATGTATATATATATATATATATATACTTTAAAAATAAACTTTATCTCCCATGGTGCAGGGAGTGAATCCAGCGGAATGGAGGGAAACCGTCCCCAGGCTATAATTTGACACAATCTTCAGGGTGTTGTCTAAATAAAAGGAAGTAGCCTTGAACTCCTCGTGCACGGAGAGCCAAGCAGTATGTATGAGAGCAGATCGGATGATGCTGGATGTGACTCAACTGGATCCGAACCAGCTGTCAGCGATGCCGACGCCCACGGCAGCAGGACACTCACACAGCGCTCTGTTGTGGAGCGACTGTCGAGAAATGGCATGCAGGTCATGCCCAGTGCTTTCGAGCGTAGGTCGAGGCTGCAGAGGCAGCAAGAAGTCGCTGACGGCTCCACACCGGGAGGTCTGCAGAGAGAGGCTTCGGAGAGAGGGTCGCTCACACCCGCTATGCGTAAGAAATACCTCAAAGAGTTGCTTTTGAGCAACCCATCACACAGCGGGTTTAGCAGCGTACTGTCCTCACAAAGTCAGAGCGTGTCCTCCGAGCAGGACGCACGCTGGGCTTTGTATCCGATGGAGCACGCATGGATGCTGTCTGCGGTGGAGGGAAACTATGAGACCATCCTGGAGTTCATCTCTGAGGACCCCCATTTGTTAACCAGGAAGGATTTTATCAGCGGGTACTCAGTCCTGCACTGGTTGGCCAAGAGAGGACAGGACGAGACCCTGCTCAAACTTTTGCGTTACTCTGAGGGTGCGGGGATCCCTGTGAATGTGAACCTGCGGGGAAGCGGCGGCCTCACACCGCTGCACGTCGCCAGTATGCAAGGACAGTACATGATCATCAAGCTGTTGGTCGGAGCTTTCGGTGCCAACGTCGATGCGATGGACTACAACGGGAAAAGAGCCTGGCAGTATCTGCGGGCAGACGCCCCGCCGGAGATGAAGGAGCTGCTTGGGGCCTGGGATGATGAGCACAGCTGCGGATGTGCGCAAAATGTCAACAGAAACGTCAACAACAACAACAGCAGCAGCAGCAGCAGCAGCAGCTCTGGCGCAATGAACTTGACCGCACATGATGAGGTCGATGCTGGACAGACAGATCAAGTGAACTTCTTTGACCGGACTAAGAGAGGCAGCTGGAGATTTGGGTCTTTAAGGAAGCTGCTGCCCTCGTTTTCATTTCTTGGAAACAAAAGCTGATATATTCAATAATCTGCATTATTCCCCAGCTTGTGGTTGCAAACCTGGGTCGAGGGGTCACAATCTCCTTACCAAGTCATTTACTTGCAGTTTGAGTCCTTAAAAGCGAATATTCCTTTTCTTCGTGTGTAAATGTTTCCTGTATTTTCGAAGATCAAGTTTTTCCTTCATTCCAGAGCAGCAACCTGTCTTTTTTTTTTAATATACAAAAACAGAGAAACTCATTTCTGCTAACCTTTTATTGGAAACAGAAATGGCTACTGTACTTGGAGATGTTTATTAATCATAGACTTGATAAAATGGAGATCAAGTAACAAATACTCAATACTGTCACCTCTAAAAATTGAACAATGTAAGAAGGAAAACTGAGCATAACTCATGTTCACACTGAAGCCATAACTGATGAGGGGTCACTAAGTAGACAACTATCTGCAGAGATCTCAAGCTAAAGTTTGGGAACCACTGCTTCTCCAGGATAATCCAGTTCGAATACTGCTTTCCAGAGAATCTAAAAATACTGTCATAACCCTGTAAATAAGAAACCTTTATTTTGCATTTAATAAAAAAAACAAAACCCACTGAACCTAACTTTAATGAAATACCATATATTCTGAATTTATTTTATTTCATTTTGTGCTACTGCCCCAGTTCTGTCCGTTAACAGTTTTAATATTAGTAGTTGCTGATGTGGCCATGTTTTTTCCAGTTTGAGCACTTTCAGTAAACAGTTTGTCTTGCTACTACAGTAGGCTTCTTGAATAGCAGAGCTGTCAGCATTACACCCACCATGTGATGTTTGGTTTGACTCAACAACAAAAAAAAAAAAAAACCTGCCTGTAAATGGATAGTTCAGGGGGAAGAGACCAGACAACAGCTACAATTCAAGTTTGATCACAGATCTTTTATTATCAAACATGACGAGATAACATGGCTCCCTCCCTGCGGTCGGGCCCAGCAGCTGGAGGTCCTGGCAGATGTTGGGATGGAGGGACACTGGGATCCAAGGATCCTCATGTTTACAGGCCGAGCTTGGTCCTCCTCCAGTGTCTCCTCTTGGAGTTGTACCTGAAATGAAACAATGTAAAAGACAAAACTTGTCAAGAACATTTGGATTTTCACAAAGGCAAAAAACAAAAACTAAGCTAACTGACAACTTTAATTTTATACACCAAAAACACCACTTCTGTCCAACACGAAAAACCTCCTTCCCAGTAAGAAAAAAGTAAAAATAACTGTGCTGCCCGTTTTTTTTTAATGCAAGTTAATTTTATCATCTCAGCAATTCATTTTCCGGCCAGCAACTATTTATGGAGACACCAAAGGAAATGCTCAAATGCAATAAAGTTTTCACAAACATAACAGGGAAAATTTTAAATTCACCATTCACCTCAGTTTGAATCAATTTATTCTGACCTGGTGGCTAGTACAAACAAACAACTGTTAATCTGAGATGAAGGGTGAAAAATAAAGCTCGTCATATATTTGAAGTGATTAAACACAGTTCTGCATCATGAGCTGTATAAGACAACGATGCAGACATAGCAACTTGTTGCAATCACCTCTGAAGTCTGTTGGTTGTGCAATTCTTGCCATTAAGCTTTATTTCATCAGTGAATACTAAACTAAAGGATACAATGCACCTGAATCATTACCCCCAAAATGTGAAGACTGAATAGTACAAAACTACCAAGCACATCCAGATAAGGAAATTACCTTGGGACCTTAAATTAAGGTCAGGTTCAGTTGAAACCATGCAAATTCTGTTGATGCTGCTCTAGTTTCAGAGGCCACAAACCAACCACATCTGATGCTGTGTAATAAGTATTTAGTCACTGCAAAGATTGATGATTCTTTAGTGAATGTAAAATGCTTAAAAATCTACTTGTAGATCCCTTTTGAAGAAACAGTTACAACTACAACTGACTGTCCACCGTCACTAAATCACTGCAACAATTACGAGAATAGTTCCCGACCATAGTAATTACAGATACAAGCTGATACCAGGGAAATGCTTCAGGATGGCAATTAAGTGGGCAAATCAGATGTTTGAGCAAACAGTGCAATGTTCAGCTACAGAGCTTCCTCATCACCAACACAGTGAGGAGTAGTAAGAGCTCCACAGCAGAAAGATGCTCTCAGCAGGGTTAATGACAGCACTCTACTGCAATGAAGTGCTGCAATTGCAGACCTGCTTTACATGACATGGACTTCCTGTATTAGTCACTGAGTCATACATATTTGCACTTAATGATAATGTATAGACAATTTAGCAATACTGAAGTGCATTTAAAAAAAAAAATCAAAAAAAAAAAACATTAAAACAGACACCAAACTCTCAGGTAGAAGATTTCACCTCCACACTCCCTACAGCTTTTTCAATGCATGTTAAAATCTTACTGCTGAAATTATTCATAAAGTGAGTGTTAATTGCAAGTAAATATAGCAGTGCAAGTTTAATAGGTCTACCAAGCTTAACTATTGCATGCAGTCTAACACAGCTGTGCAATAAAGCCTACTGTGATGGTGGTTAAACTGTGAATGTTCAATTTATGGCTATTTTGAAAGTCTGACTGCTGAATAATGCCTCCTCTAAAATTAACATTAAGTTTACCACACACACACCTCTTAACTGTTTCAAGAAAAACTGACTTAAATCCTTAATGAGGGTAGGGTTTACTGCAGTGCTGATTTACCAGAATGCATTAACGTAAGCTAAGTGTTCCTCAGAAACAATACAAGTGTAGTAGTGTGAGTGTAAGTGGATGAATACATTTAGAACTTATGCAGAAGTGACTTGTTTAATCAATGTAAAAAAAACAGGCAAAAAAAAGTTTAAAATTTTGCACAAGGTTTGTATTTTGCATACAGGAGTTAAATGATTAGTATTAAAGTAGGAGGGAAAACCAAAAGGGCCAATGCATTCTACAGTTACCACATTTTTTCAGTACTTCCCAGCAGGACACACCAATAACTCCTAATTAAGTTAGTGATTCATCAATACCTTAACCAGTTAAATTTAGTAAGGCAACACAATTTTTCTCCAAACCAATACTTTTCCATAAGTGGACAAGCTTCCTGGCTACTGCAGATAGATGAGTGTTTGCTACGGGTCTGATGATTTTGACTAAAACAAAAAAAAGGCAACAATCTTACTTTTAGTTTTTACGTCTGCAGATACAAAGACATTTATAACTAACTTTAAAGCTGAATTCTGCAGAGTCTGGAGTTGACCCATAGATGTTTGACTCAGTGAAAAGGCCACTGCTTACTTTCCATGCATAGCAGCTACTTTTCATCAGGCACACAGTACAGCAAATACAGAAGACAAAAAATACACACACACACACACACACACACAGAGTAAACTTACCTGATCTTGTTGCCAGTTTTCATTCTGATCCACTGAGGAATCGGCCTGTTCTGTTTCTGCTTCTTAGCGAGGAAACGCTTGATCCTGAAAGTCTTGTGGGACGACTAAGAACAACAAAAAGCTCCATTAACACAATGTCATCACATTAACAACTTTTCAACCCAAAGCCACATCTTTACCTTTTCAAACTGACGTATTTACATCATTTGCAGAGAGAAACTGAACCTAACATGCGTAGCACGGCATAGAAGCTAACAGCTAACATCAAGTAACCGTTTTAACACGCTCATACGCCATCACTTCAGACAAACATACACACTTATAAGGCACCACTGAGATATTTATTAAACACTTGAAGTATCGGTGGTGGTTTACAGGGGTTTCTGACATGGATGTTTAAAGATTTTGTATTTACCATTTTGTCCACTGTCCTTTCCCCACTATGGCAGTGGTCGAAGAGAGAGAAGGAAGTGACGCGGGCGCTTTTATCCAATCAGCGCCCAGAGAACGGACTGTGCCGTCTGCAGACAGCGACACCTACTGGAGGCTTCTTTACATTCAGCTCAGCAGCTGAGGCGTCACCTGCTGCATGTCTCGCCTCAAGCTCCCGGATCCCTCATTTGTTAAAGAAATTAATCTGGTGAGAGGAGGGAAGAAGAATTAAATGCTTTACTTAAGCAGAAGTAGTAATACCATGCGGTAATAATACTCCATTACAAGTAAAAGTGCTGCATTGAAAATGTTATTGAAGTCAAAGTACACACGGAAATATAGTCAGGAAAATGAGAAATATCCCGTGTTACTATGGGTGCAATCAGCGGATGCGGCCATGCAGGCGATGGGTGCTGTATTTTATACACTGTGGCGATGATGTAGATGCATTGTAAATAGACCACGTTTCATACCCCTCCAACCTTTAGTGAGATAACTGGTGTCATTTGTTTTAGTATTGAGTTTATCTTGATCATTCAGTTCATTTGTGGATTTTGTTCCTACAAAATGGAGACAGCTTTAGAACAGACTGTGATGTTGGGTGTGTAATGCAATTTCCTAGGACGTTTCCTGGACATGTGTGACTATAAATCTGGAAAACAGACTGAATTACAACTTGCAGAAAATATAACAGAACACCTAACAATGAACATAAATAGTTTAGTTTGTTCATCTGAACAGGTAATTCCTTGGACTGAAGATTGAAGTCTAGTTTCAGCAGTTCGTCAGGCTTGCCTAAAGCCTCTGATTGGTGAAAGAGGTGAACAATGAAGTGCTGAAACGTTTTCAAATAAAATCTCTCCACCCTTGAGTTTTCTTGTATTTTAAACCTAGGCAACTCCCCACCAAAGAGTAAAAAAAGACACACAAGCTTAAGCAAAGACCTCTTTTATTTCCAGTCAAAAGTGGCTACTGTATGTTAGCATCACCAGCTATGATATGTTTTCATGCTGATATGTTTTCATGTTCAGTTTAGTGCATCACAGATGAATTTTTCAATGGAATTTCAGATTAGAAAAGGGGGAAGGCCACAGGTTGATCACTCTGATTGAAGTGTTCATGCAGGCATGGCTGTCACATGGCAGTCTAGTCAGAAATGGCTATTTCTCCTGTCTCCTCAGCATATATTGTTCCTGTGAGACTATTATAAGTTTATAGACCATGGAACGTTTTAATAACAGTTCTGCACATACACATACATAAGATGTCTATGTGTGCACTTCAAACTGAAAATGGCAATGATACAACAGAAATCTCTTTCAAGACGGTGTGGAAACAATATTGATGAGCTTGGCAAAGTTGACATGTTGAGTGATTGGGAAGTTTAAGACCTGCAAGGTTATTTTATACCTCCAGACTGTGATTTGGATTAACAAGTTAAAAGCTGATATTTGCAGTGTGAACAATTTCCACCAGAGAAACAATACTGAAATAAGGTCACTTTGAGTTCACATGGTCCAAGAAAGCTTTGGCTTCACCTAATGTTCCCTACAGCCAAACTCTTTCCAAAGGTTACTGTTACCTTTCCTAACAAACAAAACTAATAGAGGGTCACATTCAGGCACAAGGAGGCTCCACCCTCACACTCTGCCTCTGAGACTGGGAGAGCCAGATGTAGCCCTGCTTCAACTGCAGTGCACGTTGCCCTGAGGCACCACATCGCTGCTCTGAGCCTCACAGGCCTGTCTACCCTCTCCTCACCAAACTTAAAATGCCATAAGTAGAAATCTGCTCAGTCATCTCCTTTGTCAACCACTTTCTTGGTCTCAGTGTCTGGCTTCCTGTCAGCAGAGTTGGATTCAGCTCCTCCTCCTGTAGTACGATTGCGGCTTCTGGCCCCTGGCTGGTACAGCTGAATAGCAGGCCGATCCTGATGCACAGACAGACAACACTATTAGAAACACTAAAAAGGAAGAAATGATGGGAAATTACTTGATAATTTGAAAGACTAGAATAGTCACCTTATTTCGTAGCCGCTCTCTTTTGCCACCATCATCCTTCTTGTTGTCTTTGGCGAGCTTCTCCGGCCTCTCAAAGTGAATGGATTCTCCAACATTTTCACCCTTTTTCTTCTCCAAGGCACGGTCTTTTTCTTTTTTCACCTCATCCTCCCGCTTCCGGCACGAGTTTTCTCCATCGTGCTGTTCTCTCCTTCTCCGCCGCTCTTCGTCCTGACGCCTGATGCGCTCCTTCTCTTTCTGCCGCCGCTCCTTCTCTCGATCGCGCTCTCTGTCTCGATCTGTGTCACGCTCCCTGAACTCCTTTCGCCCGTCATCATCCGCTCTGTGTATAAAACACAAATGTTACAGTATTCTGCTCAAAGTGAGCAATGTGTTTTCAAATAAAATGACTGAAGCAACTAACTTCCTTCCCCGATCCTCCTTATTTTCAATGTTCTGGCGCCTCTTATGATCAGCACTTCCCATGGATCTGTCCTCTTTACTTGGCTTCTCTGGTTTCTTGCTCTTTTCCTTTGGCTTCTCAGGATCAGCACCTTCACCTCTGTCTGGCTTCTTCAAGAGCTACACAGTTGAACATAAAGAGATATCAGATCATAATGAAATATTGGAAATTAAACACAGTTGTAAACTGCTACACTCCACTGCAGCACACGCACCTTAATTTTTGGTTCTTCTTTAACTTGGTCCTTGTCTTTCTCCAGCGGTTTCTCAAGTCTCCTCATCTTCTCTGCCTCCTTGCGCTTCCTTCTCTCCTCCTCCCTCCACTTACGACGCTCCTCATCCCGCAGACGCTTCCGTTCAAGCTCCCTCCTCCTTCTTTCTTCTTTCTTTTCCTCCCTGATTCTCTGAATGGAAGTGTATCAGGACATGAGGTCACCCTTCATCATGCAATTTAACATAGCTAACATAACAAAAAAACATAATAGAACACCACACTGTTGTGCACATTTACCTGTTTATTCTTCAGGAAGTCCAGCAGAGGAGTAGTTTTTTTCCCTTGAAGAAAGAGAAAAGGTATGTTTAAATTATCCTTTGGACAGTGTGTCTATTTCAACATATATACAATGATGTCTCAGGTCTATTTTTAATTGACCTACCTACAAGTTCCTTTGATTTTGCCTCAATCTCTTCCAACAGGGTCTCAGGTGTTGATGTCAACTTTTCTTCATCTCCATTATAATATTCCAGGAACCGCTTGTAATCAGGATCTTAAAGAAAATGACATGCGAATACAGATACAAGATTATACACAAATAAATCAACCTGTTCTTCCTGACTTTTTTCCTCATTAAAAACTGGCAAATCTAACCATAAACATGCAGTACATGGAGCAAATGGTTGATGGTTATGCCACTAAAATATATATTCATTGAATCTAATTTCTTTATTACAATAAGGCAAAACATGCAAATTACTTTTAAATATCAGTAAATATCTTTACCTTCAGTAATTGTTCCACATTTTGCGTCCTTTTTCTTACTTCTTTTCTTGGCAGTCTTTTGAAAGGGTGCAAACTCTACAATGGCAGGATACTCCTGTCCTGTTGCAGACAAGTGATATGTGGACAAGGGTGAAGGCTCAATTCGTTACTGATAAAATCCTTAGGTTTGTTTATTTAACTCCAATTCATTATCTTCATACCTCTGTTGTCAATGAATACATATCCATCAAATCGATCTCTGAAGAGGACTATATCATCCTGATTTTTGAAATTGATGTAAGCCCTTGCGAAGAGGTGAGGGTAAAGGCTGAAAGGACAGAAGAATCATGTCATGGCAAACTATTAGAGGCGCTGGTAGTATGTTTTAAATGATGAAAAGTATTTGCAGCAACTCACCTGGTGTCGTTGGAGAAAAACTCCAGGTAGTCCAGCTCTGGGAGAGGTTGCAGCTGCTCCTCCAGCTCCTCCTTGGTCAGACTAGGTGGTAATCGCCTAATCACGATCTGGGGAAACATTATTCACAGTTGTAGTTATTAGCACAGATGTGAGAACAATCAGACTGAACAAAAGAGGGCAACAACTGGCTAATATTAACTTAAAGTTGGGTGAGAGTTAGTCTGGTTTTAACTGACTTTATCATTCACAAACTGCGTGTTAGATTTGAAAAGCACAGCCAGTCAAAAACTTGCCGTTACTTCATGAAATCATTATAAGTATTCATAACTGACTGGTTTATAGCAACCGAAGCTAACGTAGCTAGCAAGTTTCACCTTTGTCATGGCCTCTTTCTTTTCCTTGGACTTCTCCGTCTTTTCTCCATCTTCACATTTTATTTCCACTTTTTTCTCCTTCGGTCGAGTGTTTTCCTTGTCTTCCTTCATGGCTGAAACGCTACTTCGTCGCGCGGTTGAATTTCATCTCATCCCGCAGACTTGTTTACTTTTGTAGCAAGTTAGCCGGCTAGCAGCAAGCGAACTAACCGTAACTTCCTCTCTGACGGTTGGGACTGCAATTCAGTGTTCCCACCCGAGGGGAGCGCTGTAATTTAAAACGAACGTACACCATGAACTTCTAAATATGATTAAATGTATTTATTTTTTGTCAATATTATTATTTTTATTTTTTAATTTGACTGTAAGGCTATCTTTGGTTGTTTTTTTTCTATTGAAAAAAATTAAAAGGTCAGAAAAATAAAACTTCCTTTTTATTGACTGCCCTTCAAAATAAAAGGAAATGGAACTTTTGAGTAGATTATTTTGTATTGGTGGAAAGTAACTATGTACATTTCCAAATACAGTACTTAAATTCAATTTTGAATTACTCATACCTTACTTGGGCATTTCTATTTAATAACACTTTATACTTCTACTCCACTACATCTCAGAGGGTTTTTTTGCACTGTTTACTCTTTATTAACGGATATACTTTTCAAATAACAATTTTACATTTTTATGCGTCCATATCTATCACTTTTCTTTCGTTCTTGTTTTGTTACTTGTTCTGAGTTGACTTACTGTGATGTGTTGATATGTCGTCTTTTGTCAGAGCCAGAGCTGACGCTTTTCTTTTGAAAACTCCGACAGGAAGTGTTTTTTTGTTCTCTGGTAGAGGAGTTCAGGTCATCCGGGCGGTCGACATTTTGTTAGCTTCTTAGCAAAATAAACTATCGAGGGTAGTCTCGGGGCAACTTGGTTGTCCTCAAAGTTGCTCTCAGTCGTCTGACAGTTGAACTCTGTAATCATGTGGTATGAAATTCTGCCTGGCTTCGCCATCATGACCGTGTGTATGATCATTCCTGGCGTCGCCACCGCACAGATCCACAAGTTCACCAACGGAGGAAAGGTGAGAAGGATGCTGCCTGCTAATGTGGCTCTGACCGTGCTAAAAAACGGAGTGTAAATGCTGCAAGTCTGTTTTTGTACGTTCAACTGCTTTATTAAAGACTCACGTGCTCTCTGTAGGAGAAGAGAATCGCTCGGGTTCCGTGGCACTGGTATCTGATGGAGAGAGATAGGCGAGTGTCGGGATCAGGACAGTACCATGAATCCAAGGTGAGAGTCCATGTGTCAAAATCTTTTGCAAAGATGTGCATATTTTCATATGTGTATTAAAAATACACATTTTCCCTCTACCCAGCTCTGTATCGACTGTCTCCCATTCATCTATGACATTAGTTGTTTTATTAAAAATAAACAACAACAGAACAGACGAACCACACAGATGTGCTCATTTTCTAAAGACACATGCACAGTTATTGGTACGTCAGCACAATAGATAAATTGACTGGCACTCGTGAGACTTGCTTTTAACAAATAATAACACCTCTTCTGCACAGCTGACGCATACTGATGACGGAAAATAAAGTAGTATGAATCCTATAGACCGCTTTATCAGAGTTAAACTTAATACTGTGTTGAACAGGGTCACTTGGTTCAGAAATTGTATAATTTCTCATAGAAGACCACTTCATTGTAAGAAAAGTTCTCTCTAAAAGTGTGAATGGCAACTAATGTTTTCATCAGGGTAATGTTAGCACACCACTCTTACTTGTGTAAAACAATCCACACAAAATCAAAAAAGTATAATGACTTATGATATTGCAATTAGCACCTACTCCTGAACAATGAGATTACAACCTGTCATTTTTAGTTAGATCACTGAAAATCGATGCTAAAATCCCAAACGGTACAGAAGGCAGACAAAAAGTAAACAAACATGGAGATTCTTGAATGGATTATTGTATTATGAAAGTATTGAAATGTCCTGTTACTGACATGTTTTTAACTATACAATCGCATGTAAACTGACAAGAAAACATGCTTAAACAAACTTAATTACCATACCACAGCATAACCTTGTAATCAAAGGCCCTGCACACCCATACAGGTGTTAAATATTTGACTGATGAGACCTCCACTCAGGTTGCAGGTGGACAGAGCTACACTAGAAATCACTTTGAAGTCGCCAAGATTCATATTCTAGTGCAAATGTTTAGGTATAATTTGTTCCCCCTTCTCAGGCTCTAAAATACCAACAAGAGGAAATATAATATATAATAAGTGAAAATACCCTGTACTGGTGGACCAAAGGTGTGCAGGGCATAGAAAGTAGATGACATGATCCCTGTGATATATTCTCAGTCTAAGCATCACGATTTTCATACAGTAATCATTGAAACTATCACCATCAATCTAAAAAAGCAAAAACCTGGATGATGGTTCATTGGTTTATAAATTATTAGTAACATTTAAGACACTGTAGTTCTGATTAATCTTTTTTTCTTTCTCAACAGGGACTTGAGAACATCCACTGATGACCAGGAACATGAAGACCCTGATGAGAAAAAAGTTCTTTGTTGTACATTAAAGGATTATATTTAACATTCAGCTGTTCGTTTTTTCGGTCTTTTAAAGCGGTTGTTCCTGTTATCAATTAAACTGTTCCATACTGGAAATCTTTTGAGGCTTGGGTCATATGTTGAAGCTAAAAAACAACTGACAAGAGAGCGGGGTTCTAACTAAACTAATGCTTTACACCTGTTGTCGATTTTATACTTTACATCTGATAATCCAGTGTTGTACTGGAGGAATATATCAATGTCTGTTGTGAGACTCGACGTTGGTTATCATACATCCTAAATGTCTCTTCCTGGTCTTGAAAGCTGCAGTCAACTGTTGAAAGTCTAATCGTATTGTTCTGATTGAAATAAATAATTTATTATTGAAACTAATAATTGATAACTCTAAAAATGACAAATTAATCAATGATGAAAATAATAATTTTATTACAATCCTCTCGGTTACAAGAGCCAACCCTGTTGAAATACTGCCATGTCCAAAATATCACACTATTAACAGTTAAAAACAGGATCCTCCAAGGAGTTGAAAGAAATCGGAGAGGTCATTAAATTATAATCAGACTAGGAAAACAGAAAAAAACATGTCTGCTACACAAAAATATATCGATATTTTCAGACATTTCCCTCTTAGGACATCCAAAAATTAAGCTAAAATTAAACAAATTGACACTTTAAGAAGTTCGAAAGTTGGGAACGTTCATTTAAAAGAAAACCACAAGATGACTTCATAGTGAAAATTTATTTGCCATTCTCTTCGGGATGATATGCAAAAATTTACAAAAGAAAATTATAGTTGTACAGCTGAAATGAAAAACTAGTTCCAGTAGGTAAATAGGATGGAGACAAATAATACAACTAAATACTTCTCAGAGTCTCACTTCTACACATTTCTTTACAGTTAAGATCCTCCCTCCACACTGTACATTCCCCTTACGCCTCCTCCCAAAATAGACACCTGTAGTCACAGGACAAAGTAAAGGTGTCTGATAAAAGGTCATCTGAGAGCAAACTGTGGAAACGTGATGTTCACTTCTCCTCCTTGCCTTTGGTTTTCCTGTACACCATTTCCCTGAAGCTCGACAGGATCTTGCTCTCTCTCTTCCTCCTCTCCTCCTGGTTGAAAGACGCCAGAGCTCTCTTTTCATCTGCGCTGTAGATCTGGTTCTCCTTTCTCAGACGCACAGCCTCCATACGACGATGTCTGCAGGGTTACGTGTGGGAATTGGTCAGTATTACATGAAGAATAGATGGATGGTTCTTTGGTTTACATTCATTTTAACTGTGCCACAACTTCAAACGTACTATCTGAAGTTACTGGACCATTCAAAATAACTGCTTAAATATATTGAAGTTCTCAGATTTCTTCACTGAGATTTGAAATGAATAAACATATTTGTGAAGAGAGGCATCATGCTGATACTTGAAATACTGAATTGCTGCTGCACAAACCGTATCATGAGCAAGGTGACAGTTTTTAATCCGACCTCTAAGCTTCACGTACCTGCTGCCGCTCATCACATAACCAGACTTCTCAAAGTTTGCGATCTCGTCGCTGGTGAGACCGATCTCTCCTCTTCTCGGGATACGTTTTCCTGCTTTAACGTACTCTGCCATCGCAGCACCTTCACCTGGCAACAGCGCATGACCGAAACTAGAGGAAGAGAAAAATGCACTTGGTGAACAAGCTGAATGCTTTTACTTAATGAATCAGAAATGTCAAAAGTTAGTTAGTTAGTTAGTCAGGCTGCGGGATATTATATTTCCTATATGAAACAAATGTTTGAGAGTGTAGTCTCTGTGTGTATGAAATGTAAATACAGATTCTAAACTTAAACATATTGTTTGCTTTTTCTTGGCAGAGTGAAGATCGGTTCATACAGCTGCTTTTAATGTTAAGAAGCTGACTTCTAACAATTATTTGTATTATCAATAAATCTGCTGATTATTTGGTCTATAAAATGTCAGACAGCGATAAGCGCCCATCACAAGTTCCTAGAGCCCAAATTACATCTTCAAACTGTTTTGTCCAAAACCCAAAGACGTTCAGTTTACTATCACAGAAGGCCAGTTAATTTAGTGTCAATCCTCTAATTGATTAATCAACCAGTCTTTTCAGAAACAAAACACATAAAAAAAACAAACAAACGTAACAAAAACGTATTTTGTTTTCCACTGTAACAAGTGAAGCTGAAACGAATAGTTGTTCGATGGAAACTGGCCACAGTGTTTTGGACTATTTGTTGAACAGAACAAGACATCTGAAAACGTCAGCAGGAAAACTATTTTCTGGTCTTTTATAGACAAACCCATTAATTGCTTGATCGAGTAAATAATTGGAAGATTAATCAGAAATGAAAATAACTTACCTGTAGCCCAATATACAAATATAGAGGCTAGACCTACGTTTTTCTAACAGTGCTGTGTTTTTGTTGTGAACACTTTAATCACAACGGCGTAAACTGCAAGAAGAGGAGTGGATGTCAAACAGACTCACTCCAAAGGCCTGTCGTCCTGGGACATATGGGTGAGTGGAGCTTCAGGGCCGACCATGTGCTCGTCCATGCAGGTCTTCTCCACCCACATCACCCCATTGGGATCCTCCTCTTCCTCCTCCTCCTCCTCAGACTCCTCGCTGCTGGACTCACTGGACTCCTTACGACTCTTCTTCGCCTTCTTCTTCTTGGACTTCTTGGACCTGTTAGGAAACATGTGATGCTTGGTTAAAATCACTTCCTCCCCCTCTGTTTGAGTGAAGCACGTAGTTGCATTCACACTTACTTTTTGCTCTTCTTTTTCTTTTTCTTCTTCTTTATTTCTTCTTCTGCAAGATAAAAATGTGACAGCTCAGCTTATAAATGTGATGAAACCGACTGTTTTGAGCTTTAATAAATGAATGTAACTATGACTGTCTCACCATCTGACTCTGACTCCAGCTCACTGTCCTCGGAGTGCTTTTTGTTCTTTTTCTTCTTGGATTTCTTCTTCTTCTTCTTTTTCTTCTTCTTCTCTTCTGTTAATGACAGACAGGATTCTTTGTAAATTCAATCGATACACCATGTCACTTCAATTTATTAATGTTCCCACACTTCACAGGCAGTACCTTCTGAGCTTGACTCTGAACTGCTGTTTTTCTCATCTTCTTCAACTGGTGTGAATTCATCAGAGCTGGTAGAAACAAAATAAGAAAAATGTGACGTACAGAGGGGTGATCATCCGCTGTGAGTACAGTACTGGAGAGAAAATTACACTTTTAAACCAGCAAGTCTCATACTCCTCCAAAAACAATATCATACACTGAATATGTTTCTTATGATGGAGAGATTCTTCACTTACTCTGGTTCTTTCACTCTTGGTGAATATCCCCACACTTCAGGACAACCCAACTCACCGATCCTCTCCCTCTCTTGAAGGCGCCTGTAACATACAGACAAACAGATGTAGTTATCTAGACAATATGGGGAAAAAACCTTTCAAGCAACATATCAATATCAATTCCTATATTCACTTAAAACCTAAATAATGTATCTTTTTATGGATCAGCAGTAGGGAAGTTCAGCAATTTAACATTAGCAATGTCAGACAATATCCATATTGATATTGTGATACTGATTTCAACCATACTGTCTAGTCCTAAATGGCAATTTAAGATCTAGTTTATTACACAATGTTTTAACATATCCCTTTAGGTTAGGGGTAAATCATCCCAGTGTTGTAATCACTGGGATTACAACTGCTATTGACTGTTTGAAATACATTGTTTTTTACCTGGCAAGGTAAATTGACCCTTTAATAACTAATCGATAAAATAATATTTGGTTTACCTGGCGATAAAGGCTTCTTGTCTCTGTCTCTGAGCGTCGTCCCGCTGCTGTTCGTAGTAGTATTCATCTCTAAAGCTGCCGTGTTTTCCCGGAGCGTCCCGCTGCTCGGACCAGTGGTTGTGACTGCTGCTGTTGTTGTTGGAGGTGTTGTTGTGACGCTCCCTGGACCGGGACCGGGACCGAGACCGGGACCGACTGCGACGAGGGCTTCCTATACGAATCCGTCTGATGTTTCTCGCCTCTCGGAATCGACGCTCCCGCTCCTCGCGTTCCCGCTCCCTGTTCCGCGGCTTCGGGAGTTTGGGCCCAAAGCTGTCCGGGGACAGGCTCCGCTCGAGGCTGTCGCTGCGATTGCGGCTGCGGGAGCGGGAGCGAGTCCGGGGTCTCCGAGCCCGAGGACTCCGAGGCCCGCAGCCGCCGTCGGAGCTCGACCTATCCGACAGAGGCATACCGACCGACCGCTTTAGATTTAAACGCCACAAACAAAAGTTTAAAAACTGTATTTAGAGGAAGGTATGTAGACAAATTCACAAACTGCGATCCTGTGTTTTCCCTTTTCCTATGTACGCAAGCAAAACAAGCGTCCGTCCCCTAATAGAAACCGGGTCTTCATAACCATGCAATACACATAGTTCCGCTTCTACTGTGTTATAAAATATTTTAGTTTATCAGTAATGAAATAAATATATACAAACAAAAATAGGTATAATTACACACTTAAAAGATTTCCTTATTATTTCGATTTTATTTAACCCTAAAGAAAATACCAATTACTTGTTTATATCATGACGTTACAAATGCAACCTTGTGTCAGATGAGCATAATAAATCTACTTTTTGTGTTTCGTTTAACTTTATTCTTTAACTACCGACTTTCACTTGTAATTACATTGAATGTTAGCTGTGTATTTTACGTGCTTTAATGTGCTGTGAGCATATATTTTCTCAGATTTTTAAAAAATCTGTTCCTATGTCTATAAAATACTTTTGTAAACTTTTTTTTGCTTTGCTTGTTGAACTTTCTGTGGGACAGCTGGTGACTGTATTTACATGGGTGGTGTGAACCTTTTGGAGCATATTTGGTTCAGCACTTCATTCCTGCAACCTGAAACCAGGAAAGCATAAAACAGGTCCGAGATGACACAACAAATGTTTTGAGAAAATGATGCAACTATCAGTAGAGAGGAAGATAGTTTCTGATTAACTTCATGCAGACTTCAGCGGCAACAATTTGCCTTCAACGGGGCAGATTTGGAGAAGAAGGCGTGAACCTGAGCGGATAAACACAGGAAATCTATTATGTGATGTTTGAGATAGTAGGAGTCTCTACGCTTTTATTTTGAAGGTGAACCGGTAGTTATCTAAAAAGAACACAATTTTCTACTGAAATAATATTCGGACAGTTTTTCATTGTTGTCTTTTCTTCTAACGTGAAGCCAAATTGTTGTTTATTTTATCATTATATCATTACAATGCTGTATGGTTTGAATTTTGTGTGGGTTAAAGCCACACTACGGCGACTCCTTGTGGCTGATCGGTTAGCGGGGAGCAGCAGGGGGATCCTGTCTGCCGTTAGCCATTGTTTGTAGCCTGACAAGTTACTATCTGCAGGAGTTGGTGTCTGCTCTGCTTAGTCTTGGCTGAAAACATCAAGGTTGCAGGTAAACAGGATTCATTTTAAACCCACAAGCTCGGAAATAATTATGCATCCATTGTGGTGCTGTGTGTGTAGCTAACAGGATGCTAGGCCGCGCTGTGCCCTTTCATTAAAGAGGAAGAGTGAAGGAGCTAGCGTTACCTTTTGTTAGCTGGCTAACGACTGCGTTTAAACACACCAATAACAATAATAACAGGCTCCTCAAAGTAGATAACCCCCCCTAAAGGTAAACAAACGCACTTCTCCGCTTTTGCGACGTCACGCGTGTCTAACATTTGAGCTAGTTACTACAAGTTTGGCAAACTAACGTTTAGCTAATGTCAGCTAACGTAACGTTATTGTTTTTGTTTCCTGATTTACAAAACTATCATTCGTAACATTTGTTCACATTCGTGCCCTCGTCATTCCTGTTTGCTTCAACGTCTCATAAAACTTGGAATCATTTCTTTTAGTAATAATGAATTTGTAACTATCCCTAGACAACAGTTAGGTTAAGCTAACAAAACTGCCCTGTATTAAATCACGTCTTGATTAAACCTTTTTGAGGTGTTTCTATTATTTTGTCCACCCTAGGCTAAATGGTAGAAACAAATATCAGAATAATGCAATATAATGCAAGAGCACCACAAATTGCAGCTTCCATCTGCATCTGCATCAACAGCCAACATCTGTGAAGTTATTTCAGCACAAGCTAAATATCATAATCTATTGTTATCTGCACTTTTGGGTATTGATAATAAACTAACAGCTGACTGTATGTGGACCCATAAGTTATAGGAAATTGCAACATAAGAAAGTTCACAGTCAACTAGTTTGTCCAGCAGAGGACAATGGCATGTTTTTTTTAAAACACAAATATCAACATTGGGCTAAGAAATCTAATTTAGATTATCAAACATATTTCTCAGCACCTCAGACTACAGCCTAAATAACTTTGAGCTTGAATCAAAAAACCTCTAAGAAAATTTCCATAAAACAAACAAGCAACCTTCATGCATGTAGGGCTTGCTGCAGTGTTAGACAGTCATAGTTTTAGCTAGTTAATCAATGGAAACTGAGTGTATATGTGCAAAAGAGAACTAGGACAGAGGTGTTTGAAATTAAACTTCCTTCAGCAAACTTCCCTGATTGTTATATTTTCGACAGCTGGTTGAGTTTTTAATGGCAAGACAGTTTAGAACTGGAAAAGCCAGATGTGGGAATGGCCAACACTGAATTTTAGCCAAGTCTTTAACTGAATGTTTTGTTGATCCACTAATGTAATTAACAGACTTTTGTTGTGCATTTATTAGTGTGATTCTGATTTGTTCTCTATGATTTTTTTCTCTCTACAGACATGCCAAGTCTAAAGCTGATTTCTGCGACCGACACACAGTATTCAGCAGCTGTGCTGAAGTCAATGAATGAGCAGAGAAATCATGGATTATTTTGTGATGTCACTATCATCATACAGGACAAAAAATTCAGAGCTCACAAAACAATCCTGTCTGCCTCGAGTACATATTTCCACCAGCTCTTCAGTGTAGCTGGACAAGTGATCGAGTTAAACTTCATCAGAGCAGAAATCTTTGAGGAGATTCTCAATTACATGTACAGCTCCAAGATTGTCCGTGTGCGCTCCGACATGCTTGAGGAGCTCATAAATGCTGGACAGATACTGGGAGTGAAGTTCATTGCAAACTTGGGGTCACCATTATCACAAGTTAAGGGTCTTCCTGGTTTGTCTAAAGAGGCTGAAAGCAAAAGTGACGCATCCACAGAGATGATGCCGATCATCACGGAGTCCTTCTCAATATCTGCAGAGGAATTCAATCAGACGAGCAGACCTGCAGATAATGACGAGGACTCGGACAGTGATGTTATGTTTGTCTCACAAACAGATGCTCAAACCAGAGCAGCCAATCAGAAAACCAACTCTGGTGAGATCATTGATGTGGATGTAACTGATTCAGAAAAAAATGTAGCATCAAAGCAAAATGAAGAATCAAATCATGCAGTTCCAAAACAAAAAGAAAAAGCCACAGCCACCGTGAAAACACAAACCGCAAAGACTCCCAGTATCAGTTGTCATAACCCCAGTTTGCCAGACAGCAGCCCTCTGCGCAGTCCAGACTCCAGCTCCAATAACTCGTCTTCCCCTGCCAGAGTTTCCTCAGGAAGTGCTCCCACAACACCAGCCAGGTCAAGCAGTTTCACCCCCGAACCTTCGAGTGCCTCTCAGTCCTCTGAAAACAGTGATATAATGGGAGTCCACAAGAAACAAGTCTCTACTTCATCTCAGCAGGGGAATTTCAAATTAAGGCTCTTGGATGTTTCTGAAAATCCAGCTAATCAGCCTAACATTCCCAAATCAGCAATAGCAGCAAAAAAGACAGTGACACTCAATACAGCCACAGAGATTGATTCCATTTCATCAGGCTGTAAAGTTTATGCCAATATTGGAGAAAATACTTATGACATTGTCCCAGTGAAGGAAGATCCAGGTGAGGGAGGCTCTAAAGCCAATAAAGGGAAGAGATCGTTAATGGCAACACCTTTGAAACCCTTTGATAAAACTTCCCCCCCACCGAAGGCTGGCCCAAACAAGAAGAGGACCAAAACTGAGCTTGAGGATCACTACGAGTTGATCATGGATGGGAAGACTTTTTACGTGTGCATCGTCTGCAAGCGCCCCTACGTGTGTCTGACGAGCCTCCGCCGTCACTTCAACACGCACTCGTGGGAAAAGAAGTACCCTTGTCGCTACTGTAACAAAGTCTTTGCCCTGGCCGAGTACAGAACTAAACACGAAATTCACCACACAGGAGAGAGGAGGTACCAGTGCTTGTTGTGCAATGACATGTTCATAAACTACCAGTTACTGTCCACCCATTGCAAGCAAGTCCACAACCAGGATCCCAGCGGGAGGAAAGAGAAAGACGACGCAGACAACAACTTATACCGCCTGCTGCCGTGTAAAACGGTGCAGATGAAGCCGTACTCATGGGCGAATGAGGGGCCCGGGGTCCCTGTCATCTCTGAGGATGGCAGCTTGCATCACATAACCACCGATGGCGAAGACGTCTCCTCTTCCACCCAGAGCAGGATGTTGAACTGGGACGACATCTTCATTGAACCTGACGCACACCTGACGCCCGACGCCCAACCCCAACCCCAACCCCAACCCCAACCAAGGTCAACCATAAGCACTCCTCCACAAGGCGCCACAGAGTTTGACTTTGTTATACCAGAGACCTACTGAGCAACACTCGCTGCTCCATTACCTGTGCCTTTTAGGTGCCCCCGCCCTTTTTTCCTCTTTGGTTCCATGTCATCAATGTTCTTCTGTAAGTTTCAATAATGGTGTCATTGTGAGGTCCCGTCACAGTCTTTCCATTTAACGAAAAGATTAGTGCTGTAATATTGTACTGAATGTGGTGATGAAGCAGACCCACAGTTAATCAATGGTGGACTCTGAATTGTGAGTCAGCTGAAGATTGCACCAAAACAGGAAAGAGATGCTTGAATTTGTCTGTCGTGCCAGCTTCAACTAAATTGAAAAGGAGATGAAGCAAATAGTTGCAGTTGATGGAAGTGTAATGTGACTACCTTTTATTACTCTGCTTTTGTATTAGCATTGAACTTTGGTATCATTGGAATAAATGATAATGAGATTAGCCACTAAACAGAGAGGTGGTTCACATGCAAATCAAAAACTGACCCAGAAAAATAGGAGGCCCTTAATGCAGAACTCAGTAGCTATAATAAAAAGGCAAAAAAGGTAATGAACGGTTAAATCTTCGCAGTAAGAGACAAGTTATAGCTGTCGGAGGCTCAGACCAATGTTGATGCCTAATGTCTTTTTGGTGTTCAGCTACAAATTCTGTATCAGCCAGGAAATCTCAGCTGAAGGATCTGAAGCACAAAGCACTGAAATGAAACATTTAAATAGTGCTCTGACTTGTTTCAGCAATGATTTTTAACATTTAGGTCATGTTTCCGAAATCAGTTTATGACGTTAAGCAGCCCACTGAGCCCCATTTAATAAAATAGAAACGGGGTTACCTACTTTGAATGTGAAACCTCAGTTGACGATTATGTAAGCAGGTGACCTTTTTTTCTGGTCAGGATACATTAACGCATTTCTGATTTGTATAAAATACATGATGTCTGCCACAATGGAGTAAAACAAGGTTGTTCAAATGCATCATCAGCTGATGCATCAATCATGACTCGGCCTTTAACAGACACAAGGGTTTGCTGGAAGGATCGTTCCTGGTCTCCATTTGAGACCTAATTCTGTACAAGAGAATATGATCTGAAATATATTTTTTTTATTATGTTATTGTTGGCGATCCCACATGTGGGTATTGTGGCAGGGATGATACAATGCTTATTTAATTTTTTCAGTGGTTGGTAAACAATTATGGTTTCCTTTTTGTCCATTAAACACCTTATGTTTTATTTTGATGCACCTTCACATTTTTGTTTATCATGATTTCCATGTTGTTGTTTTTTTTTATATGAAATGTTATTTTAATGCCAAAATCTGGTGGCTTCATACTGTAGGCTAGAGATTTTGCATACAAATGTGATGATAGGATTGACATAAACTGAGGATTATTTCAGTCCAAACAAATAGCACTTAGTGTTCGATCATGGAGAAGTTCTGTTTTGTAACATTTTTGTTTTTTCTTTCTTTTTTCCTTTGTGTCAGAAAGTAGTGATTGGTCAGTATGAGTAAAAAAGTAGTGCTAACGTGGGAATCAATTACACTTCTTGTCATTCAGTAAAATCATGCCGATTTTCTTTTTTAATAAACAGATTAACCTTGGTGTGTGATGTACAGTATATATTTGTTTTAACTTCACTCTTTTTTTAACTCAGATGTATTTATTAGGTTTATGGCATAGATGATGAAATAGATATTAAATACTTGGGTCTGTTGGTATTTACCAAAATGTCCCTTTTCTGTGAGTTAGCAATGAGGATTATGTGACGATCAATAAATTATTTTACTATTTTAACATAACTGTCTTGCAACATGAGCCTATAAACATCTGCTATTTTATTTACTGTGTTTTGTCATTGCAGTGTTGTACTACCTCAAAATTAGGGCCACAAAACACTGATTAGCAATCACTTTGTCTCCCACAATGAAAGTGTTTTTAGTTTGTTTTTGTGGTTAAAATTAAACCAGTATAAGTGACAGTCTTGTTATAAATCTTACCTTCATGAAGGTTATAATGTTCAGTTTTTGTTGATTGAACTTTCTGATCGTTTGAGGCTGCGAGTTGTGCTGCTGTTGGAACTGTATTGCGTAATACCAGAGGAGTTTTTTCTCAAAAACTGAACATTATAACCTTCCTGAAGGAAGGATTTATTGCAGGGCTGTATTACATCACATTAGTTTTAGCTAGAATTCTTTAATAAACCGACACCTGAGTTTTTATGAGTAAAATAAGTCAGAAGTGATGGAAAATCCTGTTTGTTCAAGAGTTGAATTCACTAATGAAACATAATTTCCTGTCCTGTCCCTTAAATATAATGTTGATTCAACCATGATGATTCCTCTTGACATAATTTAGTTAAACAAGATAAAGAGTCTATGACCATGCTAGGAGCTCTCAGGCGCAGTGGAGCTTTAAGCTAAATGCTAAATAATGTGAAAGCGCTAACATGCTGATAGTTCAACATGATAAAACAAAAATGTCGATCTCATTTTGGCAGTAGAGGAAAAAGTCAACAGGATAACCGAAGTCATAAGTGGGTTTCATCCTCTGGGAACCATGAATGTCTGTGCACAACTTCATGGCAGCTCATCCAACAGCTGCTGAGATGTAGGAACGAAGGGGGGGGGGGGGAGAAACACGCAATGTGAGTTACACAAAACAGTTTTTAATGGCAAGACAAAAAAGGAACTGACACTTTATCAGCCCCTGAGAATGTGTGGTTTAAATTATAAAAAGCAGTGATTAAAGCTGACAGAGACTGGTTTCATGGACATGGAGTAAGTTTACACTTCTGCCGACCGTTCTTCATGATCTCCCATCTCATGTCAGTGAATCCAGCACTGACTGTTCACACTCAATCTTCTCAAATGAGTGACAAGGACAACACATTTCAGCTCGTAGATGTGACATTAGTACTACTTACAAAGAGAGAGACATACATATGCTTACCTGCTTTGCAGCTTTTTAGTGGAAAATACAATAAATAGAGTTCAGAGTGTAATTATTAACTGTATTTCTTCAACAACTACTTTAGGTAGAATAGCTTATTTTTTCTTCATTAACACTGCTCTGCAAAGTTCATCACACATTGATCAGGATATTCTTTAACATAAAGTGAAGAGTTGATAAATAGATACCAAGATCTGTTTGCAAACCTTAGGCCTAACTGCTAAAAGAGCTTCTGTATATCATACTGCTGTACATACATTATGAGCATGTAATACCTCCGTTACTGCTAACTTTTCCTTAGATAATGTACACTGACACTTTCAATTGCTAAAGGAACGACGGCTTGGGCCTAAAACTCTAAAGTTTTTAATTTAATTCAAGCTGATCCAGAATCGGGAAAGCTTTCATCTAACTCTGCATTAATCTGACTTGAGGGTCGCAGCTGTACTAATCAGTCCAGGTCCTCACAGTGAGGATGTTATCATCAGTACCACTCGAAGCAGGAAGCATTTACACTAAAGAGAGGTGAATGTAAAGCATGAGCTGGAGGAGAGTTAGTTTTTTTTGTTGACCTTGCACAGAATACATCCAGGTGACAGAGTGCTGCAGGGCAGGAAGTCCATTTGCATTAAGGCAGATAGATGTGTAAACAGTCCTGGCTTTGAACTGGTTGTATCTCTTGATGTGTATGTGCACGCACACACACACACACACACACACACACACGCACGCACGCACGCACGCACGCACGCACGCACGCACACACGCACGCACGCACACACACAGTGCAGGCCAGAGTGTGAGTGGCGCCCTGGGAGACAGACACTCGCTCCCTTGTGTTGGGCTGAACTCAAAGCTCGTGTACTCTGTGGACGTCCTCCTCCTCACCACCTTCCCTTCACTGCAGTTCTGAACGATTGTGAGGAAAAGCCCAGAGGCGTTGTGCATTCAAACCACTCATTCAGCATCTAACAACAAGCTAATAGCGCTTGAGGTGTTTTCTTTGCTCGAAGCCGTCTTACGGGCTGTACGGTGGGGGCTTCTCATCAGGATGGTTGTGAGGAGGGGAGTAGCGTGGAGGGACCATAGTGGGCCACAGGTGGCTCGCTCCAGACTGGGAGTCATCTGACAGGCCGGAGGAGTCAGGGAACATGAAGGAGCCCTGCAGGAAAGATGAGACGTTTGGTTTCAGAATAACAACTGAGTAAATCAATCAATCAGTTTATTTGTCTACAAAGGGAAACTGGATAAACACACTGCAAAACACAGGATCCTACTAATAAACCAAGTAATGTCTGTCTGTCTGCTTGACTTTAAACTTGGCGGGTGTGTTGCTGAGGACCTGAGGAGGTGCAGTGTTAGTGGTTGTCGAGAAAATTGAAATACAGACAGACAGAGATCCCTCCACCAGAATTTTATAGAAGTTTCTCCATCTCCACACGGGATCTCTGGATCTCAGAGTGACCATCAGGTTCTTGGTCACCTCTCTTACCAAGACCCTTCACCCTCGATTGCTCAGTTTGGCTGGGCGGCCAGCTCTAGGAAGAGTTGTTCCAGACGTCTTCCATGTAAGAATTATGGAGGTCACTGTGCTCTTGGGAACCTTCAATGTGACAGAGTTGTTTTTGTAGCCTTCCTCGGATCTGTGCCTTGACACAATCCTGTCTCCGAGCTCTGCGGTTCCTTCCTCCTCATGGCTTGGTTTGTGCTCTGATAAGCATTGCCAGCTGTGAGACCTTATATAAACAGGTGTGTGCTTCTCTGCATCATGTCCAATCAGCTGATTTTATCACAGGCGGACTCTAATCAAGGTGTAGAAACATCGCAAAGATGATCAAGAGAAATGGGAGGCAGCTGAGCTGAATTTCGACGGCTGTAGCAAAGTCTGAATATGTTTGTCAATGTGATATTTCAGTTTTTCCTTCTAAATAATTTGGAAAAAATTCTAAAATTCTGTTTTCAATTTGTCATAATGGGGTATGAAGTGTGGACTGATAAGGGACGAAATGATTTTAAAATTCAGTATAAGGCTGCAACATAACAAAATGTGTTATTATTATTGCTGTATATCGCACTCACAGTTCATATCATAGCGCCACAGTTTCATCACTTCATCTTTTAGTCCAAGTGAATTTCCTCAAAGCGGTCGAGAGATATCACATTCAGGAGGCCAAAAATATGTTTTGTGCGGTCACAGTGACCTCGTCCTGGAAAACTATCCACCACATCCTCCGTTTGAGGAAGAAAAACAAGGAGAGGTGGGAGAGGGAGACTCCCAGCTCTCAGCGGCTCAGCAGCTTCCACCATTAACAGCTGTATGCCACATGGCTGCACGGTGGTCCTCCACAGAGATAAACAAACCCTTGCCCATACTTGGGCCACATGCTTGTGTTTCTTCTGGCCCAGTATAAGGGGCATCTGGCTCATACACAGCATGACTGTCAGATGCTACTTCCACATCTGCAATAAGAGCCGGATGATGTTGGGTATCTGGGCCAGTGGTTAGCACTGCGGCCTCACCGACAGACCTCAGGAAACCGGCTGGGTAAGAGCCCATTTCCCTGTTTGACAGTGCGAGAAGAATACTAACAGATAACAGAAGATGTAAGGACTGACCACTGACTCCTTTATTAAAACACTACACAAATTCCGGGTTAAAACTGACATTATAATCCTAATATTGCCTGATTAATTTCACATTTTTGGATGAAAGCCACCATCTGAGCTGGACGTCACTGATAAAACAAATGCCAACAATAAATGAATACTTGTTTTGATGCAGGACAAATTCTCAGTCTATGCACATCATGCAGCACTGTACCTGCAGGTCGTAGGCAGTGTATGGCGGCAGGCAGGGGGCAGTGTTGTAATAGGAGTTGAGAGAAGTGGTGGGTGGAGGAGGCTCCGAGGGGACGGGGGCTGTGATGGCCTCTGGTTCAGATGAACTCTCCGATGCAGGAGAGGGAGTCTGACAAAGAAGTATTATTTAGTATCTTGACACACAAACACTAGACAAAGAAAAACACACATAGAGCTGTGTGAATCACTTATACATCAGCCAATACTGACAAATGCATCGTTACAGTTCTTAAACATAAAATAGCATCGGGCTAATTTTCACACATTTGACAAAATTTAAGCCGAGCCATCCAGTGGTGTTTATTGGTGAATATAAGTATCATTCACTTGACGTACCATGTCCTTGAAGCCTCCCAGCACTGCAGCCGTTATGATGCCCAGGAAGAGGGCCACAATGTTGAGGATGGTAGCGGACCACAGCAGGTGATAGAGGTGCACCACGTCCTGGCAGCTCCTCACATCAGTGTATTCATGGTAGCCTCCAATCACCTCTACACGGCTAGCCCAGTGGGTGGGACAGAGAGGGAAACAGCCTACGGTCAAGCCACAAACGTCACTGACAGTTTTTTTTTTTTTTTAAATGCAGGTACATCAACCACCACAACAGGCTCTGAGCGTTTGGTTATGAAAGTGAAAAGGCAAAAGACAGGATTTGATATATGGTTGTAAAAGTTCAGATGGTTTCAGTCTAAGTCTGAGAGGAGAAGCTACTGAGAAGATGCTGCTACAGGCTGGGAAACACGGATGACAACATGGATGAATGTTTGGTCAGACTCAAACAGGACATGCAGAGGGAATGGCACCCTATGAACACATTGCTATTGTGGGTTACATTAAAAACACTTTTTAAAAAAATATAGAGTTGATCATGAATAGCTATTATGGGTCTAGAAAAAAGGGACCTACTTCCAAATCATGGATGATTTCCTAAACTTTTTCAAAACATCTTTATTCTGAAGTCCCATAAGAGGATGTTCTCTGAAACAAAGGTTAAAAGAAAAGAAACATTCTTGTTCTAATACGTTCAACACTGCAATGAAAGAAAAATCTCCCACAAAAATGGCAGAGCAGTACACATCAAAAATCCAAACGGTCAAAGCAACACAGCCAAAGCAAGTAGCCACTGATTCAGAAGCTTCGTCAGGTGCTCGAACACTCAGCATACTCACTTCCCGCAGTTGTAGAGGTCGCAGCAGTAACAGGTGTTGCTCTTCACGCGCAGGTTACAGGACGAGCGCGACATTGTCTGACACGGCACCTGAAGGTCAAAAATGAGTTTACAGTCCCTTCACTTTGGGTCCGCTGCCGGCTAAGCACCTGAACAACGTCCTGGCTAAAACTACTAATGAGTAAACACAGAGTACAGGTCGGAGATATACGCTGAGGAGGAAACTTTCTTATTTCTGTGAACTTGAAGAGAAAAAAATGTGTTTCTTACATCACGGTCAGATGCTGTCTCACTGGAGTGATACTCACAACGGCCGGCATACAGAGGCCTGAGGTCCTGCAGTGCGATAGACATCAATTTTATGTATATTTCTGACATGTGAATTTTCTTTTTTTTCTCTATGCTTTCTATTTCTTTTGTGAAACCCTCACGAGAATGCAGAGGTCAGGTCATCCAAGTTTTATGGTTTATTGTCATATATAAAATCTTAAGACTTCCACTTCTTTCAAAAAATACAGTTTGGAAATATTCAACTACATTTCCTTGTTTCTACATGCTACACATTTTAATTTCACTCTGCACTGAGTTCAACTTCTTCACAATTTAACTACTTAATCACATTTTCCTGCTTTTCTAGAAACATGAAAGAAAGCTTGATTTTAATAAAACCCCTGTAAGTAAACGTTGCTACCTGTGGGTTATCTGCGAAGTAAAAGAGCTCCATCTTAACCTGTGAATGAGGAGCATTTGACTGGATACAGACACTTTGGACCAGTGTTTCTTAAACTACAGGTCCCAGCTCAGTGGGTGGGTACTCACATGAAATCTTTATATCAACAGAATTTAGTTGTTTTCATTTACTTTGCAGAGTTCAAAATGCTCCAATAATAAGTACCTATATTTTCTCCAAAGACATTTTAACGCTTGCAAAACAGTGCAAAGTTTTCTCTTATAGTTGGCACATTAGCAAACTCAGTCACTAACTTAAGTGTTTGTTGTTTATGATGTCACTGTGAAGTTGACCTTTGACCATTTGGATATAAAATGTCATCACTTCATCATTTTATTCTATTAGACATTTGAGTTAAATTGTGTCAAAATTAGTGAGTTATGGCCAAAAACATGTTTTCTGAGATCACCTTAAACTTTGACCTTTAATCACCAAATTCTAATCAGTTCGTCCTTGAGTCAAAGTGAATGTTTGTATCACATTTGAAGAAATTCCCTCGAGGCGTTACTGAGATATAGCGTTCATGAGAATGGGAAACACAATGCCTCCAGCCATCAATCACTATAAATCTGAGTATCTGAATGACTGTTAATGTGAATATTAAGATGGTTAATTCTGTATTCATGAAGGTGGGTCATTTAATTTAAATTGTTGAGATGAGAAAGTTTAACAACGTGTCCTTTAAAACCCACAACCAACTTCTTTTCCTCTTTCTCTTTCATTCAACAGTCTGTCTCTGTGGAGTGCAAAAAACTGTTTGGGAGGAAAATTTCCATTTTCCATTTCACCGACACAACGGGCAAATAAAAAAACCTGCTAATGGTGCTGATCTCCCTTTTCACCCAGCCCTAACTTATTTTGGTATAATTGTTTTAAGAGTGCATTAGCGGTTATTTATTCTTTTATGTACTTTGCATCATGGAGAATAATCTCTACCACAAAATATGTCTGTCTCTGTGAGAAGGGTGTGGCGGCTGCTATAGGCTGCCATATGCAAGCATTGCCCTTGCAGATGGGAATACAGTTTACTATATTTGTAATGCGGACGGAGTATATTAAGCTATAATGGAAATAGCATTGATTAATAAGCTTGTAATAAATGGGAGCATAAGTGTTATCCTTATCCATAATTTATGAGTTTAGTTTAATAAGTAGAAGCTTCATTGATACTCACAATGTGCCTTGCAGCAAATACTCCATCAACAATAGCACAGCAGAAGGCAGCCACCACTCCGAAACTGATGAAGACAATAGATGCCACTAACTGTGAAAGAAAACAGAGGAGCATCAGCTTCATCACTCTTCATCATGATGTAATGATTTTACTATTGTAGGAGACTAGAAACTAAATGTAAACATGCACTATTTTATGAGTATTTTTTTATTGCTCCCTCACACCACTGTACTGGGTTACATCTGCAACACTAATGTGTATTATATGAATGGGACGAGGGTGGGGGGGTTGTGGGCTGGGTTAAAGGACAACAGTGACAGAGCGCAGTGGTTGTCACCTACAGTGGCTTTCACCGCGGTCCGTGGCTGGCACGGTGCCCGGCTCTTTTATAGGCACTGCAACCCCTTAATTCTCCTCCTTTAACTCCTCAATGAGAATCAGCATGTATTCAGTTACACATCACCCCACCCAGTCTGCAGCTACCCCAGCTCACAGGGGTGAGGCAGTGCAACAGATTCATCACTGAGCTGCGGCTTTGCCAAGACTTCTGCGATCACGGTCCAGCTGGTAACATGAAAACAACTCGACCCCGGGGGTTCTCGGCAACACATGTTAAAGGTTTGACGGACATGCCAACTGTTAGTTGGGCTGGTTGATGGGGTCGTCCATCAACACAGTTTCTTCTGCCACACTAAGAACAGTTTTAGTTATTTCAACTGAAAGATTTCTGTATTTCTGTCGGCCGTCCTGTTACTGGTCTGAAGTGGAAACACTTGATAAATCAGCATTTATCAACAGTTGAATTCAAGTCTGTTGTGGGGGTGCTGTCTTGGATATTTGACGTTATAACAAAATTCTTAGGATTTGAAACCATGTTTTCAGGGGCTTTAAACGTCAAGATGTTCAAACATGACAGTGATAAACACTTAATGACCAGCAAAGTCATACGTCGCATGAAAAAAAAAACAATTTAGTGTGACGTTCAGCAGTAAAGACTTGATAAAAACAGCACCTACGAGTGTCAGAAATATGTCTTCATCAGTGCACACTTTGATTGCTGGTCATGAAAAGGTGGAAATGGAAGCTCTCCTTGCAGTTTGCTGCTGATTTTCTGCTGATAGGATTATCACTTGAATCACAATAACGTTTCATGTCAATTATGATTCAGCTACTTTCATCCACTTCCAAGTATAACAATGTGCAAATTCTTCTTCTCACTAAAAAACTGGGTTGCAACTAACAATCTTTGACAATATGAATGCACCTGCTGATTATTACCTCTGCCAAGGAGGTTATGTTTTCCCCAGTGTTTATTTGCCAGCAGGATTACACAAAATGTAGTGAACTGATTTGCACCAAACGTGGTGGAGGGATGGGGCATGAGCCAGGGAAGAGCCCATTAAATGTTGGTGCGGATGCATCTGCAGGGGCAGATCCAGGAATTTCTTTTCCCTTAACATTGCGAAATAGGACATTTGTTGGTCAGTTTCTCAGGAAATAATGTATGGATCTTGATGTAAAACAACTAATTTAAATATATTGATGTATATTATCATATATATGGATGTAAACTGTTTACATCCATGTCTGTGCAGACTTATATAATTGGTGAAGACTTTAATAAAAAGCTATTTAAGTGTGTTTTAATCATAACTAGCATGTGAATTCTTGGGTTATGGCAAAATTGTATTGGTCAGAGTGACCTCACACTTTATGAGTCATAGTGATCTTTGACCTTTGACCACCAGATATCACATTCATGAATGGGTATGTGGACAAGCCAAAAACAAAAACCTCTGGCCACGGCTGTCGCTGGTGTCGAGGCATAAAAACATCCATCACATTTTCATAGAGATCATTTGGACCAACAGTCCAAGATCTAAATACAGTTGACTGCAAAAGATTGGGAGTCCCTGGGTAAATTAATCCCTGGGCATAGAGTTTCAAAAGTACTACACAATGACATAATTACTCTAATATTTTTCTGCTTATGAGATCATGAAACAAACAGACGCTGAGCATTTGTATTTGAAGAAAGACTATTTACATCAACAAAATGTGGAATTTATAAAACCTGTACATATTCACATTTAAGTGGTTGGAAGCAGTTACTAATTGATTCTCCAAATGGTTGAAGGCTGAATTAGTTTTCTATTGATCAACTTATCATTTCAGCTCTCCTGAAAATGCAATGATACAAAAATCATGTGCCTCTATTACCCCAAACCACAAATAATAACAACACGTTCACATTTTATGGGAAACAACAAACCAGAGGTCGTCTGGTGTAACGTGCCATAACTCACTCACTCGTGTCACACATACACCAACTGCAACTCCAGGCATCCCAACTCTGCTGCATTATGGGAAAAGGTTTCACGATACAAACTCATACTTCATTTCAGCCCCGACAGTCCCTGCCCAGCACCTCCCACCTGCTCCTCTCATCTGCAGTTTCCTTCTCCACATTCCAGTGTGGACATCCGCCCTCTTCCACTTACACCCTATTTCTATTTCTGGCTGCATCTCCCCTCAAGCCCAGGATACTTGCTCTGATACACAACGTAAACCTCCTCAGGCTTAGCGGGACTCGCAGTCTGGGTCAGTTCTGCTGCTCACATTTTCACTTTAACAACATAATCAAGCTGGAGGATGTTGGAAGGTAATTGGGACTCATGCACAGTTTAATAACAGTGTTCTGTGACTGTAGAGACAAGGAGACACCGAGCACTGAAAGTGATCTCAATGCACAGCGGTAATATAAATCCTCTTACCATCTGCCTCTTGTTCTCTATCAAATGAGCACCGATAATTCCCAGAAAAGAGCCAAAGCCCAGCTGAGGAGAAAGAAAATAGCTGTTAGGGCATTTATCTAATTTGACTGTAAAGCTTTGATTTCATAGTGCAGTTAGATAAATCAAAGATTTAAGTGTTTCTCTCGTGCTCTGGGGAAGCATTCAGCATCTTTACAATATTATTAACTATTCACTTTTATAGGTGAGTAAAATACATTGAAGATTAATTTACTGTGATTTGAGTTTGTTGTCAGTTTCTCTCAATCTTATGCAGCATTTTAATATTATTTCTTTCTATAATAATATAATATAATAATCTGAACTATTAATCTGATGAATTTAAGGTTAAAGTTGTGAGAGGCATCTTTACATTAGATGCTTTCCCTGTAGCTCTTTACATGAGGCAGAATGTTAAAAGCCGAGTACTGTGAAGAAACAAATTTATGGACTGAGAGATGCTTTACCTCACTCAGCCTCTAATGACAGTGATGCTGAATAATGAATGTGGGGAAAATTCACCCCTCGGAGACCTTCAGTAATTATGTTCATCAGAGTCCAGGAGCGGGAAGAGCTCACTGGAAACACTCACACTTCACTCACATGTCACTTATAATGAAATCTGACAGGGAGCAGGCCTGCTGCTGCTGCTAACTGTAGGTGTGAATGTGCACTCACAATGACTCCTGGGTAGTAGCCGCCCACTGTGATGTTCTGCGTCCTGGTAGTTGCTGCCAGGCCAAAGATGAGGATGAGCACAGATACGATGAGCAGCATCACCGTCACTATTATGGATTTCCTCTTCCTCCTCTTAAAGGAACCTACAAGAGAGCAGATTAGAGAACATTACAGCGAGTATCACGCGGCGACATGAGCGGTAAAGTGATGTAAGACTAGAAGATGAGCCTACAACTACAGTCCAGACCATAACTATTTAGAAAAATCGGGCTCTGCGCTTCTGCACGTTCAATATTAAATAAAATAATGGATATTAGATCAAAGTGCCAAGTCTGATCTTTAATTTGAGGAGCTCTGAATCAATATTGAAGGGACTGTGTGGAAGATAAAGACCTTTTAACACATAATGCCCGAACTGCGATGGTTCATTAGTAATTGGAGACTTGGCTTCTAAATGTGCAGCTGCGTGTCGTTTCAACATTCGTTCATACACATAAAGCGCCCAAACGAGTCTCAGAGTTGACTGAGAGTTGCCATTCAGATAAAAGTGGAGTTGTCTCTCAATATGAGCAGAGAAGATCTGATCATACAAGTGAAGAAGATAATATCAATACCTATATCAGAGGTACGTGGTTTGCCAGAATCAGGCCTGGGAGAGCGAGGAGCACAAGACTTGTGGATGAGCAGAAAAATCATCGCCATGGTGATGAAAAATCCCTCTATGACAGCAGGTCAAAAATGGGTGTAGGCGCCAGCGGACATGTTTTTCTTTCAACGATCAAGAGAGGAAGTCATGACCAGCATGGCAGAGGATTCATCACAAAATGTAAAAACAGAGAGGCCGGTGCAGTTCACAAAAACACACAAAAACAAGTAGAGGAACAAAGATCTATGGGGAGATTAAACAAAAATCAACCACTATTAAAATGATGGAAAGAGATATGGCTGCCAATGGAGCTGGTACACTGGCATTTATTGATGATTTCACTGCTGACGGAGGCAACAGGATGAATGCAGAGGAATACAGGCGCATTCTGCTCAGATTCAGCCTCACGCATCAAAACTCATTGGAGTATCCTCAACATACGGCTAAAGCGACCAAAGAGCTGTTGAGGGTGAAGAGGTGGAATAACCTCGACTGGCCGAGTCAACCACCTGATCTCAGTCTGACTGAGATGCACTCCACCTGGTGAAGACCAGACTAAAGGCGGAGACCACTCAGCGAGCAAGAGCTGAAAGAGGTTGCAGTGAAGAAAAGGGAGAGCATCAGGGAGTCACATGCTGCAAAGGACTTCACACAAAAAATCAAACATGGTGATTTTGTTTCGACTTCATGTGTATCTGACCTTCAAACATTGGATACTATGTGCTAAAAAGGTTATACATCACATATAGTTCTTTCTATGTTGATTTAAAGCTACTTAAACTCAAGCTGAGACTCGGCACTTTAATGTAGCAACCATTACTTTATTTTTAAAGTGCTGAAGCTCAGAGCCTGAAGAACTAAGACTGTGTAACCGGCTGTACTGTGGGATCCACCACAGGCTGTGATGTAACATGGGAAGTAGTTAAAGACTAATGATGGGACTGGAGTCTCTCTGGCTCTGTCCCTTTGGCCATCAGTGGCTTTGTCTAAGAGTAAGGTATCAAAAGGGGAAATAACGTCCACGATCACAGCGCAGCTCAAAACAAAGAGTCACATTTCTTGAGTATTTCTTATGACTAGATTGTTCCAAAAATAACTTACAAATAACTTATCATGTTTCTCATGATGGAAAAAAATCCTGGCGTCTCGTTTCAGTAAACAAAATAAAACTAATTTTTATTTTCTTCTTAAATCACACATTGTTTGGTAACATGAGAAATCTCTAAAGTTCTATTTGAGTCTATAATTTGCTGCCATTTCCAATGAAAACGTTTGTTTTTGTTTAACCTGGAAGCATGTGATAGAAGCAGATTTAACAGTAAAAAAAATCATCTGTGAGCTTTAAGACACAGATCATATAATCACAATGCCCCTCATACCCAGTCAGCTTTCTGCTGTCATATCTACTATATCCCACCATGATCTCCATGACTGTGTGCTCCTATAATTAGTAGTATGTCATCAGTAATTCTAACAAGAAATTTAAAAATTAGTTTTACCTCATTAATGCGCAAATTTACTCAGCAAGGCGTATTATTATTGTTGAGTTATTGTGTTCACAAGTCAGTTTCATCCTAATTAGGCCAATTAAGTCATTAATTAGAGAAAGATATTTCATACCAACATGTTTGTCTTTGCTACATATCTGGTATCAACGTGAACTTGTTAGCTCAAGTGTTAAGGACTCACAGATATTTCTCGGGAATCAGTGTTCTCTCATTAATATGCAAATGTATGCAGCGATGCACACCGAAGTCTAATCAGCTGACTTCCTCCATCTGGTGTACCTGTGGTGTAAGCATGACGCTTCTGCTGTGTGTTGTTCTGTTCAGAAGAACAACAGGGAGCTTTGCAATTCAGAAGTCAGATAACCTAAAAATGTTAAAAAAAAAAAAAAAAAAATACCATAAATTATTTAATAAGACAACCATGAACTAAAAATAAAATGTACCTTGAAGAGCCAAAGGTTTACCATGTAAGAGTCGAGTAGCCTCTGGGATTGTGCTTCTTTTAAACTGCTCAGATTTAAAACAGATCTGTCTGAATCTCCTCTCAGAGGTCATTCATCTCCTCAAAGAGAGGAGCTGCTGCATGAGAGTCATCTCTAACAATATTCAGGGCCTTCTGCTGACGTCAAACTTTAAAAATTGAAGAGAGAGGCTGGCGGGAGTGGCCAGTAATTTTAGATGCAGCGTTAACTACTTTCTCTGTTGTTCCAGCAGTAGTCACTCCACTAAACCAAACTGTGATAGAAAGTTTCACCTGCTTCTGATTGTGTGACAGAAAAGATCTGTTTAGTTCAGAGAGCTCATCACAGAATGACAGATCACCTCTATGTTCTGTTTTATCAATCTGTGGGATACGTGGAGCTGGAAGCCACAGACAGACAGACTTCATTGTTGCTGAATACTGATGCTCCAACCTGGAGATCAATAAGAAACTGTCAGATAACTCAGGAGCAAAGTACTTCAGTGTCTGTCACTACACTGAGAGGATAAAACATATGGTCTCCACAGTGTTCACACAATGAACAACAAAGCCTGTAAGATTAATCATCTAGAAACATATGTACAATCTTACAGAGCTGGGAGTTAAATTACAACAATAATAATGTGATGAGGCTACATTTCCTTTGGGGTTGGGTTAATTTTAATACTGAAATGCAGTTTTCTTTTCCTTATCTCAAATGCTAAATTACAGTTAAATGAAACATTGAATGGGGATGGTTTGCATCAGTGTAATGAATCATGAGTGCCTCTGTTTTCATATCACATTCTTGCAGTTTTAATCTCACAGACCACATCTTTACTAGATTAGGTCAAATATCATATGGAAATGCCAGTCATTTTCTATCTAATATATCATATGATCATCAGTAGAGGTTTTAAGTAAAACATTCTTAATTCATTGGATTTTATCGTTATCTCCCGGCTCTACCTCGTAGCAATTTTGCAGGAAACGGGATTTGTAACTCAGAATCATGCATGGCTAGATTGTTTATTATGCGACTTCCTTTGAAAACATTACTACTGTAGGAGTCGGAAGTATACAGTCAAGTATAGGGACTGTTATTTGACTACTGCTCACGTAGAAGTAAAATGTCATGTGTTTAACATTACTCACAGTATTACTCCATGTAACAGAGTTACATATGGCCAGGGTCACATAATCACTTAAGCATGATTACACCACTAACCACTCCCTCTCTAGTTCAATGATGCTCTGAAAACAGGGTTTCCGCAGGGTTCACTAAGTTCAGTTCAATACGTTTTAAGACCTTTAAGAAATGTAATACCTATTTCACAGCCAAAGAATAAAATATATAAATAAAAACCAATACAGGTGATAAGGCCTTGCATTATTTAAGTGCCTGAATTTATTGGCATGTCTGTCATATTTTAGTCAGTACTTCCCAGCTGTATATAACAATAATTCCCATTAAATCTGACCTGGATCTGGATAAGCAGTAGAAAATCGATGAATAAAAGAATGGATGGATTACCAACTTGAAAAACAACAAATTTACATATGAATTTTACATAAATTCAGTGGTCTGTGGCATATATAATGAACTAGAAAACCTGTTTAAGTCATTTGTGAGTGCAATTTCAGACATTTGAATACCTCCTACAGCCTTTAATGTTGGAGAAAACTGAAATCAGTGCTTTTTTAAAAGCCTTTTCAATGCCTGAAGAGGTGACCACTTAGCTTTCTCAAACACTGCCTTACAACAAATAAGAGGTGTAGAGGTCTGGGGGCAAACTAACATGGATGATCCCATTATTTGTGCCACAATAGCAAAGCTGTAGACTATGATCTTCCAGAGATAGTTGAGTTCAACAATCTACTACTATCTAGTGAAAATTACCTGTTTTAGGTTACACTAATACGTACAAAAAATATTCTCCATCACATGAATGGACCGTTTTTATTCCTTTAATTTTTATGGTATCAGCCGAGCATCCTGCCAAAAATCTGTGTCAGCCAGTTACCAGAGCCAAACATCCAGGCTGCTGTGGTTACTCAACGTCGCCGCACCTGCAGTGACGCGCTGCGGCCTGGGCCAGAAAAAAAACACGGTCTGGTGATGCAACGAGTGTTTTGTCTGCTTTTGTGAGGAGGAAAGCGGCTGCTCGTGTTTCCAACCAACAAAAATAAGACACGTGAACGGCCAAAATATTAACCTTAGTGTGTATTAGCTATTCAAAGAAGCTTTCAGTGCTCGATAAACCCCCTGCAGTGTAGTAAAATGAGTATATTATTCAGTTGATAAAAGCTGCTGCAGACACGGCGTTGACCTTGCACACACCTACCCATGCTTGTTTCTGAGAGAGTCAGTCCGCTCGATTGAAGGCTCTGAGCTGGAGGCATGCTGGCTTCAGGATGTTTAACGTAGTCCAACGGACGATCCTCTTGCAAAAAAAAAAACAAAAAAAACAGTCACGACTAAATGTTACACGCTATATATTTGGAAGCTAAATGTTTACAATCAGGAGCTAATGCAGACGGTGCGTTCGTTTGCTGAGGCATTCTTTGACAGCAGCCCTCCGTCCCCGCTGAACCCCAGTCCGTCTCATTCACATCCCCGCGGCTGTTGACACGTTTCTCTGTGTCCGTCCTCACGATGTGTCGGTGTCGGACAGTTGGTCGCTGCTGCTGCTGCTGCTGCTGGCTGTTTGTGCGCATGTCACAAACACACTCAAAAACCCGTTACTTTACGTTACTCGTTCCAAAGCAGTGTGACGATACTGCGATACTCAGCTAATTATCAATTTTTCCCTGATGTACGTGAACGTTTCACCAATAGGTTCGTTACTTTCCGTTACAAACCTTGTAACGGTCGTTTTTGTTCACCTGCACCTACATTTACAGATCAGATGATGAACCGTCAATGTAGTTTTATTCACCCAATACTATCGTCTCTGTCGATAAAATTCAAAATACGTGTATAAATTCACCAAGAGACAAACCTTCCGCCATTTTTAGGATTATTGGCTAGTGTCGTAATTTTAACGGTTAACCTTCCAGGCTTACGTTACAAGATGAATGACTACAAGCTTCAAAAAGAAAAATGGGTTTGTGATTTTAAACAAATCCTGTAAATTTTCACTTTGTATTAATTTTATAGCAAATACAAGTAATGTTAGAAAAAATAAAATAAAAAACACGTCCCTGATATAGGAAAGTAACGGTAATCTGTAACGGGTCCCTGGTCACCAGAAAGCGGGGACGAAAGCTTTGAATGACAGCATCACATGGAGTCGGTTAAATCAGTTTTGATCTGTTTAATGTGTTTTATCCTGCTGTCTGTGTTTGATACACAGATCTGGAGCTACTCATCCTGGTTTTACTCAGCTGCACTGATTGGGGAGAAAGTAAAAGTTGTGAGCATCGAGCGCCGCCAACCGTCAACAGTACAACGGTGCGTTCATGAGCTACCGGGCATTCAGGGAGCAGCATATGCATGATTCAACAAGATGACATATGCTGCCTTCAAGGACGATACGTCAGGTTTGAAATCCTAAATACGAGTTTTTATACAAAATTCTCCCTGTCCCAAAAAATAGGAACTCGTGCGTTTTTTTTTTGGTTGCTGATATTGTACTATATATGTTTGCAGCCTTCACTTCACTTTATAATTAACACGAAAAAATCCAAGGCAAAAATGAGGGTGAAAAAAAGTGTTAAAATAAGCATAAAATACATAAAAAGTTATTATTGCTATTAGTTTACAACACAGGTCATGGGTATATTATGTCTCTTACTTACCTTGTAATTTAATTGCACTTGCATAGTTTCTATTTTTATTTTCATATTTCAATGATTTTTTTTCTCTCTCTATTTATCTGTACTTATTTATGTCCTGTGCTCCTGCAACACCCAAATTTCAACCAAGATGTATCTTAATCTCATTTAGCCACTAATATGTTGCCTAAATTATCATTTTTAATATTTTTTCTTTATATGTACAGTATGTGTGTGTATATATATGTTTTCTGTGAATTTTCCATCTTTTAAATAATTTCAACTTTTAAGTAGGGTATTTAAGTTATGCTTATAATAATAATAATTATATATATCTTATATTTAATTTATTATATGGTGTAATTCATTAAAAATACTGAATTTAGTTAACGCAATGAATAAATAAATACACAGAAAAAACATTCTGCAGACTTTCTGAGGGGTGGTTGCAATTACAGTGTAAAACATGGGAACACCGTGACCCATTCATCTGACAGAAACATTTACCCCCATAACTGACATCATGTGTCTTTAGTTTGTAAAAGTTCAATATTAAACTCTTGTGGAACTTGCAAATGTAAAGTCTGTTCAGAACTAATAGAGGCATCTCTGTGTTTTGTGTGGGCTGCAAGTAGGGCACATCCTGTGCATCATATACATATAATAATAATAATATTAATGATAATAATAAACTTTGTTTATAGAGTACTTTTCATACAACAGATGATGCTCAAAGTGCTTGACAATAATAGATCCCTTCTTCCCACATTGCTCCCAGGAAGGCTGCACAACTAACTGAGCAAAGCTGCAAACTGTCACAGGCCCCCAGAACTCCAGGCTTACTTTATCTGAACTCATTTGTGAAGGTTTCATTGAAAATATGTTTTGGGAATATGCAGCGTTGAAATATCCAGAGAGGTAAGGGCTATAAAGCATGTCTTGCTTTATAACTTGATCTTGAAAAGGGTCACTGTGTCAAAACATAGTTTGAAGACTGTCATTATAACTGTTCTGTGTTTACATGTTGCATAATCTCAAATCAATGTTTATTTGAATTACCAGACATCAAAACTGTAACCAAATTTCACATTCACAGAGAATAGGAGAAATTAGTAGGGGCCTTGCAGCTCATTTCGGCCCTGGGGACCCCCTACAGGTCATCCTGGCTATGGATCAAAAGGCCTGCCCTAAATGCTCATATAGCCCACATGCAGGTACAAATACAGATATTTAACTCCAGCAAAGTTGTAAAAGTATTTGTAAATCATGATTCTGTAGGTGCATGAAATGAAAGCTTTCCACAGGAGGGGCTTTCCCTGCAAAATGTCCTGCTGAATCTCTGCTTCTCTCCAAAAGTCTTTGTATCATGAGAACAATCATTGGCCTTAACTGTAAAATACGCACATAAACACGCGCACACACAAACAACGTGCACGTTTTTTTGCCGCGCAAATCTCAAAGAACAGATTTTTTCCATGACGCAATTTCTCTTTTCATGTAAAAGAAGAAGAAGAAAAAAAAACACCCTCAGATGTTCCCCCTCTCACTTTTACATGGGGTAACAGAGCGTTACGTGCCCGGAGTGCAGATAGGAGCAGGATGAGGACTAGTTGAACTTCACCGGAGTAGAGCTCAGGGGTAAGTAGTTACTGTGGGGGTGCTGGCGTTGGCAGCAGGTTTAGTACGCATGCATGTGCAGGGACAATACCGAATGACTGATATTTAATTTATGATGCTTTTGTTTCGTGTTAAATGAATCGATCAATAATAATAAAGATAATAAAAGATAGAGAACCCCCCCCCCCCCTGATTGTTCTTGTGTCTGTGTGCACGTACAGTATGCAGCCAGGCAATGATTGACAACAGAGTCTTGTGTTGGGATAAGCTATAAATATTGTATTCAGGCTTTGATTCAGTCTTAGCCCAGCTTAGCAGACAATGGCTGATGGTGTGCGTGTACAGAATGCACTGCTGTGGTCCAGGCCACTGCCAAAACGACTCTGGGACCAAAAAGAAAAAAAAGCACTCTGCATCCCACCCCCAGTTTTTCTCTGTCCACCGTTCATTCACTATGATGCGCGCTTAGTTGAAGGAGGTTCTCCAAACCCGGTTCCCTCTGCACGCCTAAAACTTTCTAATGAAATCCCCAAACACTTTTTGACAAATATTATTTTTTTTCCTCTAGGGGTCAAGAGGTTTTTCGACATATAAATCATCGTTTTTTACTGAAAAGAAAACTTCAGGTATGTCAGATTATTCATTGAAATTCTATTCGTTACAGCTACAAGAGTTATTTCTTGTGTCTGAGTCTAGTTTAAGTTACGTAGATAGCTTGGCATTGTTGTGAAAAGTATTGAGATTGTTGTCGAATTTGACAAGTGAGCAGATGTAAAGATGCGTTGCTCTAATTCAGTGGGGTATGTGTGATGGGTTTAACAAGTACCTTTTCTTTCTGTGAAGAACATGGAGCCCAGTTCCACAGAGGGAGGAGCTGAAGAGACGCTCCTTAAAAATAATCCATCCACTCCTGTAAGTGCTGACATTAAACAGAAAACATCACTTTCTAATTACTTTATTCATTGAAGCAGATTAAGACATCTTTTCCACTAGCACTGACTTTTTTTTTTTTTAACAGTAACATTATCATTAACACAATAATCAAGAGGTTTAAATTGGCACAAAACTCAAAGCTCATAGTAGAATTTTAAAAATTTAACAGCAGATTCTTTTAAAGGTCAAGTTTTAACAAATGAAGTGACTTTTTGGTGACACTCACAAGTGTCCTGTGGCTCCTCTGGGATCTGTGTGTCCTTGCCTGCGGATGCTGAGAGTCAGTGAGTAACATCTGGCTGTCAGAGTCACCCTCCAGCTCTGCTGTCTGCAGCTGCTGCTCCAAGCAGGAGGGTCCACTCAGAGGAGGTCAGCTCTCCCAACGAGTGCCAGAAAGGTCACCAGCGGGTTTATAATTTGCAGAAACAGGGGACAGGACCATCAGTGCGATGTTCATTAACATGCAGTGCACTCTCTGGCAGTTTATATTATCGGTCATACTCGGATCAGAAGGCATGCCATTTTTTTCCTGCAGTGATTTGAAAAGAAAATAGGCTGACTGCAGAACTTAGCAGTTGAGAATATGTGTGGTGAGGGCTTTTTCTCTTCTTCTTCTTTCCACCAGCCTCACAAAGTGATACTCAAACATGGACAAGAGCTGGAAGAAGAGCAGGAGGAGTTGGCCGAGCACCAGCCTCTAGAGCAGGAAGACCTGAACTTTGAGAGATGGAAGCGCAGGCCGATACCCAAGAGGACGCTCCACCAGAAAATAGACGACTTGAAGAAATACCTGTGGAATGCAGAGACCAACGAATTCATGGGTCGCTCTGGAAAGAGCTGGAGTGAGTTGATGAAAAAAAGAGGTTCTGTGTTGTTGGGGTATAGGGGGGGACGTTTGGATTAATGCAAAAGTACTTTATTTATTACTGCATGTGTCCTGTAATTACAGATGTAAAGTTGAGTGCATTACAGTTGAATCGTCTTAAACAGGCTTAAAAGCAGACATGGTGTTTGAATTTCTTTAAAAGAAGCACTCAGGGACAGTTTAAGAAGTGAGAAATGTCTTTCCAGTCCAGTGACTCTGCTCACTGTGCTGTGAGTGTGTGTGTGTGTGTGTGTGTGTGTGTGTGTGTGTGTGTGTCCATGCTCAATGTTTACATAGGTGCATGGACAATTCAGAGTGTCCTGACAAAAACAGACTGCCTGGGGACGTGTCCCCAGCGGGAGCGCACTGTTCCGGTCCTCGCATTGGCCAGGAATCACATTCCTCTACATCTTACCATGCTCTCCACAGCCTCTTTCCCAAAGCCTTAGCGACCTCATCGCTGAACTTAACATGCTTATGGCCCCTCAGTTGCAATGAAACACGTAGAGATGCTCATCTCTTCTTTTTCCATAGAGCTCGCTGCCAAATCGAGCCTTGGAACCCTTTTGGCAGAGGTGACGGACTGGACGAGTTTGTTGAGTCAATGATGATGGAGCAGCCTCTTGGTATTCCAGGGTAGCTGTTATGTGACGCTGTTGAGCCCCCTCCCTCAGTTCCACTGTACACAATGGCAACCATGATCCAACTGAGTGTAGAGAGAATATCCAAGGAAAGTGTGATACTTGCATAAGCTGCAACGCTGGATCCCAGGCAGAGCTAAGAGCACATTTCAGCTACATAACCAGTGTGTGCACACTTGTGGAGGAGTGGGGGCCCATGTGTCTGCTGAAGAAAGGCTCTGAGTTGAAGTCTGTGCTGTGTGTCCTGTGAGACAAGTGTGTAAGAAGGGGCACAATACCAGAGTGGGGTGATTGGGGCTCCTTGGAGCTGGCCGGGCCTCTATGGCTGCAAAAGACCTTCACTACGATGGCAACCGGAGGTTCACTGTGTTCCTGAGTGAAAGGACAGCTGGGAGAATTCTCACTGGGCTGAAACAGAAAGGCCTTTGTGGCTCTGGGGACGCAAGGCTGGCTGCAGCAAGTCCCCTGTGAAATTGTCTGCACAGCAAAAGCCATTTAATTTAGGACACGTTTAGCTTGATTAGTTGCTAATGGACTGTTAATTGAAAATTACAGAGCAATTCTAGTTCTCAGGGTTTATTTATTGGGGTTTTCAAATAAGCTCAGTACAGTGGATTTTATACCAAGATTATTGAGTTACTTGCAGGGCCAGACATGAGGGGGGGGCTCTGCTTTTGTATCAGTAAACAAATCAGTGACTGTCCTGATCAAGGACAGTAGCTGGAGTCCAGACAGACCACATAGTCTGAGAAAAAAATGATTTTTTTTTATGGCTCATTGTTTTCCTCCACTCGGATCAGAGTCATAATCTATTGAGAGACGTGAAGTCTGTTATGTAAGCCACTTTTGCACAAACACTGCATCAGAAACATTCACCCTAATAACTCTTTTCTTTTTTTTACCCCTCTTTCAGGCCTCATCCTTCTCTTCTACGCTGCACTTTATATGTTTCTTGCAGCCATGTTTGGTGGCTGTATTTTTTGCCTCATGTGGTCTATTAGTCCCTACCATCCGACCTTCAATGATAGAGTGATGCCACCAGGTAAATATAACCCCAAACTCAAACCTCTCCTCCGTCACTTTCCTGTCGTCTCTCTCCTCGACCATCCTTCTGTCTGTTGCTTCTACTTGAGTCTCAGCACAGTTGACTGTCTCTGGGTCTCCACTGGCAGGTATGACGATGGCCCCACACCTAGAAGGCCACGACATCGCCTTTAACGCCTCTGATCGCAAATCCTGGAAGAAGTACGCCAGGTCTATGGATGAATATCTACGACGTGAGTCAGTAGTGATTGTGTGGGATCATGTTAAAGCTGGGAGGTCTGATGGGGTTGTTGAGTTTGTACGGGTGCGCAATGAGTTAATCCTCATCTTCATTACCTTTGTCCCCTTTTTCCATTTGGATCTTGCAGGGCATGCTGGGAAGGGAAGCCTCTTTGTGGGCAGAGTGCAGCCATTCAATGCCGTTTTTTTTTTCACACCCCGCTTTTGTCAAGCTTCCTTAATCAGAGGCCTGAGTCTGGCATGGCATTGCTGTTGCAAAGGTTTATTTATGCCCTCCTCTCTCATTCTCCCTCCCTCTCTGCCGCTCTCTCCCTGATCTTCATTTTCAGCATATAATGATGGCGCTCAGGAGAGGAAGAATATTCGCTGCACACAGGACAGATACTTCATGCAGGACGACTTGGAGGAGAGTGCAGAGCGGAAAGCGTGTCAGTTTAAGAGGTCCTGGTTGGGGGACTGTTCGGGGCTGCAGGACCCCCACTATGGCTATTCTCAGGGAAGGCCATGCATCCTCCTTCGAATGAACCGGGTAAGATGAGTGTCAGTCGCCAAAAGCAGTAAAACAGCGCACTTTAAAGAGTACCATGATGTATACCAGCGCGAATAACAAAAGAAGGAACATCAATCAGCAGGCACACAGTGTGTGACTGTACTGCTGAGGCTCATGGTTTTCTCAGTCAGTGACATCTTGTGGCCAATCCAGGGAGAGGGTGACGAGGCATGAAGCCATTTTTGCACCGTTGTGTCTTTGTCTTTTGAATTTAGTTTAGTTAGAAATTCACTTTTACATGTCATTTTAAGTATTTATATATATATATATATATATATATATATATAAAGAAAGAGGTGTTCATGTCCAACCATTGTAGAATTTAAAAAAATGAGATGTTTCAATTTACCAGGTCTTGTCTACCAGACGTCCACTGTCGTCCAGAAGACGCAACAAATACAAACACAGAAACGCAAAAGTCCTTTTTTTCTTTTCTTTTGCCTGCATGTTGACACTTGTCTCTTACTGCTCTTACTCTTCAATAGATTCTTGGTTACTTACCTGGCCATGGCAAACCAGTAAATGTGACTTGTGGAGTAAAGGTACAGAAACCATCAACACTTTTACTTTTACGTCAATAATATTCAACATGTCTGAATATGTCATAATCGTGTCATACAAACAAGCCTGAGTCTAACTTTTTCCTCTTTCAGAGAGGACCACCAGAGGCCTTGGGAGAAGTCCAGTTTTATCCTAAAAGCATTTTTGACCTGAAGTACTACCCATACTATGGGAAGCTCAGACATGTGAGCGAGAATTTCATCACTGTGGATAACCGCTGTGGCACATAGACACTTTTATTTAAGTCTGAAATAACGCCTGTTGGGTGTTAATCTTCTGTGTCTTTTCTGTCTCAGGTAAACTACTCTTCACCGGTGGTGGCTGTGCGTTTTGCAGGGGTGCAGTATGACACTCACATCCAAATTCAATGCAAACTGAATGGAAAGGGCATCGTTAACGATTCACCCACTGACCGCTACCTGGGCAGTGTGACCTTCTCCTTGGAGGTCGGTGCGTAAAGCGAAGATATCGCTGCCAGCAGGATGCTCCTGTGACAATGAGGCTGGAAAATGTACAAGGAAAAAAAAATTATGTTGAACCATTATTTTCCATGAAATATGTAATTTCCCTCTCCTCATCTTTCACTTAAAATATCCGTGTCTTCTGCTGTGAAACAAATTCCTCAAGAAGTAGATATTTACTCTTGTGTTTCTGTTGTATCTTTGTACCCTGAGCGTGTTACTGGCACCTGCACCCACAACAAACAGTGCTGAGCACAGGACGAGTGCGTAGAGTGAGTTACAATTGAATTCCTGATATTTTGTAATGATTAGCAAGATTAATCAAACTAAATTACACTCTGCCCAATAGTTAGCATTTCTGGCTATGCAAATCCAATTATAACTTAAAACATTAATAGGCGATTAGAAATATTGTTTTGTCAGGTTAGATTATGGTTTTGTGTGCACATTTTGTGTGACAAAGTGTACTAATTTGTTTTGCATTATATTTTTCAAACATGTATATTGTAAGAATTCAAAGAAGTATCATGCAAACACTGAAAGCAGGACTTGTACTGTACTTACACAGTAAAAAAGACATAATAAATGACTGCAAATACACTATTAGTATATTTTTGTTGAATAGAGCAGAATTTATGAACAAGTATCACAAGCCACTTCTTGCCTTCTTTTGTAAAAACATTTGCTTTTGAAAATGAAATACTACACAAGACTGATCAATAAAGGACATACTGTACTGTGAAATAGTTTGTGAAAGGTCTGTACCGTTTTAAGTATAACTATTTTGTGGTAGTATTAATCCTGCCTGAACAGTGCTACTAAACTTGGTATCAATGTTGTATTTATTCCTATTATAGTTCTTATAATAAATACAATGTTCTGGTATGTACTGTAAGTTTTCTTCCACATGGGGCTGATAGTCTTCATCAATTGTGTATTACATATTTTCTTAAAAAGCTTTCAACACATCTCAACTCTGTAATTCTCAGTCAAACACTGACTCTCACCAATCTTATGAGAACTTTTAACTGATGACGTTTCAGAAAGTTACACATTACTTCAGTTTTCTGTAAAACATGGTGAAATACAATGGATTTTCATATGCTCTAAATTTATCATTGGTGTTGACAGTAGTTTTTTATAGAGCACAACCCCTCTCAAATAAGTGTGTTTCTGTTTTATAACAGGTTATGTATTAGAGTCTAACAGACCTCGCCTAATAAAGAGAAAATGTATTTTGTAAATGCACAGTTGATATAACAAGAAATACTGCATGTTCTTATTTGGTGTGACGGACGACTGCAGCCGAGCTAGCGACTGTGCTAATTAGCAGTAAAGACAAACTACAGTTGAGGATGATGGGAATGTCATTAATGCAGGTATGTGATCATAAAACAAAAAAGTATTGATGGTCATGACGCTGAATAAAAATGAAAGGGATCACCAAAGTTAGAACAGTTCGTTCTGAGGGGGACATGAATGTCTGTCGTTAGGGTTTCCTCCCCTGGGCACTTTGGATACCCGAGCACACTTTCATGTCGATCCATACCATAGATGTTGAGACATTTCATTTAGCCTTTTTCAGTGTTTCTGCACGGTTCACCAGATTAAATTTAAGACCCTTACAGACCTTTTTGACACCACACTGAATGTAATTTAACACCTGTTTCACAATCCTACTGGCCAAAGTATGAACTTATGATGGGAAACCAGCTGGGACAATAGGGACTACAATTATTTATTATTATATCACATTTTTTATATACTTCCCAGCAGTATATAATAATAATATTATTATATAACAATTCTAATGATATATTTGATTCAATTAATTAATGTGACCTCGAAAAAAATTATTCTTTCTCTTTTCAACAACTGAAGGAAAATTAATCAGAAACTACTTTAATAATTAATCTTTCAAGTCCTTTTTTTATGCAAATATTTCCCCTTGAAATGTAAATATTTGTTGTTTTTATGGTCATATACAATAGTAAATATATGCATGTAGATGGACTGATGGATGTACAAAACAAGAAATAATACAGGAGGCGAAAGATAATATTCAAGACTTTTGTGAATTAAAAATTAAATAAGAATTTTAATACCTTCTATGGCCTTTTTTTTTTTTTTGGGGGGGAAACAAAATTCAAAGGCTTTAAAGACTTTTAAAGAGCTGTAGATACCCTGATTTTACAAACACAGCAATGAACAAGTCAAAACAAGACAAAAACACAACAGCTAACCGTCTGTCTTCAAACTAGTGTCGGTAAATAGTCCGGTTAGTTCATTGACCCCCGTGACCTCCGGGTCAACTTGCATATCTGCCTTCGTTCCAGTAATAGCTGGAGTGGGAGTCAGACCTCTGTGCACCGTTACAGGTTATAAAAAGCACGTTGTCGACCAAAGTCGAATGGACAGTTTGAGCCGTCACAGCAGTTCACTCAGCAGAGGGAACGTTAAGTTTACAACCGTTAACCTTTGTGTTGAGTTCTGTCACAAGACGAACTCATGCTCTTCAACTCCACAGCGTCTGTTCAAAGAACGACAGTGATACAAAACAAGAACGAAACTTTATTTAATTTGTTCCCCGCTTGTGTTGAACAAGCTCATCATGTCACATTCTTCATCAGATGGAGACAAGCTTCAAGCAAGCAAGTCAGAGGTGCACAACAGAAAAGGCACGAAACTGCTGGGGGGGGGGTGATCGAATGAAGAAAACTGAGGATCATATAAATGAAATGGTGTGACGTTTACTCGTCGTCTCCGTACTTGAACTGCTCATGCTGTTCATGTTCCTGCACCATCACATGGAGGGTGGTGCAGGGATCTCACTCTAACCCATGTTTAGTTGCTGAATCCAGAGCAAATGACGTTACATTCAATCAAACTTGATTCCTGGTGACTGATGTAGTTTTAAATTTAACCCAGGTCTGAGACTCACTACTCTATTGCCAAAATTTGCAATATGTTAAACTTTTAAAATGACATAAGATGATAAAGGAACAAAGCTATGATTAATTAAGCAAATACTCACATGTAAATCTTTTAGGAGAAGTGTGAAAATAAAAGTCTTAAATCTTCGAACGTGACAGAAACATAAAGACATAACCTCAAAAATTTCCAAAAAACCTGGTCCCAAAGTGTCTTGATAAGTTAGTGTCCCTTTCATCAAGCCTTAATTAAGTGACTATGTGCAACAGTTTCATTTAGTTTGTTAATACATGTTACGTGATGGTTAAAGAAATATGAAAACAGTGGCGTCTGGGATTCGGGTGACAACAGTGGATCTATTAGCTTGCTCATACATTCACGTCATCAATGTCATTCATTCTATACAAGAGAGTAATTTACACGTATACTATTATACAGCACGGAAAGCGAGAGGGAAAAGCCTCTCTCTCTGGAGGGGGGAGGGCTCTGAGGGGAGGAGGTGGACGGCTACTCACAGCCATAAAATTTAATTTTTTAAAACATGCAGTCTATAATCAAACGATGCAATATCGATCATAAATGTCTTGGTACTTGATTCAGTCATTGCCATCAAAGCAAAACAAAGGAAACCAGTGGGGTGGTTGCTGGGATAAATTTTAAACTGGGTACGAGAAATAAGCTGAAGGTTATTTTTAGGGAGACGCTGCCTCACGGGAAACAGAAAAAAGCTCAAATTTGAGATGCTTTTGATGCACTGACCGGCAGGAAAGTGGTCAGGAAGGTGCTTTTAAGAGATGTGAGGGTTGGAAAGGTGTGAGAGGCAGAAAGCAGCTGGGTTGGATTATACAGACTGGTAGCCAGTGCGACTCTTCCTCCGGCCAATCAGGTAAGAGATAAGCACAAGGATGATTAGGAAGCTGAGCGCCACACCCACTGCAATGGGCACCAAAAAGCTCAAATCAGAGTCCAGGAAGCATTCCTCAGCTGACAGACAGAAAGAGGAGACAGAGACAGCAGGTTAGTGGTTCAGTCAGCAGAAAACACGACTCAGGAGAAGGACACAGAGGGTTAGACAGAGAGGGAAAGCGGCAAGACAGCAGATCAGAAACCTACAAAAAGTGGAATCAACAATTTAATAAATGTCGATTAGAGGAAAGGGTTATTAAATATTCCAAAAGCACAGAAAGGAAATCACTCAAGTGGACATGACTTATTATTCTCTATGAGCAATAAAGGAACAGGCCAATATCTTGGGAAATACACAAAATCATTTTTAGCTGAGAGTAAAAAGAGAAGAGCTTCACTCTCTTCGTTCAATATGACACTACAACCATCGGCCAGTTAAGCTTATCTTAGCATAAAGACTGGTGACAGACAGGAAACAGCTGGCGTGGCTCCGTCCAAAGGTAACAACATCTGCCTGCCAGCACTTCTGAAGCTCACTAACATGTTGCATCTCGTTTGTTTAAACCGTACAAAAATTCAAGTGTAAAAGTGCACAGAAACACAGGTAATTAAACACTGAGATCTGACAGATATACCATGATTTAATTAAATAAAGTTCTGCAGTAAGACGACCTGTATAGCAGCCATTAATAGTTTTATAGCAAACAACTGTAGCTAGTGTGTGTGTCTGTTCTCCAGGAAGCCCTGAGGACCAGCGCAAGGATCACATGATGCAAACCAGCACCAAAATGACAGTGTCTGTAAAACGGTGAATAAATTTTTTTTGGAGCATCAAAAACAACAAATTATTCTCAATATCATCAGATTTTTATCCATTTGGTACGATAACAATTTTGAAAATCGATCTGAGTCGTTTCATTAATAAATAGTCCGAACCCAAAAGCTCAAACATTTAATTTTTACACAGCTGTTTTCATCTGGATTAAACAAAGAAGTGTATTTCCCAAAAGGTTGAACTCTTCCTTTACGAATACAGTCAGGCAGTCAACAGCACTGAACACTACATGGAAACATTAATACAACACATGTTGGTAACTTTTCACAATTAGTTAAAGGCAGCGAGGTAAACAGGCAGCGATTCACTGACTATCCTTTGTATAGGATAAAGATCTGAATTTAACTAGAAAGACTCGTAGCCGGTGGCCATGTTTCTCTTTCTCCCGATGAAATAGGCCAGAAGAACGATAAGAATGAGTACAAGCAGGGCAACTCCGACAGCTATGGGAACAAGGAAGCTCTCCCCATCGGCCTGGCAATCCTCAGCTAGACGAGAGTGAAGAGAGCAGAGAGGTGAATATTTTAGAAGAAGACTTCAAAACAAACAAAAAAAAAAAAAAGTGGTTAATGTGTAGACAGCAGGAAAAGAGAAGTAGCCTGCTAACCAAGAATTTAATGCACAAACAGCAACATAGAACCATTTTGAAAAAGGAATAAACATTTACTCAAGTGTCCAGGACAGTATTGCATTTTTATTTCCATAAATCTTAAAATACTAAAAAAAAAAAAAGCCCCACTTCAATCTGACACACAATTTGAAACCCAATTTATTCTACGTGAGAAAATGGAGATGAAGTCCGCAGTCATTTGTATCCACATATAACACACATTAACTGATCATTAAACAAGATGGTCTTGCAGCACAAATTCCCTTTGCTGAACAGGTGTGTGTGCAATGTTCTCAACTGGACACAGGGAATAAAATAATGAGCCTAATGACACCGCGTTACAGAAATGGCATCTTAACAGTGTTAGTGTGTTAATGAATGTACAAAACAGAAAGTTATCACTGAGAAAGGCACAACTGTCGCTATGAAGAACTGGAAAGAAGATTTATTGAGAACCAGGGATATTACATAACCACAAACATTTAAACTGGTGCTGCAAAACCATCTTTGTAATTAAGGCGACTGAGTTTGTACAAAGCTGAAATACACAAGACGGCAGCAGTCACAAGCAAAAGTCAAATCTCATGTTTGATTTAGAGCCATTATCCATACACACATACAATATCCTGGGAAAAGCTGATTTTATAAGCAACTTAAAAATGCACAAGTTTCTAGTCTTTTTCATCTTCAGTGGAGTTTGCTGTCTGCTTCGCTCCAGAGTCAAACAGTACGCAGCAACTCTACACAACTACTACCGTGTGTCACATTGGCTTTTTCTATTATTACAAAAATACACATGCTGGGGCTTGCCTACATCCCTGACACCGCTTCACTGAGACCTACACTGGTTCAGAGAGTTAAAAAGGCCCTGAAAAGCCATTTTCATCATCTTACGGTGAGTGACTGCGTCCTACATGGAAATACAATTTTCTGCCAAGAGTTTTGTCTATTTCACATGAGATTATTTCATTTATTTCATTGCACTAATCTGGATTTTCTAATTTACAGTTGTGGGTTTTGTTGGCTTAAGCACTCCCACACAGTGCTGAAGAGGCAGATCAGCTGAGATTGTAGAGGAATGGTTTCATATTTTTGGAACTGCTCTTATTTACTTTCTTCATAGGAGGATTGATACCACTCTCCTGTCAGTATACTGAACATGAAGCTACTCGTCAGCCTAGCTGTTTCCCCCATTTCTCTGATTCTTGCTTGATCGGTCACCAATATTTTCAGGGTCTTTAACGTTCCCTGATCCAGCTGCAGCCCTCAGAGCTCAGGCCAAGCCCAGGCCTATACACAGGTGAAATTATGTGACAACAGTCTCGACATAATGCAAAATATAAAGAGCGTCTTAGTGCATTTATATGTAAATATCCTTGTTTCAGAAACATCTGCACTGAAAGCGAACATCTACACAATGGTACTATCCCTTTACTAAACCTAATGCCAAAATATATTGTGGGTGGAAAAAAAAAAAAAATAGTTGACCTTTCTTGTCAGATTTATTCTCTGGTTGGAACATGTGCAAATGTAACAGACCTTTTAAAAGACAGACATTTTGACATGGTTTAGCAGGAAAAGCACAGGTGTAATTAAGAACATTAACAATGGCTTCATTCCATGTAGTTCTGTCAGCTCCAGGGCCTTTACACAGCCAGCATTAAGGCCATTGCAGCTGCCAGGGCTTTTACTGCTTGATATATGTTCAAATGCCGTCTGTGAAAAGGGTCTATTAATGTTCAAGCATCGCAGCCTTTGATTTCACATTCTTAATATGATTGGAGCCACAAAATCAGGACAATAATTCCAATGTTTCTCCTGCTCTACAGGGGCAAACATGGGCTAAAGCATATTTCCTTTGACAACCCTCTAAATGGAGTAGACCTTCATCCTTTGTAATGAATTTCTTGGAGCAAAGCAAAGAGCTGATTTGCCATCTTCCTTTGATTTTTTTGTGAAGGGATTGCTGTTTAAATGCTGTGAAAAAGTGATCATTCGTTTATATCTCAAAGTAAATAATTATGGGAATGAAAAGTCGGACCATAAAAAAGGAAGCAAAAAACTAAAATGTGCACAAAAATTAAATGATGACAAATGCAAACAAAAGGGGAATGTCTGCACGGCAAGTGCAGGATCCCACTGTAACAAACTTAAACTGTCACATATCTTTTGCTAAAAATGTGTGAAAAATCCAGGGACTTTTGTAAATGTAGACGTCCTACAGTACCTGTATAACTCCAAGATCTCCATATGTTGCATTCTAAACCTCACTTTTCATATGACTGTGATTACTTGAAATAAAAAAAAAGGGTTGTGTGGATCTTGCACTTGCTCAAAAAAAAAAAACAAAAAAAAAAACACAACAACAAAAAAAAAAAAACACACAACAAAAAATGAAAGACAAGACATCCAGAAAACAACAAAAAGGAACACAAACATTGGGGGTAGACAAGTTTGGTCCTTGAGAATTCTACCAAACCCTCGATCTTTACATGGATTTTTCTTATTCTTATTTCTTATTGTAGCATCATTAAAAGGTAACTGCAATTCAAAAATGTTCTGAGTGCATTTCATGTCTCATCATGACCAATGACGTCAATACCAACAGACAGTAAAATCTATTTTTCTGACAGTTTTCCCAGCAGATATTTTATTTTAGATTTTGATTTCAATAGATTTTAAAACCCAAGGACCAGGCTTGGGAGCCCCGTGATATTTCATGAATGATTTAAAGGGTCTGGTATCCAACATAAGTCTTTCTTCGACCAATCACGTAAGCGATCACTACAATGAGAATCAAGCCAGCCAGAGCAGCGCCAACAATGATTGGGATTAAGATGCTGGTGTCATCCAATGAACATTCATGGGCTGTAGATAAAAAGAGAGTCAGTCAACAGGTGGAACAGTGATTTTCTGATTAACAACAAGAGAGAGACAAGAGTGAAGCAGCAGAACAGCAGTTCACATTATCTTTAAAGACAGCTGAGCTTTCCGACTGCCCAAATACAACATTTAACCGTCTGTACTCTGAGGCTGTCACACAGCACTGTGCTCACTGAAGAGATTCTGTCGGACGAACTTTGGATGTTTCTGAACCGATCAGGAAAACAGACTTCCTTTTCATGAAGTTGATTCAATGTGCCACAGGCACAAAAAAACAAAAACCAGATGTCACTTGTTTTTCTGCTCTGCTTGATATGTATAAGTTGATCATCATTATTATTTATGCTATTGAATTGGACATAATGATTGTCACAAGTGTAAATATTACACTTTTAACAAATAAAATAGATGTTTAGAATTTAAATAGACAAACAAATTTAAAGCATTAAGTTTTAAACATAAAAACAATCTTAAAATATTTTCTATCGGGAAAAGTAACTGCATTGCAAAGGACTATTTATTCCTATCTCGCACTGCATCGCCATTTCTATTCTCTTGTTCCGTCTTATGCTATTTTTTTTTCTTCTATTTTGTTTTACTTTAGCTTTCTGTGTCTTCTGTAAAGCACTTTGAAATGCCTTGTAGTTGAATAAACTTGCCTTATAATAACTACTAATAACTACAGTTATTATGAAAAAATGACCTTCAAACTAACATCCTGTCTGCACCAATCTTTAAAAATGACACCTAAGCCTTTTAGTGGCACAAACCCTAACAACACAATCCATTTTGTAGCTTCAAGCACAACAAAAATCATCAAGCTAATTTCATCCTGTAATGTCACGATTCAGAACAAAACCACTTTCCCCGGACTCTTTAATATGAAACAGTTTGATCATGGCCTTGTCAACAGTGCAGGGTCTGTTTCAAGAGACGTTAAAGAATAACCTACCTGTACTGAAAACACCCTTTGCGACTCCAAAGGGCTGCACTCGTAGGTTGAAGGTGTAGAGGGTGAGCAGGCCGGTGATGGTGTAGTTCTGCTCCTTGTTACACATGTAGGAGCTGCCGAGAGCCGCCTCCCACAGACTCAGGTTGGTGTTCCCCTCAGAGAACTCCACACCTTCAAATAAAAACGCACAGATACGAAGAAAAACATAAACATTAGCTTTCTTCTGAGAGAGTGGTGCCTGGTCTTTGTGTGTGTGTGTGTGTGTGTGTGTGTGTGTGTGTGTGTGTGTGTGTGTGTAGAGATGTGATTCTTCTAATTACCAGAGCTCATCTTCGTGGTGAAGTTGAGAGCATGTAGACGGAATTTTGCTGTGTCCTGTTAAAAGAAAAATACAAGTTTAGAAGCAGAAGGATTTGATCATTTTGAACAAATGAAAACCTCGCCCTGGCAGCTATCTCAGCTACCAAAGGCAAAGCTAATCACAGCATCCAGACATCCAGGATGCAATCATTTCCTTTCAACCCCTAACCCTTTTTTTGGTGATGAGTGATACTGATATTTTACATTTATCCTTTTTGTTGCTTCCTGTCTAATTCTGTGAAGTTATATAATGTTAGTAATTATGCTGTGGTAAGTATTTATCCTTCTAATTCAGTGACTCCAAATCCAGGACACATGGAGAGATTGTTTTGCTCTGCAAATTTGAAAAAATTAGAACATATTTGTGTTTAGGAAGAAAATGAAGACACAGATCAGATTACAAAGTCGGTGTGAAGATGATCAACAAAAAAAAGACAAGAGAGACTAACGTCAACCAGGCTTGAAAATACAATTGAAAGTTTCCACAAAACCTTCCCATCTAACAAATGGGTAGTTTAGCGGATCTGAAAGGGCAAGGTTGGGAATCACTGATCTAATTAACAAACAACTTTTTTTTTGTTATCACAATCCCTGTCGGCCATGTGTATCCCAACCCATCATCCTGTTTCATATGAAAATTTAAAGCAATTGTTCAAAATTTTGGATAAGACACCGCTTTCACATATGTATGTTAAACAGGTAGCTAGAGCCAGCAGCTGCTTCGCTTAGCTCAGGGGTAAACACTGACCTGTGTCTGTCAAAGTAATAAATGCACCTACCAACACCTCTAAAGCTCATTGATCAACATCTTATATCTCATTTGATTTGAGTTGTTGTTAATTGCTAAGCAGAGAGAGTTTGACTAGCTTTTTCATGATTCCAGTCTTAATGGTTAAGGAACCAGCTGACAACTGTTCCTTAAAAACTACATCTTAAACATATAAACACAAATGGATATTAACAACATATTGTCAAGGACTTACATTGGTGAAGGTGAACATGACGGTCATTGTGTTTGAGGTCAGCTGCAGCTCACTGCTGTTGACTCCGCATGTTCCAGAGACTTTGGTCACGTTGGGCTCGAGGTTCATCTCCTGATATTTCTGTGCCAGAGGGAAGAGAAGGGATTCAAATCAGCAGGGTCTGTGGAAGAACATCTGTACATCATCTGGAAAACATAAAGCTGTAAGAGGATTACAGCGTTATAATTCTGTGTTTATGAACATACCTCTCCTTGCTTGAAACCAATCCGCAGGCCAAAGTTGGCTAACAGACAGGCTGTGCTGTTACCAGACTTGATGCTGTAGTTCCCAGTGATGGGTGGGGGGAG
>NW_019525660.1:3296677-3306321 GCF_002814215.2 Seriola lalandi dorsalis | reverse complement strand
GGGTGGGGGTCGGGGTGGTGGTGGGAGGCGGGGCAGTGGAAGTAGAGTTTGTGACAGGAGCTGCAGTGGTTGTACTGGTGGCGTGAGTGGTGGGGGGAACAGGGGTCGTGGGTGTATCAGCTTTACAAGAGGTGACTACACAGGGAGAAAACAGACAGAAGAGATCATCCATATAAACCAGAAGAGAAATATTACAGCCAGGATGAGGTGTGTTGCTGCATGTACACTTACTCTTTTCACTCTTGCTGCCGTTACTGACAAAAGCTTGTATGAGCACGTTCCACAGTGTCATATTAACAAAATCAGCCCGGATCACGTCTTCACTCTTGCATGAGTAGCAGGTATCCACGCCCACATTTGTAATCTGAGGTTTCACGGTCACAGATACAGTTTCTAAAAGAGATTCAAACACACATCAGCATCAGTGCAATGCCCTTCATCCATGTGCATATTTTTTTTGTAGGCACTGTGAAGTGCAGAAGGTACCATTTGATAGAGAATCAGGGAACTGAGATGAGTCGCTGAGATTGAAGGAAACTGTGATGAAGTCTGCCTGGTACATTTTTCCACTCATGCTGAAGTTCACGCTGAAGGAGTGCCCGTCTCCGAAGTCAAGCTTCAGCAATGAGCTTATGTTGTCACATTTACTTGCACTTTTTGTGACATCATTGGGAAGTTCCATCTTGACTGTTTTATTCTGAAATGAGAGCAGAGTGTAAATTTATTCAACATGTATATATAAGTTTAATGTTTAATTGTTTAAGAGCAGACTCGACAGATTACAAGGAAAAAACCTTTTAGTGCCTGTAACAGACACATTGATGCTTAGCATAATTTTAATTTGTGAAAAAATACTTGCCTCCAAGCAAGTAACTTGTACTAAAGTATTTTAATTGTTCCCCTGTAGTGCTTGACAAAAATAATTATTCTTACAGAAAGTCAGAAAATTCTCAAAATTACAAATATTTCTGTGAGCTGCTTTCATCAGAACAACACAGGACATAACAATTGCAGGATATGCAACAGGAAAACTAACTGAAATGCTGAATAGCAAGAATCAATTTGCTTTGTCATGACACCCCTTATTTCCCCTTTCCATGTTGACATTTGTTTCCACAAGAGTTGTCTGACAGTCGCGCTTGTTGAGGTGGCCTGAGGAGAGCGAAGCTGCTTTGCTTTACCTCAATTTCAGAAGGATGCAGTGTAGGCTAATGTAAAGATACCCAAAACAGTTGGTTATAGAAGAACATCTGGTGGTCAGTGGGCCCAAGACCAGACACTCACCTCATTGCCCTTTGTTTCGTACGAGACTGAGAAGTTGACCATCAGATTAGCATAGAGGCATAACTTGTCCTTTGAGTCTGTGACATTCACCTCAACGCCATGTGACACCTGGAAGGCTGAAACACAAAGAAAAATTACATATTTTTTTTCTAAACCATATCATTATTACTAATAAAAGTTCATTTGGGATTTAATAAATAGAAAATCATGGACAGTTCATAAGAAGTCTGTCTGGTCCAATATGAGACTAATAACTCACATTTTTAGGTAAATGATCGGTAAAGCAGAATCACAATCCTCCAGCTGCCATTGTTTCATCTTCACAACAAACGTACCAAAATACTACTTGGAACAGTGAATTTCCCATTTTCCAAATGCTACAAATGTTGGCACAAGACCTTGATTTTAGGTAACTACTGTAAATAAGTGAACAGCAGCCAATTTCACTCTGTGAAATATCCCATACAACTACTTTAAGGCTGAAGATAGCCTAGTTTACCTGTCATACAAGTGCATTTATGAGCCATTTCCTATATATATATATATAAGGACTGCATGACCTCAGGTTGACTGAAGTGGACAACTTAAACAGACAAACACTATACAATGTGACAGCAGAGAGGCCAAAGTCCATTCAGATTAAGAATATGGTTTTGACAGCATGGATTGTCGTCAACTCAGCAACTGTCTGCCACAACCCCAGGTAACATAAAACATATAACGCACATGAAATGAACTAAAACTCACGAGTGATGACCTAGCTATAAAAATACTGTATTCCTCAGGTCTCACGGAAAGTGATCACAGGTTCTGGTGCACTGCAACATTTTTTATTAACATTCTCAGTTAAAAAGAGATGTTGACATTTGCAACATTATACTTTAAAAAAAAAGAGTTTGTCAGTGATAAATGTAATGTGTGTCCTGTTATATCTTGAAGATATAGTCCATTTTTTCAAGCATTGATAATATCGCAGTAGTAGTACTTGAGATAAAGGCCAGTTTCTCCATACAGTTTATTTTGTTGACAGCTGCAGTCCAGTTGTCCTTAGTTGGAGGGTTTGGCTGCAGCCATTTTGATGTGATGGCTTTCTTGATAGCAGCCAAGAGGATTTTAAAGAGATATTCATCCTGAGCCATTAATGTTCTGGGATTTTGCACAGGTATAATGTGACAAACTGTGACATACACAGTAGTGTAGTTTTTGGAGTTTTGTATGCAATTACACATTAGAGCTGAAACAACTATTTCTCCTGATCACTTAGAAGTAAACTATTTTAGCATTTCATTCCCAGGCTGCATGGTAAAAACATTTGCAGTTGCAACATAGCTGAAATTCCCATGATTCGGTCACAGAATATGGTGTAATATTAAGTATGTTTCCATGCACATTAGTGTCCTGGTTTTGAGTATCCTGCATTGATCATATTTGGGATACATACACGCCACTATGTTCTGCAACAACAGAGAACATTAAGAATCGTACATAAGGTATTCAATGCCACAATAACCTGGTTGTTCATATGTGCAAAACTCTCGTCAGTACCAAGACCAGGATTCTCACATGCATGAGTACGCACTCTGTGTATTTGTCTGCTAGAAGATGAACTCTCTCAGAAGAACTACCGCATTTCGAGCAAACTATAACATATATGAACAAAACTAGTTAACAACAGCGCAGCAAATAACTACATGTAACAGTAGCTTATATAAACAGAAGAATCTCCAGTTAATTCATCATTTAAAACGTTAATTTGGCAAGTGATATGGTTTATAGTGAGGGCTGTTTATAGTCATAATCTATTAATCTTTCTATGTACTTTTTGTGCATTTAAAGTCAGTTAGGTTGGCTAATTTGCTAAATCACATAACGCAAGCTCGAAGGTAATTCGTTCTAGCTGTACTGTCACGTGCTAACTTACTGTAAACCTAAGACGGCTGCCAATGCTATCTTGCTAATGCTAACTATTTCAGCCAGTTGACATAAGGCTTTTAATGATGTGAGAACGAGGTTTTAAACACGATGGGGTTTTAATCTTAAATAAAGTCTGTGTGGCTATCGTTAAACGACTCAGGGAGTTTAATATTTTATCATTAACTCGAACTTAAGCTTTCAAAACAAGTGCTACTCAATCGGTTACGCTAACAGCTAAGTTAGCTAACTGACCAACACAATATGAAATTACAGCAGTTTTAACATTCAAGCTAAATTGACAGTTATTTTTAGTGTATAGTGTGGTTGTCATACGGTGGTATGAAAGGATAAATAGTAGTTAGATAGATGAATACGGCTTTTTGAGCTACACAAGACCGTTTGGCTGTGCCAGTTTTATCTTGTTGACGTAGGAAACAATTAGCAATCAAGCTAAGCTACATTAGCACAACATCACGACTGGACTGCTCCTCCTTTAACGAACAGCTGATGGTGCTTTTTAAGGCCTGTAAAGTAAATTCAGACACAACAGAGCTGCTTTATGCACATCAAAATTGAAGACCAGTGACTAAAATTAGATGCTCTTTAAATCTCTATTCAGCAGCATTTAGCCAGAGCCCAGCAGCACCAGGCCCGTAGAGTCCCATAAGTTTAATCGCGTCACTTCGCAGAAACGGACTGCCATTTTTTATTTTTTAAATCACTTTTCGCAGTTGATTCGTAGATTAATTAATGTGATGATACATACCGATCCCACAGGCAAGGAACAAGACAAATGCAGCATATCGGGACATGGTCGCCAGGTAGTTTGGAGTGTCAGTTACCAGAGAGAAGGTGAAAAATGCCCGACAGGGACGCTCAGTTAGCGGTGTTTGAGCTGTAGCAGAGCCGCCGCCGACTGTACCAGGAAATGTAAGTCAGATGACAGGGACCAGTGTCAAAACCACGAAGAGGTGTGGACTACAGTCTATCTTTAATTCTCTCTCCCCCCTTTTACAGAGTTAATTATTGTACTGTATGGTTTTAATGCTGGCAAGAATGTAAATGTTTAATGGTTTCAGTTTAAAAAAAATGCTTACTAATGGGCGGTCTTCATTCGAAGACAATGATGTTTTTTAGAAAACAATGATTAATAAAAGAAAATCTGATTGAAACAGTTGTTTTTAATCTGAAGCAATAAATCTAACAGACTCATACAAACAAGGGCATGTCTAATCAATCATATTTTTCCCTCATGTTTTGAGGCGATCCACTCCCACTTATCAGCAAAGGCCTGCAAGCCCCACTGGGAGACTTTAAAAAATATAGTGTATGTATGTGGTATGACACCAGTGAAGATGGGGAAATGGGCTCTGATGGCGTTGTGCTTTTAGTATACTTTCTAAGGGTTAACAAAAAACAAAAAAGCAGTCGACTGTCAGATGGGATCATGTCACTTTTGTGAAGTATGTACAAACAAGTACAAATAAAGAACAAATGAGAAACTTAAATGCATATACTTGTACAACTGAACTGTTTTAGCAGCTTAAATACACCCTATAACAAAAGAAGTGCTCCTTTTTTGGCACAAACTGCTTTGAATGCCTTTTGTATTCATTATTCATGATCACAGCTTTGTCAAATGGCTGCATGGCCTTAAAAAATGTTAAACTCTGCCGCAGGATCACACATTTGACACAAATATAGTCCAATTGTCAATTTTCTAATATGTATGTTAGTCTGATAGTCCCACATTTGACACTGGCTGAAGAAACAAGAATCAGTTTAATTTTTTTGATCCTTTTTTTTTCTCCAAAGTGTGGTACATTTAGAGCATTGTTAGGTGTGTCAGCATTTGCTTGGGATACTGAGTGAACAAAAAGAAAAAAAGTGACTTGATAAGAAAGAGCATATTGATTCAAACTATGGACAAAGAAGAATCTAAGTTTGAAAATAAATATTTTTCCTCTCCATTTAAAAAAAAAAAAAAAAAAGAAAGAAAAAAAAAAAAAGAGCAAACGGAACAACATCTGAGTGTCTTCTTTGTCTGTCCACGGTAGCCCAACTCTCTCAGAGGCATTGAGAAATATGGACAATATTCTCTTTTCAATGGGCATGCAGTCCACAGGATCACAAGACCCCTGACAAAAATCCTGTGGAGCAGTATCCATTCACTTGTCGGTCGCTAGGTTGAAGATGATAATGGTTAACATCCACTGGAGCAAAATATTTTAGAGACCGATCACTCAGAGCAGCTTTCAGCCTGACTGGACTATCTGCATCTCTTTTTCTCTGTCGTTTTTTCTTTCGTTAAGCCACATAGTTGTACTGGTTGGAGTTCTCCTTGTCACGTTCCATATAGTCCCTGTCAATAAGAGACTCTATCCTCTTCTTCAAGTCAGCAGGCTGGAAGAGAAGAGGAGGCAGAAGTATACACATGAGGTACAGGCCAACATTTTTGGTTAATTTTATTCTCTTGAGTTGTGACGCACACATCACAATGAAAAGCAGATTCATGTTAGCCATAGCACTTTCCATAAAGATCCCTTTTGTACAAGCTAGTTTTGATCTTAGCTGGCAAAAATGTCTTAAATCAACTCTTAATTTAACTCTAACAGTACTGTCAGATAATGGGACCTGTAGCTTATATGCAGGGGGGTTGCTTCTGTAAAATAACACCCATGACAGCCTGTACACTTGTAGATCAAAAAGAAGCCCTAAGAGAATTAAACTAAATTAAGTTTCAGATTACTTTAATTTATATATATATATATAAATAAAAAAACCTTTATAGATGTACTTTATAAACAATGGGTGCATTTGTCGGCTGAACAAGTAATAGCACTATAGAAATTTCAAAGATATACATTTAGAAACAGTGTCCCCAATTCGCTGCTTGTCCACCAGGGAGCACTGAAAAGTTCATTTTTTAACTGTAAAAAGTTTGTGGTCACAATTATTTAAAAAACACAAATTTAAGGGAGACTTATCAAAAGAATATGTCTATGTTACATTTAAAAAAAAAAAGAACATTGGCAGATAAATCACTATAGGATATCAAATATTGATATTGGTCTGTAAAATCCAGTATTTGATCCTCAGATGTTTCTTAATTTCCAATAATTTGCATGATACAAAAGTTAATTTGGCAAATGGTGCAAATTCATAACTTTTGAAACTGAAACAGCTAGTTTTCAATTAACAATAACAAATAAGCCCTGTGACCCTGCACAGGACAAAGTGGATATAGAAAAAAAGTTGAGGTTGAAACTTGAGATTTAAAACACTGGCTTCACTTCCACATAAAATCAATGCAACATTTCTCATAAATTAGGCTCAAAGATTGTGGATTTTTCTTGTGGCCTGGGTGTTTAAGGAACAGACCATTTAATCTCTCTCTGCTCATTTGCTGTCATCCCTCTACTGTTGCTATATAATAAAAAGGCAAAAGGCAATCCCAGAAAAAGATTCAAGGGTGTACGTATCACCTTGACGGGGAACTTGAGCTGGTTGTACACCTCAGACATCAAGAGATTATGGCTCAGAGTCTTCCTCATCTTCATGATCCGCACAATGGCAGCATCAATCTGATACTGACGATCCTGAAAGACCCTTTCTGTGGTACTGGCTTGCTCCTCCACCTGAAGGAAAAGATGCAAGTTGAAATAATTTCCCAATATTCTGACAATATTGAAATTGGGGAAACTACTGTAAGGCAACAGCTGTACCGTTTCTTTCATCTGGATCTGGTTTATTTTGATCCTGAAGAGCTTGTGTTTGAAGTCATCATTGCAGGAAAACTTGTCCCCATCCTCCACATCTTTGCTTTTTGGGATTTTAGTAAGGACTCGTGCTTTTCCACAAGCAAGTGACTGCAGCGTCCGGCGCAGTTCACTGTCCTCTGTGAACCAGCAGACACAAATAGTGTTTTAGATCAGTGGTGCTGAATGACGAATACTTCAGCCCTTATTTCTTCATCAAAAATCAAAGTGCTATCAACCAAACTCTGATGTGATGTGTGATGACACAAACCTATTCCTGTTGCCAGTTTGATCTCCTCCAGGGTGAACTCTTCTCCTTCATTAAACATCAGTAGCACAAGTGTTTGGAAAAGTGACACCTGCAGCTCCTTCTTGCCCTTGAGGGAGAAAAATCAAAGAGAACACTTATCATTCGCTCATTCACTTAGTGAGCAAAATACAACTGAGCATTCTTAGAAATTAGTTACTCACCTCCTTAAATTCAGCTTTTAACACACAATGCCCTAGTGTTGATTGCCACTGCAGCTTCCTGCCACTGTGTTTGCCCAGGTAGAAGGTCTTGAAGATCTCTTGCAGTCGCACCATCTGGACAAAGATAACAGAGGCGTTACGAAGCACCACTCAGTACATTTATTGCATGGCAGGGTATAAAAACAGCATGCTCCGAAAATTTCAATATTTGCTCAGCACCAACCTCAGGAGGCAGGTGCACTTCCATCGGGACATAGGTTGGCCAGTAACCCATAGTGAGGATGTTGACAGTCAACTCAATGTTGCCAGGAATGTTTTGGCACTGCATATACTACAGGAACACAAATAAGTGAAGACTTATTAGACGCCAAAACACTGCAGTGGTTTATAATATCATATGAAAGGGTTATATCAAGTATGAAAAGTTAATAAGGGGTGAATAACTGTGACGATTGTCAGATAAACAGTAGAGTATGTGTGCTTGGAGGTACAGCTGAAACCACTGATTAATTGATTGTGTGGACACATTGAAAAATAATTACCAACAATTTACATAATCAATTAAATGTTAAAGTCACTCTTTCAGCAAAAATGCCAAACAACCCCTTATTCTTACTTCTTCATTGTGATAATCTATTTTTGCACAGTTCATCTGATAAGACAAGACGACAATTAAGCAATTAATCAAGAAAATAATTAGCAGATTATTCATCTCCATGTTGATATTCTTAGAGATTACCTGTTTGAATTGCACCATGATGTCTTTAGAAAGCTCCATATCCTTGAACATCCCCTCCAGTTTGCTGGTGAACGCTGCTCCACATTCTGAGGAAAAACCAAAAGTTCACCCGTCAATGTAGGTTCAGAGTCATGATTCCCACTTTGTTATTTATTTCACATTTCGTGTGTTTGTGTATATTGAAAAACTAACCATGTTTCAGCTTTGACAACATCGATTTTTCAGCATCAACAGAAGCGCTTTTTCCAACCAGCAACCTCTTGGCCAGATCCTTTTTGTAAAAGGCCTCAAAAACATCTTTTCCTACAGTGACAATACACGATTACATTAACAACATCCACAGAGGGGAAAAATAACTCAACTGAAACAAATGTGTCAGTAAATGTTACCATAGATGAATCTAAAGATAATCATGATCTTATCCAGCATCTTCTCCAGTTCTTCATCTGTTGCCTCTTTGTTTCCTGCCCTTAACTTTGAATCCACGTGTTTTGCTGTAAGCAGAAGCAGATTTATAGTGCATGTCATTTCTTGAAGATTATGATTATATTCTTATTTTAGTCAGAAATGGGGAAAAGGCTAAGATACTAACCAATAAGCTCTGCAGGTTTATTTGGCCGTTTGTTGATGAATGTTTCGAAAGCCTCTTTCATGGCATTGACAAACTTCTCGTTCTTCATGAAGCAGATGTCGATGATGTGATCCACCTTATCTTTGAAGTCCAGCAACTCCTGCACCATTGTTTTGTCTTTTTCTGGATTGATTACGATTGTGCTTCCAAAAGCCTAGATGTTCATTTTCAAGACATTGAAAAACAATGGAAAACGGTTATCAACGAATCCTGAGAGCTCCACACCTTCACCCTTCATTATGTTCAGTCTTTCATCACTGTTAATGCTGTCATACCTTTATGTACTCTATCCAGTGTTGCAGGAGGACCTGAACACCACCTCGCACTCGACTGAAGAGCTGATAGAGAAGAGATAGATCTTGAATTCTGTTCTCATCCAGCAGGTGAGTCAGCCCTGGAAGATTGCAACAACAGAAAGTCAGAGGTCAGAACCAGCTGCTTTTTTATACTTTCAAGTCCCAGTATGTAGTCAGACAGACATGGCTGAATATGTAACGTATCTTAGAAGACATTTATTTACTGCTGTAATGCCACACATGTATACATTTATAGAAAGTGTTTACTGTTGTGTACCTTTCTGCAGAGTTGCACTGAGATGTTCACCCAGCAACTGCTTCTCCACCGTAGCAATGAGTGGTTTTCTGAGAGGGAAAAATACTCAGGTTACAGATGAATCTCTGTCATTGTGAAATTGAAAACTGAATACTACAGTCTCACACTCACTGTGTGCTCTGGTCTAGATATGTGATGACTCTGTCAGCCTCCTCCTCCAAGCGCTTGTTGACATGATGGAGATATTCTGGTACCTACAAAAGCAGTGACATTTACACTGAGAATATACTTTTTT
>NW_019525660.1:3188998-3295544 GCF_002814215.2 Seriola lalandi dorsalis | reverse complement strand
CCCAGAGTGAACCACTTAGACCAGACAACCAACTGAAGATATTCAGTTTATAATTATATATGACAAAGGAAGGCTTCACATCCTCAGGTTTAAGAGGCTGACACTAGAGAATAGTTGGAATTTCGATTGACGATTGATCGAATCAGAATAGTTGGTGATTCATTTTCTGCTGATCAACTGATCACGTAACTTACAAATTGTTTCAGCTCTAATCACCAGGTAGAACAAAATTGTCTATATTTGACCAGCTAGTCTCTGAAATGAGAAAAAAATTCCACTGACAAAAAACAAACTGTGCCCCGAGTATCAGGGGCAAATAAATCACCTCTCTCTCCTGCATCAGCCTCTGTCCCTCTGCAGCGTACAGGCGATTAGTTTCCTCCAAAAAGCGCTGCTCAAAGGAGTCTTGATAAATCTGGGGAAAGAACACGTTTCATTAAATCCATTTGTCAACAGGAAACTGACAGCTCATCACATCCCTGTGCAGCTGATAATCACCGACAACACAGCTGCCAAAACCACACTGTCCTTTGAAATCCATGTGATGTAGGCTTTCAAATGTACAAATTCATCACTTCATGTCTGGATCATTGTTAAGATAATAATCAAAGTTACCTGAAGGTCAGAGAGCATGCTCAGCAGGCTCCTCAGCAGACTGCGGTCTATCGCCTCTCCATTTCGCTCCCTCTCTATGAGCAGCAGAATCCCATCGATGGTTTTACTCTGGACCTTCAGATCACTGATGATGTAGAACCTGAACAGCTCCAGACCCATGTCCCTGCAGACCAGAGCAGCTTGTTCAACACCCACTTCAACAGAAATCAGCCTCATACTCTTGTACAACAGTTAACATCAGGGATCACTCACCAGATTGATGGCAGCATTGAATTTTGTAAAACATAGGTGCGGTCCAAAAACAAAAATATACTCCTAATCATGATCTGTGAAACAATGACAAACATTCAAAATGAGCAGAAAACACCACTGACATTCTTATTTAACTATTTTCTTTAACCAAGTTTAAGGGGCACTCGACCGATTTCACACGTCAACTTCAGTTTACACGTCAAAGGGAGAACTACTCAGCCTGGGACAATTGTTGTCTTCTGTGTCTCTGAAGGAGCTTTCTGAGAAAACAACCCTGATCTTGAAAATTCAGTTATTTAACAGAAAGCATGTGTTACAAATTGGGGGTGTGGAGCTGCTGATAGACCAAACTACAATCCCAAATTTCACACTGACATTAACATTTTTGTTTGGAGTTTTGGTGGTTTTTTTTGTGTCTTCAAGGGGAAGTTCTTGCATGTCAGTCCACGTCCTACATGTATTTCTCAACCTCTCGTTTCTTGATTATAACACACTGCTGGAGCTGCCCATGGCTACAGGTTGAAGAGGCGAGACACTTGACAATGTCTTTCTTTCTGTCCGTGATGGGGGTATCACTGTCTAACAGATACTGTTGCAATTATTCAACAGTTCAGGGTCCATCTTCTCTCCAGTCATTTCTACTCCCCATTAGTGTTATTGCATTGTTTGATGGGCAGTTTTTGCTGGGATATTCCCGAACGCATTGCACAACCTATCACACTGGCTCGTCAACATCAAAGATGACAGATGCTAGTGAGCTGCGTTATTGGAGGTGTAGGATCCAGCATGTTTTAACTGTACGAGGGATGAAAAGTCAGAATAACTCAGCTTCTGCTGCTATGAGTTTGATCTGTCTTTTATAACATGTCTCTCATAAATCCCCCAACTTTATGGAAGTGAAATAATAAACCGTTGGAATACCCCTTTAAACATGAAAAGTAAATAACAAACAAACTGCATGGAAGGTAACGTTATGTTAAAAGACTTTCAAGGGATATGGCAACTATCACCTGACTTAAGGTTATACAACATACCATTTGTCTGCAGTGATCCTGCCAGCACTTGTCAATTTTCTTGAGGAAAAGCACACTGTCCAGGGCATCCGTGAGAACAACGTTAAGGCAAAAGTGTGAATTCATTCAAGAGATCTGCTTTAAACAGTTTAGCAGTTGGCTAAACTAAATTAAATACCCGTGAAGATTCAGTGACTGGAGCTAGGGATGACACAGAAACTGTAAAGGATATTCTCTGAACTGATCAATCTGCGCCTTGATGTGGTCTTCACACACGGCCCTCAGCTGTTTGTAAAGTTTGGCAGATATCTTATGGGAGCACAGGTTCTCAACAGCCTGAGGGGACATAAAAGTGTAAACAAATTAGTGTTTCTATATCAGTGCAAGGTATGAACATGACTACACAGGAGCAGCTATCCAAAGTGAGCTTCCTCTGAGAAGTCAACAGGCCTGCAATCATACCTGGTAGAGCTCCTCTAGATTGTACTTGATTGAAGTGCTGTTCTGTATGGCCTCCACTGCTTCCTTGAGCTTCTGCCAGGTCTCCTGTGTGTAGTTCTCAGGCAACTTGGGCTTTTCTGCAAGAAAAAACAAGAACACAAAATGTTCTGACAACACTGTCAACTTCTGCAGGCATTGAATGTCTTACGGTGGACTTCTCTGGACCATCATGCTGTGTCACAAGTGTCAGCAGGGCTATTTAAAAACACCTGTGTGTGTTTCTATTTTAAGTACAGCTGGGTGATGTTGACAAAAAGTCAGATATGTGTATTAAGAATGGTACGAGTGTGTCTACCATGAGATGATTTAAATTCATCAATGAAATGCTGCCACACTGTTTATATATTGGCATCTATTCCTGAATGCATTAGAGCCAATCAATATGGCTTTCTTATTTATTTTTAAATAACAGTATTTTATCCGTATTGCCTACTCCTAATCTGTATGCTGTATTGTGTTATTAAGATGTAATGTCACCTGGATTTTTGGTTACTGTAAGATCATATATGACGATTAAAATGTAGTCTTTTGAAGACTGTGCTGGTCAGTTCAGATACAATTTTCAGAAATAATATTATTATGATGAACAAGTAAAGAGAATGAATGAATCACTGCCTCTATTTAACTACTTGGTAATCAATGACAATTTCCCCAAAATAACTCATCTGAATGTTTTGTGACAGCCTGTGAACGTTAGTTGTAGCCCGAGTGTAAATATGTTGTGACAGTTCAAATAGCTCAAAAATTATTGTCACATCATAGATGTGAAAATGATTGGTAAAAAAATATATGCAAGTTTGTCACTTTTGCCCCGATCATTTATGTTCTTTCTGATTTCTTCTTTTCTCTGTTTTATATCACTGTAAACTGAACATCTTTGATTTTTGAACTGGCAGTCAGACAAACTATGACATTAGGTGACAGGCATTTTTCACTATTTCCTGTCATTTGAGTGATAAAATGATTAATACAGAAAATAATCTGATTAATTGATAATGAAAATAACTGATAGTTGCAGCTCTAGCCCTTAGTAATAGATGGAGGGATTTATGATTCATTCACTCATCGAAGTACTTGATATTTTGGCACTGAATTGTATTGCAGCCTTTAGGGCCAAGAAAAGACCATCACAAATACCCTATTTCGTCTTATATAACGGTTTTACAATGCAATGCCAATTAAGGACACCTTCACAGAGCCTGGGGACTTGTTAGAAGTTGAAATTAAGTTGCATATTGTTGCCACTGATAGTTTTGGAGTTTGAATCACATCATCCAACAATGCATCTGCTACCTTTGAAGTTCTTGATGACTAGTTTCTTGGCAGCACCAGGTTTACTGTTGGAGAAGGTGCCGGAGCCTGCGGTTTTCGTCAGTCCGTTTGCATGGTGTCCCACGCCACCGGGCAGGAACACGGCTTTGCTTTTGTTATTAGAGCACGAAGCGGCGGCGGCGGCGGCGGCAGCAGCAGCAGCAGCAGCCTCCTCAGCCATTTTCACATCCAGTCCAATGAAATCCACTGAATCCTCAAACCTCAACTTCTTCTGAATGTGCAGCGGAGTGGGAGAGCAGGAGGAGGAGGAAGAAGAGGAATTCAGGGTCTTGGGAGGCGAGGGGGAGATCGTGTCAGTAGTGTCTTCCCTCTCTGAGCCGTTTATTTTCCTCTTCTTCGGAGATGTGATGTTACCGCTGTCGTTTTTGACATCAGTAGCCGCTGGTCTAGCCTCCTGGGTTGGCGGTGGTGGGGGGTTAGGGGAAGATAAACCTGTTGGAAACATGAAAAAACGGGAATACTAATTCTTAACAGCCAGTCTTCGGATCCGAAACTTCCAGGCTTGCCGGAGAGGGGACGAGTTCAGTGTCCGGGAGCTTTAATCTACCTTAACGCGGAGAGGTTTTACACGAGTCCTTTATCTAGTATAAAACAGACAATAAATTGCAAACTACACAGCTCTACTTGAACCTAGCCTGGTCTCTTTCTTGTTATTGCTGGCAGAAGAAGAAAGATGGTTGGCTATTGCTTCCTCTTTTTGCCTCTCTTGTCTAACCGCGTTGTGCAGTCGTTCAGTTAGAGCCGTTAATTAAAGCGGTCGTTAAAGAAAATTATTTACAGAAGAAATGTAGCTACTGCAAAAAATATCCTCACGTGATAGTAAAACATCCGTAAGTACACACGGGAAAAAAAATCGCTCATAAAAAGCTAGTTCGTGACCTCACCGGAAGTACTTTGTACAAAAGTACTTTTTGCACAAGCGTGTTTTTTTCATTCTTTTTTTAACCGACTACAGTGCTGTAACCGTCCTGGACACAAGATGGCGCCAGACTAACGCCATGTTTGATGATATTTTTTTCTGGTTACGAATTTGCCATACACGAATTAATGATGGAATTCCAGTTTTCAAAGTACTCAGATCGTTTAGGCTACTTTAGTACTAATACTACAATATAAAAAGCATCCCATTACAATTTAGTCCTGCACTCGGAATGTACCAACACCACAAAATAAAAAGGTATCTGCTCCATTTCAACTAAAAATACCTTTATTTATTATATTTACATATTAACTCAAGCACTAGATTGTATTATGACCTCCTCAAATTCAAAATATATTATCCGTTCACCTCGTAGAATATTTCTCAACTTTTTATTTTCTTATGTATCTTTTTATTTTTTTATTTTTTCTATTTTAATGCATCAATTTGATGTGTATGGAATATTTATTATTAGACTCATCATTGACTTGTTTAACTGTCTGAAAGATAAAAACTGAAATCTATGATGACTTTATTTTTTGTAAAGCTAAATATTTCAGGTACAGAGGTTACCTAGGTGACAGTCGAATTCAGCCTGACCTGCCGTGTAACGTCAAAAACTGTCGTGAAATGACACAACACTTACACTGCTGCTGGCCCTCCGCTGCAAAACAGGCGTGGAACTGCTCTAGCATTACTCAACAGATTATTTGTGTTTTGTAATTTGCTTGTGTTTATCATATCCGATCTGGTGCATTAAGTGCGGACAAGTTCATCACTATTGAGGAACACGGTAACGGCGACCACCGAGGATGTTTAAAAAGTAAGTTGCTGAGTATTTCCATGTTGTAGCATTAGCTAACTGCAGCTAGGTGGCTAACGCTAACTGATTAGACATCCTCTTTTTGAGCTTGATGGTTTGTATTCAGTCAGTGAGACAAGTTGACATGAATTATATTTCATGAAATCCCCTGTTATTGTTTTACAATTGGCTTGAGCCAGATCAAAAACTGGACGTTTCTGAACATGACAATACCGCCATAAATCCAAAAATCATAATTAAGTCGTGTCATCTTGAGACAAGTGGAAACATACGGGCACATCTCTCCACCCGCTAAGAGTAATTTCACTTTGAAAATTAGAATCACATAGCTACTTGCATTCATAATCACTCATTTTAATATGTACTATTAAGGTTTCAAAACTGTCTCCTCTGTCAGTGTGTATTGAAAATAAAATTCAGAACTATATTACAGTGGCGGAAGTATTCAGATCCTTTACTTAAGTAAAAGCATCAGGACCACACTGAAAACACTTGAGTAAAAGACCTGAGTTCAAAATTCTACTTGTGTGAAAACACAGAAATATAACCAGCAAAATGTACTTAAAATGTTCAGTGTAAGTACTTATTTTGCAAAAAGTGTTACATTATAGAGCCCTCAAGGTTGTGAAGGTGATATTTTGTCGTCTGAAATAAGATTAAAAACAGTACTTCAGGACTTCAAGAGCAAGATGACTTACAATTTCATCATTTCATTGATGACGTCAGGTAAATCCCAGCAGAGCTTTGCACTACAACCTGAGCAGGTCTGATCAGCCACACACCAGTGTGAGTGTGCAGGGCCTTTAATCCATAGTAATGTACAAGTACTCAAGTAAATGTACTACTTTCAACAACTGCAATATTAAGACTCTGGAATTCAGTTGAAATAGGGACTGTCTGTATAAGATTTAAATAGATCCATAATTGTTTAAAGGATTTATGTATTCATGTATCTGTTACCGTGGGAACAGTAAATAGGCAAATTAACATTAATTAAAGGCCCATTCACTATCTTTTTCCAGATCGCTCAGCTGTATCTCACATCTCTCATGGCCTCATTTTGCATATTGTTTGTTTCAGATTTGATGAGAAGGAAAATGTTTCGAACTGTATCCAGCTGAAAACATCAGTGATCAAAGGCATCAAAAATCAGCTGCTGGAACAGTTTCCTGACATTGAGTCATGGCTCAATCACATAATGCCAAAAAAGGACCCTGTCAAAATAGTGAGATGGTATGATGTGTTATTTAATTTTTCTCATCAGTATCTCATACACAGTGTCATTTTGTGTAGTGGATGTTTTGCATTTCTTTGTTTTTGTTCTTCCTCCAGCCATGAACACATTGAAATCCTGACAGTGAATGGAGAGCTGCTTTTCTTCAGACAGAGAGAAGGACCATTCTACCCAACACTCAGACTGTTGCATAAATGTAAGCTCCACTAAGGCCAACTTGCTGACTGTTGTATTTGAATTGTCTCACACTGATAAGAAACTCCTTTCTCTTTTCATAGATCCTTTCATTCTCCCACACCAGCAAGTAGACAAAGGGGCCATTAAATTTGTCTTAAGTGGAGCCAACATCATGTGTCCTGGGCTGACGTCACCAGGGGCTAAACTCTACACAGCTAAAGCTGACACAGTAGTTGTATCCTTTTATACATGATGCTGGGCAACTACCCAGGGGCCCCAAAAGCCACAAGTTCACTCCATATCATTTCTATCTACATAATTTGATTAATCACAAATTTGTTAGAACTTTGCACCACTGAAGTACAGTTTTGTCTTGTTAGATGGACGCTGTATGAAAATCTAGTTTCAAGACCTTCATTGTTTTAGTTTAGATTGTGGTTGTTTGTTGTAAACTAAAGAGTACTGTAAGGCTACAACCAACACTTACACCATCAAATGATTTAGTGTTTTAGATGTCAGAAAATAGTGAAATATGTTGATCATTATTCCCTGAAGCCCAAGCTAATGTTGTTATTATTTGTTGCTATTTGTTTGTATTGGCTTTTGTTTTCTATCCAACAGTCAAAAACCCAAAAATGATGTATGACAGAAAACTGACAAACTAGCAAATATTCATATTTGAAAAGCTGGTGCCAGTAAATTTTTTGACACTTTTGCTATAAAAAAAAAAAAAAACTTGTCGTTTAATTATCTGTCAATCAATTAATCATTCCAGCTGTAGTAGTACTGATGTGTTTCTGGGTTCATTGGGAAGTTTCTGGGCCCAAATCTCATGTCCTGAGGCCGTCGAGATGGTTAATCCAGCCATGCACGTTGAGGCTGTTTGATTTTTGCACTCTAGTAAATGTGTAAGATTGTTCTCTGCCATAAGAGTTTCTTTCTTTTCTATTTTTACAATACTGAAACATATAATCTTCCAACATATTTAAGAAATATTCTGACATCGCCAGTAGGTACATTTAAATTCAAATTACCAACAAGTTTGTCCTTAACAAGAGGACGCAGGCCATTATGGCAGAGGGAAAACAACATGCACTTTGCGTTGGTGTTATGAAGATGTCTGCAGAAAGCATGTAAGCCTTGTGTACATTTTACAGAAGAAAACATTTCCTGTCTTTGCGTCTGTCATGAAGATGCATGATCTTAATCTGTATCTGTCTTTTGCAAATAGAGAAAAAGTCAACAAGGGAATTGGAATCGAGAATGTTCACTATCTGAATGATGGATTGTGGCACATGAAGACGTATAAATGATGACATCAACACCCGCAACACCCACTGCCCAACCCCCCCACCCCGCCCGGAAAGTGTGGAGCTCTTGACGGTGAGGCATGTGCTGCCAGTCAACCGTTTACACCTGCGGACTTAGCTGCGTAACTTGCTGAAGGCTTTGAATCAGTTGCCATTATGCACAAATAAAAGAAAGATCTCGCTTTAAACATGATTGTCATCTGGTATTTAATGCCCATGTTATTGTGTTGCCTGTGATTATAGAATTTAAATCAAATGATAGATGTGACAAGAAAAGCTAATTCATTACTTCAGGCTTATCTTGATTATCAAGTTTTCATGCATTGAGTTAGTATATTCACCTGTGTCTTCAACAAAACGAAGGGTGTGAGCGTGTTTACACACTGACTGACAGGGTGGCATATTTTCAACTGGTTATTCTGCTCCTCTCTTTACTGAGTACAACTCAACAGTCTGGTTTCTGTCAAGTTAAATTGGCATTCACTCAGTTGGCAGTTTATTAGGTAACTGTATAATAGTTTATAATCTTGCCTGACAGCAGCAAAACGTTATTTTGCAGTATGTGTTAAGATATAAACAGTGGTGGAGGAAGTACTCAGATACTTAAGTAAAAGTAGAAATACCATAGTCTACAAATAGTCCATTACACATAAAAAGTATTCATGCAAGAACGCTCTTTCAGAGTGTAACATTTTTAATAATACGTATTATTGGATACTATAACTTAATGTAGTTTTTCAAAGTGTAGCCAATTTTAGGTACTATATACACTACTGATCAGTTTAACAGCAAAGCACTGCATCATATTTTTTAAATTGAGTGTTTTGCATGTAAAATCTTATTCTGAAAAGTACCTAGTAACTACAGCTACAGATTAATGTAGTGCAGTAAGAAGTCTCACTGAAACGTAGTGGAGTGAAAGTATGAGGTAGCATTAAATTAAAATACTGAAGGTACCTCAGAATTGTATTTATGTACTGGATGTAACAAAAAAAAGGGTTTCCAGTGTAACTAGTAACCAAGGCAGAATAGAAAATAGGGGCCCAGTGTGTGTGTGTGTGTGTATATATATATATATCTATATATATATATACACGGTATATATGAAGCGTTCAGCTTAGCAAAGCAGTCCTTTAATTGTAAAAAAAAAAAAAAGTTACCCTTCAGCAAAAATCATTCACAGTAGGCTAAAGGTAAACCTCATTAACACCTGGAAGCTACTAGCGTTCTTTCATCCTCATTCCCACCCTGCAATAGTCAGTCAGTGATTCATTTTATTTACTTTTATTACCCAAGTGTTTTTTTTCTTTTTCTTTTTCTTTTTAAAAAGGCATCATATGGTGAGTCTGAAGCCAGGTGTTTTTAAAATATCAGTGGAACAATTACACCTCCGTCCTTTTTTTTTTTTTTTATATGTGTGACAAGAAATATACGTTACTCACTCATTAATTAAGCAGTGAAGGCCAATTCGTAATATGTAGAGATAAACAAGCATTACATGACAAGAAATGCACTTAATTTAGAACTGGGTTAGAACATGTTTGATTCAATTCTCAGAGGAAAGAAAAAGTCATTCATAATGTGAAGAGGGCCGAGCAATTTGTTAAACAGTTAAATAATTTCAAAACAGTATCACTCAATAACTAATGCAGCTTTAAGACGACAAAAAGACAAACATTTAAGATACATAACAATATTACAATAACCAAAACTTCCAGGTAATCTTATGTCACAGGCTTGATATATTTCCCAGTCATATCTTCATTCAAAAGGACGGCACTTCCATCAGCTGTGTACCTACACCACAAAGAAATGTGGTGCTGATTGTGCCAAGTGCAAAAGTTACAAATATACATAAAAGTGTTGTTCCCACCCAGGATCAAGTTTTACAAACAGCATAAGAAAACCATCTCCCAATACCGAGTTTTGCCATCACAGACGCAAAATAATTAAAATGCAACATCCAGCTTGAAGGAATAAGTCTCTAGTCATTGTCTGATCCTTCAGGAGGGTAAAATGTTAACGAGTCATGAAAATCGTGCCCGTAAGGTCGGAGTCTGTAAACTCCAAACATCATGACCTGCATTTGATTTGGTGACATCCCGCTGAATGTGACAGCCAAGTCGGAGCAGCAGCCCTCCACCACATTGGTGGGGTTGTCCTTCATGCTGTCTGTTATCAGGCTGTCGACACTCTTGCTGTTGAACAGGCCCTTTCCGTGTGCATCTTCTCCGTTCTCTGCAAACACACCTGTATATTTGAGACACACGGCCAGCTGCTTGTCATCACTCAGCTTCCACAGGGCTCGTCCTCTCTCTGGACATTTGTCTTCGTCCTGAAACACGTGAACCAGCCTTTTCAGAGCTTCATAGCTTAGAACAATGCCACTATCATACGCCACATACTCAAGCTCCCCTGACTTCATAGCATTGCCCAGATAGAAGGGCTCACTGGGATCCTTTGCAAGCACCAGGTATTTGAGGTTCTCAATGATGGCAAAAGTAGTCGGTTGTGCCACAAAGAACCAGCGCAGGTCGCCGGCATTCTCATAAGCATGCTTCAGAGCTTTACGTAACCTTGCCCAGTCATCTTTTTCTTTCAGGTCTATGGCCTCGAGCGCCTTAGAGGACTCTGAGGTGTAAAACACAGCCTTGTCACAGTGTTTGCTCCAGGTGTCCATAGCTGTAGCCCAGTAAACAAGGATCTTTGGCTGTACCATGATGATGCAATAAACCCGGACTTGATTGCTCAACTCCTGCACCTGGCTGTCAGAGAGGCGATTCAACTCGTCTTTACTTGGGGCCTTGACGTGATGATGATGGTGTTGGTCCTCCGTCCTGGACTCTGTGCTGGGGCTGAAACTACCCAGGAGTGACAGCACCAAGCAGAAGAGGCCTCCCATGAGCATCCCCTTCATGAAAGAGCCTCCCTCAGACAACATTTTGGCAGCAGACACTGGAAAAATGGGAAGATACATTATTGCGGCTGTCAGGAAATTCAGTATTAACTTATTTAGAGCTGAAACAATTATTTGATTAATCTAAAATACTGGTGTTTTTGACAATCACTTAATCTTTTAAGTAATCTTTCAAGCAAAGAGGCCAAACGCTACCTAGTTTCAGCTTCTCATTGTGAAGGCTTGCTGCACTTCTATGTTTTATTTGTTTATAAGTTGGACTTTGGAGTATCATCAAACAAAATGACTTGAACTTGAAAACATAACTAACTGCCATGAAAGATTATTTTCTTCAATTATTCTGCTGATTGTTTTCTTGACTAATCTTTCAGTCTATAATATATCAAAAAATTGTCAAAAATGCTTGTTAGTTGATGCCCTTTTCCTATTTGTGGAAAAACACTACACGGCAAGGAACAAAAGGTGACTCAAAATTGAATCAGACTTTGTGTTTTATTTGGCTGGAGACAAATTTCTGTGCACTGAAAATTTATCCACTGCAACTATCAACTACTTTCACAAATAATCAATAAACTGGAATTAAAAGTATCAGAAAATTGTGAAAAATCCCCATCAAAGCCCAGGCTGACACCTTTATATTGTTTGTTTTGTTTGACCAACAGTCTAAAACCCAAAAATATTCAATATACAATCATATTAAACAGAGAAAAACAGTAAATTCTCAGATGTGAGAAACAGTAGCCAACATGTTTTCTGCATTTTTTGCTTAAAGAATAGCTTTAATATTTAATAAATTATCAGATTCATTGTCAATCAAATTATTGATTAATCACCTCAGCTCTGATCTTGATCCCAGAACCTTAAGTGACATGTTGAGATGGTTTGTTTTATTTGAGCCTCAGTCCAAAACCCAGATATCCAGTTTGCTATCATAGAAGACCTTTAAATATTCACATTTCAGAATCTGTAACTAGTGATTATTTGGCACTTTTGCTTAAAATGTGAAATAACTGAAATGATTAATCTATCATCGAAATAGTCGCAGAGTCAAATTCTGTCTGTCGACTTATTGATAAATCGACTTATTGTCTTAGCTTTAACGTAAATACTGCTTTTTGTAGTCTGCCAGATTAATACATTATTTTGTATACAGCATTGTGGTTCTGTGCTTCTTTAGATCTTTAGGTAATATTAAGCCATTAATAGTGGGTGGCACTTGTATTGTTCAACTCTATTCTCCTGAAACTTATTTCATTGCGAGTTAACCAGCTCAGAAAAGTCATTCATAAAATGTAAATCTGTTCGTCTTTTATACAAACATTGCACAAATATTGTGGGCTGGCCTTCTTATTTGATCTCATTACTACTGTGTCATGTGTTACTAAATGTCATTCAATATCAGCCAAGGAAAGTAACTAAGTACATTTACTCACGTTCTTATGTACAATTTTGATGTGCTTGTACTTTACTTTGTATTAGTATTAGTATTTCCATTTTCTGCTGTTGTATACTTCTTCTCTACATTTCAGAGGTAAATCTCGTACTTTTTATTCCACTAGATTCCTTTGATAGCTTCCGTTACCAATTACTTTGCAGATTCAGATGAACACAAAATATAAAGTAAAAATAAAAATAGCCCAATAGCCATGTCAGAAAAATGTCAAAATGTCCATCCTAATCTCCCAAAGATCAACACCATGTCTCCAAATTACTTGTTTGGTTCGATAAACATGTCCAAACGCAAAATATATAAAGTTTCCTATCATAAAAGACTACAGAACCACATTTCCTTAGAAAAAAAAAAATTAAAATGATTAATCAATTATCAAAATAGTTACTGATCACTGTCGGTTCTATCGACTAATCAATAAATCAACTTGTAATAGCCTACTACTATTCTACTTGTATGAGTATTTCTACACTGTGGTGTCGGTACGTTACTTAAAGTAAGTGACAGATGTGAGTTGCTGTTGGGCTTCGTGCAGAAAAATGCCCTGTGACAAGGTAACATTGACATTTCAGGTTGATCTGGTTTAATCCGTCTGTTTGAAGTGTTTTCGCATTTTTAATGTCGACGTTTAATTTCTGAAGGAATAACGCTGAGTTTATATAACTTCCTAAATACCAGCGATTGGGATTAAGTCGCGTTACCTGTGGCTAACCGTTAGCTTTCATCTTCTTATCGTTACGTTTCACGGCTAACTGTGGGGTCTTGTTAGCGACATAAATACAAGAAATAAAGAGTATTTACTCTACCTAGTTAGGTTAAAGCTGCCGCGTCAGGTGCTGCTCCTGCTCTGCTCGTCTTTCAGCTCCCACGTTTCCTGTTCGGTGAGGTGCTCAACGTCAGGCGAGACAATTATTAATCAACTAGGTGGGGGCATGATTCACAACACGACTACAACTTCTTCTGTTTCCTCGTATTTCTTCTTCTGCTCCTCCTCTTCTTCTTTGAGGTGTTAACGGCAGCTGGCAGCCTCGGTGTGGTGTTACTGCCCCCTCCTGGAGTAAACTCGCTCCTACAGGCCGGTTCGTCAGGGCCAGAGACTGTAGGGGCATAAAGTTGGATAATGGAATAAACTGACGCTGAATTTAATTGCACGTCTTCATTTAATGGGACAATAACACACGCAAGGCGTTAACAGCGACCAATGGAGAAAGAGCTCACAAACGTCAACATACATTTGCACTTAGCACAAGAAGGACAACAAAATTAGACAATACCCCCTAAACTGCATTTTTCATTATACAACTTGAACAACTGCAGAAGAATTATATTTCATGCACGGACCCTTGCTTCTTTGTCTACACGTTACCTCAGGGGTGCGCTGATGTATCCAGGCTTCTTTCCTTCATCCTCATCTGACGACCATACATAATTTAATACAAATGTTATTTCAGTAAATATATTCATCTTTGCAAAGTTTGTTACAATCTAAGAGAGACAAGTCCCGGTGCTATTATACCTTATATCAGCATGTCATGGATTGCCTCTCGTCCAATCAAATGAATTCAGAAACTAACTGTTGTATATAATTGTATGTTCTTGCTGAACACTAAATAAATTGTAAGGATTTTTTAAGAATGTAAAATATTGGAGATGTAGGGTTCATCTGTATCACTGGTTGACTATTCCTTCTGTGAGGATTCCTGTGATCAATCAGCCATCTTCTGCCTTGTCAACCTCAACCTCTTAGAGTAATGGAGCTAGAAACAACCTCAGTGGGCCCTTTCCTCTTTAAATACCTCCTCTGTCACGCCCATACAAATAACTATTCAGTAAACATATCCATCTGTATTTAGATCATTATTAATCAGTCACAAATTGTTTAAGACACATATAAAACAGTCTGCACAATTTGAAATCATATTTCATCCCTCTTTTCTCAACCCACTATAATTAAGATTTCACTATGAGGTTTTAAAACATGTTGTGCTCCCTAATGTGTGTTCTCTTTTGGAAAACAAGCGGTGACACAGCAGATGAACTCTTCCTGATTAAACACCACAGCTATTTTAAGAGCCTTCGCTTACAGAAATTGACCGTACTCTCTGTCCGACTGGATTTGAATAATTCACAAGGAAGTGAGGACACACAATTAAGTAATTTGCCCACATTTGTACGTATGCCATGCTCTATTATTTTCTCTAATCTTTCCTCAGATATTCACTATTGGGTATAAACAAATCAGTTCATTTAAAACTCAAGCTTTGTCATAGAGCAAAACAGTCAGTTTGAGTTGTATCAAAACTGTGTGATCTCAGTTTTTGTTTTCAGGTCAACGACAGAGGAAGTCATAATGACTTTAAATACACATTCCCCTTGACCACGATAAACACATCAATATAAATCATGAATGGAATTTTAATTGTGATAGTTTGTTATTGTTTTGTCTTACTGCCCCTCTCTAAATGACTAATGTGTTTATGTGACTGGTATGTCAGTTTTAAGGTGACTGTTTGACCTTAAAGCCAAACTCTGCTGTGCCTCTGCCTCCTCTCGTTGACTGCTCGGCGGCCAGATGAATCAAAAGTTGTTGTTTTCAACAGAGCTGTGGAGACAACCATATAAATCACCTGATGCCACGTACATTCATCTGAAGAGCATTTGTGACCTTTCATTTTGACAAAAAGCCCTTGGGCCTACAGCCTTGTTGAACAGGTAAAACTCCAGACTGCTTTTGATCTTTTATATTTTTGGAATCATTTACTCTTGACTTTGTTCTTACATTTTAAACATTTAGAAGTTAAGTGATACGTTCGTTTTTAAATCTCACATTGTAATTTTCTGTCCTCTCTTGACGCAAAAGTGCAATGTTTTGTGATCAAATTAGCTGTTTTTCAGGTAGAGGTGAATTTTGGATGTAGCACCTGCACATAATAGATGTGTGTTAAGAAAAAGCTTCCTTCCTCAGGCCGTCGGTACAATCTGACCTCCGTATATCCTCTGCCTTCTCTGCCACATCACTGAATCTTTTACACTGCCCTGCACACTGCACATTTGCACTTGTGACACTTATTAGATATTAGATGGTCCGCCATGATATTTGTTACATATCCATAGTGCCCAGATGATGTGTCCTAATGACTTTGGTGATCTTCTTACTTTTCCTCTAGCGCCACCATGAGGCTGAATTTGTGGTCACTGAAATATGGTGCATGCCCCCCTGCAGGATGACTTGCAATAACTTTGGCAAATGCTTAACTTCTCATCCAGCGCCATCATCGCATCAAAGAGCTAATTCGTCCAACACTTTGGTTTATGAGCAAATATATGTAAATGTAATGAATGAATTCCCATCATTCCCAGCTAAGCTACATTAGCATTTAGCTCAAAGCAACACAAGTGCAGCCTCACAGAGCCTCTAGCATGGCTGTAGTCTCTTAGTCTTGTATATTGAGAACAAATGGAACATCTGTACAAAGAAATGAAAGGTTCACGTTTTAACATTTTTTTAAAATCTACATACCCTCTTCCCCCCTTCACCCACCCCTCCAGCATCTTCCCCCTTATAACTGTTTGTACCTTTAGCTCAGGATTACCACAATGTGACCTGTTTGCTCTTTGGACAGTCATAATTAATGACCTCAGAGATGTTAATCGTTCAACTCAAAGTGACGCGGAAACCTACAGTGAGATACTTCCACCAGCTCTGTGATCGCAGACATGAGCAATGACACGAATTGGACATAAACCATCAGAGCTCCGCTGGACAGCCGGTGATTGCTGCTGCGGAGTAAACATTTGTTAGGCCTCTCTGTTCAAGCACAGATAGGCTCCGGCTGAATTGACAGGGTCCCCTAAATTGTGTCTATGACGCCTGATCCATCCCATCCGAACCATTAAGAAGGAGACTGGGTGTGATGATAATGTATTGATCAGGTTGTGATGGATGGCCACTGAGGGTATATAAGTGAAGTTCTCAGTCGGGCTGAGGTATAGTCCAGATCGGGTCATCTAAAGATAGAGGCACCATGCTTTCTGTAGCTCTGTTTTACCTTGTAGCTGTGATTTGTTCTGCAAGACGGACACATGCCCTACCTCTGTACCCTGATACCAACCTGGAGCCACAGCCGGGTAAGACTCTTTCTGAATAGTTTTCTCATTTTTTCTTATATATTCTTTTAATTTTACTGAAAATGTTGGTTTGCTTTAGGTGAATTATACCTTTTAAAACTGACCTCTTGTCATGGGCAACACTGGCAAATTCTTCTGATTTGCTGCATACCAGTGAGGCATGAGTTCAGCTGGGAGAGCAAACTCACTGCAGAGGTATTGACGTCCGAATGGCAGAATGATGAAAGGAAGTTGTTTTATTTCAATAGATTTCATTCAGAAATTAGTGTCAGAGGTCGAGGATGGGTCCAATACTGCCGAGGGGGAGCAGAGAGAGAATAATCTGTATCCTCTACTGATGCAGCGCAACGGAGGCCGAGACTCTTGGAACACAGGTAAAAATAATAACGAATAATAAATAGATATTCGCAGTCCAAAGACAAATGAGTCAAATATGATTTTCAAAATAATGATATTTCAACTTTTACTACTACTTTTTTTCCCACAGGGGCAAAAGGTTCAGCACAACAAGATAAGTTTGCGAACATGGTAAGGCTGATAATATGCATCTGTCCTCACCAGTGCAATATGTAATATAGCACTATATATAAAATATTATCGCACAGCAAATTAACTTAAGTAAAGTTAACTAAAGTGTTTCAAGGAAAAAAGGAAAGAAAAAAAGTAAAATCAAAAAATGAAATCATTAAAATATAAGAAATGATTGGGACAGGACAAAGAAGAAGGTAAATTCGAAGGATTGAATTGGAAGTTTATAAAACTGTTTTACTAGAGATTTAAAGGAAGTCACTGAGGTAGGAAGATGAATTTTTAACAAGAAGGCTGCTCCAGAGTTTGAGGCTTTCGCACAATTGGCAAAATCTTTTAAACCCCTTCTTAAAACTTATCCTTAAAAAAAAAACATTCTAAACTGAATAATATCATTTTATTGTTCATATTTTATCCGCTCTCCGTACTTTTAGTCGCCTGAAACTTTTCAGTTTTATTGTGCTGAATTGTTTTACGTGGATTTTCCTACGCAAAGCGTTTGTAACTGTTTTGAAAAATGTTTTATAAATAAAGTAGATATTAAATATTATTATAAATGCATCTCCTTTAGCTTTAAGCCTAGATCAGAGGGACTGGTAATACAGGTTTGTTGCAGGTACACAGGTGCTTTAAAATTAATATCTGAAAATCAGTTCTAAAATCAACTGGGAGCCAATGCAGAGAGGCTAAAATTGAGACTATGTGATCACCATACATCTACATATATTTGTTGTTGTTGTTGTTGTTTTCAGGTTGAGGACCTCAAAGAAACGGTTTTGAAGCTGGCAGCGGCCGACAAACTTCGCTCTCAGGGTTTCCTCAGATCAGAGCAGAACTTACCAAAAACAAACAAAAGAGGTGAGTGACTGATTCTTTTCTATCAAGCACAAACCACACCTGCTCCTTTTACGCTGTCACTGACGAGGGCTCAGGCATTTAGTCCTGACGTGAGATCACCTAACAATACCTGATGTGATACAGGATCTGGGCTGACGTTATTATAATGCAATGAACTAATCAAAAGGATGTTTAACTAAGGCTTGTTGTGCTTGTGCTATTTAAAGTAGGAAAGGTTATTTACACCTGAACAGGCAGAGACTGAACCAGAACATTCTACTCAAGTAGAATAAGTAAAGTATATAAATATATATATATATATATATATATATATATATATGTATATATATATACATATATATATATATATATTTATTTATTTTTTATTTTTTAAGAGAAATTGAAACCTAATGCTCACGGATGACAGGTGCAATTAAAAGTGTGTTTTAACCAATTTATTGAATGTTTATATTCTGATTATAAATGATGAACAATGGGAAGTAAAATGTTACTAAATATAAAACAGCAGAGGTACAATACCAGCACAGGATGATATGTTATAGGAGTAAAAAATAAATAATAATGTGATTAGTTTCAACAAAATCACAGATTTCCTTCAAAGGGCTTCACAATCTGCACAACATGCAGCATTTACTCTTAGACCCTTGATTTGGATAACGTTACAAAATAAACCCTTTAACAGGGAAAAGGGGAGAAAATTCATGAAGAGCAAGAGAGGAGAGATTATTCTGACAGACATGCAATAGATGCCGTGTACACAGTGTATATGGAATATACACAAGAACCAGAAGTAAAATTACAACATGGTTAAACAGATTAAAAAAAAAACATTAGGTAAATATTAAATGAATATATAAGTGCATAAAGAATGTAAGATATCCTCAGCTTTGTTCCTAATTCTTCACCCTCTGATTTCCTGAAAGCGTGTTTCTGGAAATACTGTGTGACCAACTAGAGCGCAGCAGCAGCAGCAGCAGCAGCAGCGGCAGCGGCGGCGGCGGCGGCAGCAGCAGCGGCAGCGGCAGCAGCGGCAGCGGCAGCGGCAGCAGCAGCACATCTGGTGTGATTCTTGCAGGGCCGGGGCGGAAACGCCTTCACTCTCCATCACCGTTTGTGTTTCCCACCAAACAGTATATTCATCGTCTAAACTGTATCAGCAGAAAATATATTTTTGGAGTTGTAAAATGATCTTTTTCTGTGGCTGAGAATAAAGTTGAATATCTGAAAAGTCATTTATGTGACCTGCTTTCGGTTTTGAATTTTAAGATAAATATTTATGGTTTGAGACGTAAAGAAGGACGATGAAAGTCAGGATTGTTTCTGCATTTTTTCCCACAAGGCAGCATTAAAGCACTAGTCAGCACACACCAAAACCAAGAAAAACAAAACCAAGATTATGATATTATTATTTTATTATTATTGTGACAGTGAGACAATTTAATATCATAATCATTATCAAACTGTATTTGTACAGGGTTAGATACAGAAGTGTATTTCATGTTTTACATTAAAATGAACTGTTTGTGAAGGTGCTGCTCAAACTAATAGAATCATATATATTCTAATGAGGGTGTGTTGATCATAAAAAACTTATATTTATATTTACACTATAAACAAAAATTCTGCTAAATTACATCAACAGTCAATTGCACATTTGGCCTTTTCAATGTGGCATAAAAATACCATTTATCTGTGATCGACTATCAATAAATAGTCAATACATACAACCAATAAAACATTTTGTTTTAGCATGTCCCCAAGTCTTACTACGACATCAGGTCAAGCTTTTTAAGGTGGACTAGTGTCTGATTCATTGCCACAGTTTTAGCGCCCTCTACAGATCATCATACATGGTTACACTTGGGAAAACCAGTTTAAAAAGTTTACTTCCTCTTGTTGACCACACTCAAGTAAGCCTTCTCAATTTCAATGTCTGCCGGACACGTCTGTTTGAACTCCTCTCTCTCGTAGGCGTTCTGAAGGTATCGCCACACACCTGTGAACTGGTCGGGAATGTCAAAGTCGCAGTACTTCTTGGCAGCAATCTGAAATAAATGGAAAGGAAGATCAAAATGAAGCGTTTTGAGAGCGTACCTGCAGGTACAGGAAGGTCAGAAAGTGACAGAAGTACTCAGATCATTTATCTAATTGAAAGTATCAATTCCATGATGTAAAAATACTCCATTACAAGTAAAAGTAAAATGCATATAAAATACATACTGTTCAGCATTATGTTTAATATACAAAAGCATAAAGTAGTTGTTAGTGTTTTATAAAGAAAGCTGCCTTGCCTATTAACAACCCCAAACCCTACTTTTTGTACGGAGTCAGGTTGGGAACCCCAGGTCTAATCTTTCTCTAGCTGTCGGATAAATGCAGTGGAGTACAAAGTAAAACATTTCCATCTGAAATGACAGTTTAAACAACTAACAACCAACAGTTTAAGATCCACTCTATAACCCAGCTGTACAAAAAACCCCAAACTACACTATACCAGAGAAATCCAACAAAATCAACAACACAACTGATGTGATGTCTCACCCTGATGACGTGCAGCTTGGGCAGCAGGTTGCAGTCAGCTAAGGTGAGGCGGTCGCTGTCCAGGAACTTCCTCTTGGAGACGCTGATGGTTTCCGTCGAGTTGTGGTCAATTTCCTCAGGGAGGGGGGAGTTCAGGTAATCATCCAGGCGTTTAAACTCCCGCAGCAGGTTTTTCTCATGGACTGGAGAGTCAGAAACACAGAGACACATTGAAACGTGTGGAAATTAAGTAAATTCACTCAAGTACTATGTTTAGGTATAAGTTTTACTTTACTTTACTACTTTTCACCCCGCTACATTTATTTGACATGTATCTTTAGTTACTAGTTGGGTTAATAGGTTAATCTACAAAACGGTACAAGCTGTTTAACACCCCAGCCAAAGGAAGTGGCTCAGGAACTGGACTAATTTGATTATTATTTATTATTATTTATTATTATTTATTTCTAAATCATTTCAAATTTCAACAACTTTATATACTGTTTATATACTATGACATTATGAGCTGTTATATGTTTAATGAATCTTACAGGCGTTGTTTGGGCTGTTCTTTATGAAAGCAGAGAACTTTGCAAAAATGTCAGCACCCACGTCAAAGGACTCTTTGTTCAGCGGGCTGAGATGAGGATACCTGCAGGGAGGAGAAGAAAGGAGAAGCCTGGGGGTAAACATGTGCAATGAGAATAAGCCATCATCAAATTCATACTTCTTTAATATTTGTACAATGATTAAGCCCTACAGTACCTGGGAGGGGCCAGTGTTTGTTCAAGAAACTCCTCGATTTTGATGAAGTCTGTTTTCAGGGTGCCGTTGTAGAGGAGGAAAGGAGGGTTTGTCCCTGGGGCCAGGTCCTTCAGCTCTGCTGGTTTCCTGGAGAAGACACAGAAAAAGATGGACAGAGAAAAAGGGACAAGGAGGGAGGGGGTTTGACTTGGTTATACATGTCTTCATTCAGTGCTACGATCAGACTGTTATCAAGCATGCGAATCCAGAGAGCCTGTTGGTTATCGAGGCTGTCAGAATCGAATGGGGCACTCTGGATTAATGATTTCAACGTTAGCTGTTGGTTTAGTTATAAAAACACACAGCGCTGGGAGTGGTCGCTGATTTCAGAGGCCCGCTGTGTGTGCGCTCTGAATCATTCAATTATCAGCATCCTTTCAAAGTTTCCTGATCTTATTTGCTCACCGGTAATGACCCTGAGAAAGTCACACAATAAAAGGCTCAATTAAAGAAGGTGTTTGTATGAAAGCCACATAGAGCTCTTTATATTTTTGAGTTTACAGGTTCCACCCTCTTACACCAATTGACAAGTGAGAAATGGGTTGGATTAGTGAAAAAAACTTCTCAATTTCTCCCTCGTTCCGTTTCTTAATAGAGTCCTGTGTGAAAGTCCCCACGACCAGATGCTCAGGAAGTGTTTGTGTCACAGAAGAGGGGGGGGGGGGGGGCTTACTTCCTCATGTCAACAGTGGTCACTGTAAACTTCACTCCTTTCAGCCACAAAACCATGAAGAGCCTTTGGCAGAAGGGGCAGTTCCCCACATTCTCACCATCATGTCCAGCCTGAAAAGCAAAGAAAAAGTTTTGTTAGGACATTTATCTTTATGGTCAAAACGAGCCACAAATGTCCAGCAATCACAATATCTCTCCTCGTCTCCTCTGCTGATAAACAAGTGAGTGAGAGGCATGTCGGGGATATTTAAAGGCAGTTTCCTCCATGTAGAGGAAAAGCAGGCATTGTGTTGTGGCAGAAAACAACAGACGCCAACATTCACACTTCTCCTTCAGCCAACTCAAAACCATGTCAACACTGTCTGGTTAAAGCCCCTCCTGCATTTTTACCAGACTCCAACTTTAAACCATATTGTTGTCAACATGTGGATGTTCAAGAAATAGTATGATATTTTGGGAAATGATTTACCTTCTTCGTGAGAGTTAGATGAGAAGATTGACACTGCTCTCGCTCTCACTCTATGTTTGTACAGTAAACATGAAGGTACAGTCAGCAGCTGGTTAGGTTAGCTTAGCATTAAGGGAAAATAGCTAGCCTGGCTCTGTTCAGAGATAACAAAATCTTCCTTCCAGCACTTTTAAAGCTCATTACATAACAAGTTATCTCTTGTTTGTTTGATCTGTACGAAAACCAAAACAACAACGAAACAATTTGTGCCGGAATGTTTCTTGGCTCGGAGCAGTGCCCGTATCCAACCAAGAAACAGTCCAGCACAACCAACCCCCATGAAACCACGACTTGTTGTTTTCACACTTTGGTTTTTGTACAGAATAAACAAATGTGTGTATAGGTGGATGTTGCTGTCTTCAGACACAGCCAGGCTAGCTGTTTCCCCTCGTTTCCAGTCATTATGCTAAGCTAAGCTAACAGGCTGCTGTAGCTTCCCCAAAATGTAAGTGATTGAATGTTGAATGTTGCCGTCACGAGGAGACACGATGTTCTGTCTGTGTATTTGTTTCTTAGATTCATTTGACCTCGTTTTATATGTTAGAAAAAAACACAGTGTCTGTACTGATACCCACAACTAAAACACATTTGTGTTCAGAGCATGAAAAAAAAGAACACCTGGTGTATAGTTTAGTGTTTGGATAAAAGTGGTATGATATAGCTGACTGTATCTGAATGTGTGCGTAAGTTAAGTGGGTGTGCCAGCTTCATACTTGGGGCCAGTCACCCTGCATGCTCCTCACTCCCTCTGGGTGTACGATGATAAGGTGGACTGTCTGTCTGTGGCCAGAGGTCGCTGATAAAAACATGACGTGACCCTCAGCGAGAATACAAACACTTCAACATCTGTAGCACATGGTATCTGGGGATGGCGCCCATCAAAGTGGGAGTTGTCCTCTGATTGATGCTGCTCATACAGAAACTTATTGTAGATCTCTGCCCTTTTACAATACTGATAAGTGAGAAGCAAATCCTCGTGTGACTCCTTTGTTTGCCTATATATTTTTTCTCTTAGATAACAGTGATATCTAACAATGAGCAGCACATTCTTTTGACAGTGAATTCAGGTGTAATTGGCTTTTGCCTCACAGTTCACAGTGAACTTTCTCTTGCAAGTAATTAGTGAAAATGAACAGAAATGACTGACCTTAATGAACAACTCGATGCTTGGCTCCTTGTCAGAGTTCTGCCGGAGTGCCATCTTGTCCCAAAAAAGTTTTATTCACTTCTTTTTTTTTTTTTTTTAATTCCTTGCTCCAGGCACAGCTTCTGCTTCTGTCAGCGCAGCCTTAAAATATCCACAGAGCTGAGGAGGAAACTGATAATAGTGCCCCTGAACTGCTCTGGTTTCAAGTGCCTTCGTGGTCGTGGATGTCAAGGGGAAAGTGTAACACCTCACAGCTACTGACAGGCTATCGCACTGAACATACTTTACCAGCCAGAGGAGAGGGAGGATCCAGAGAAATGGGCGGTGTACACACTCTTAAATACCCCAAGCCATGATCAATGAGACAAGAGCTCAAAATAGTAGGTCCCTCTAAAAAATTGCAATATACAGGAACTGATAAGAGGATGTAACTCAAAACACATAAATTCGGACAATTCATTTGGGCCAATTACATTCCATCCGTGTTAGATATGGAGGAAATAATAGAGGATGACTCTTCACAGAAAGGCTGTAGTTAAATACAAAACATCCCCTGTGTATCTAGGGACACTGGGAAACAGGAGCAACGACCTAATCTATTTTACTCACAGGAAAGTTGCTTTCAGTCTCACGTCTGTGTGACTTGATAAAGTACAATATATCTGCTTTGGCTACAGGAATGTTCAGAAATACCTGAACATACAAATTATTCACAGTCTTCAAAAGTGTGTTTTTACATTTGATAATGATTGATTATTTGTTTATTTTGCTGCTATTATGAAGTAAAAACAAAAAAAAGGGGTATTGTTACAGTGTGGTATTTTCTTCACCGTTGCTTAACCACAGCGAGTATTTCAATGTCATACCAGTTTCACTTTATGTCAAAGAGATTTATCCTGGTTACTTTTGCTCTTCTACCTTTATATAACCTTTATTTTAGAAACTTATACTAGCATTGTAAGTAAATTAAAATACGCACCAGTCTACATTTTTATTGACATAATGTTTGTATTTTTGTTTAATGCCATTCTTACCATATTTTTTAGTCTTTTGTAACTATTTATTTTTTATTATACATGCCTGTTTGTGTCTTTATTGTGTTTGCCTTCCCACTGAAGGAACACTGTTTCAATCCCCTGTATGCTGAGTACTTTAAATAGGAGGATGACAATAAGTTTTACCTTGACACTGACTTTGAAATGGGTAAAATTAGCTTCACCTTGACCAGCTACAACATTTAAACACTGCTTAAAGTTTCATGCATCAGTAGCAACAATCCAACAACAGAACACGTAGTAATATACTGTAACACAGAGATGGCTAATTCTGATTACTTTTACTTGTCATCCTGTAAATTTAACTGATAATATGTAAATGATTTCACTCAAGTATAACGTTGTGTTATTGCTACTTCAACTGAAGTAAAAGATCTGCATATTCCTCCCACTACAGAGCATAATGTATATTTTGCTTATTGTACGACATTTTCTACTTTACTGTAGCTACAGAGGTCGGTTGAGTCAAACTATTATTGGATATTTCAGGGGTTTTTTTGTGAGTAATGGGGTGGAGTAATGGTGGCGGGAATCCCCCCTTGAGTGTTAAGGGGCATTGAAAGGGCAGAGGTGGTAGTTTGTTTTGATTTCTAACCTGTTTTGCATGAGATACAGAACAAAGAAAGAAACTATTAAAGTCTTGTGCTTTCCAGTCAAAACCATTTGATCATTCCTTCTTTGGAATACAAACATTTTCAGAAGTGGTAATAATAATAAGCAACGGTGTGTAAAGCTGATTTGGTGAAATGAATTAATGTGACAGTTAACTTTCATCTCATGACTACGTCCTGGGCACTGAGGGCTCACTTCAGCATTGGTGCTTCTTGTAATATAGTATCATTTACAGTAAGTAGGGGAAGGGAAAATTTATGACAAATTCCCCAAACTGTGGTGTCGACTTCCCTAAAGAAATACGACCGACAGCTCTGGTAAGATTATGCAATGCATTACAAGGAATTTAGCAACAAATTACTCCAGAAGATACAAGGCTCTGAGCCACGTTCGTGCCTCATTTATCCTGAGAGGATTAGGGGAATTTATATCGCTGAGCGGGAGGATGAAAAACAAACCAATCACACTGAAATTCCAAAGAAAAACATTCAACCATGATAACAAATATACCAGAGGCAGAGAAAGCTGTAGAAAAAAAAAAACATCCTCCTCTCTCTGTTTAAATATTTATAAAATCAGGGAGGTTTTGAAACTATCCTCAGCAGAGAAAGCCAGAGCAGACAGCTTTCACTTCCTATGGGAGGTAAATGGAATTTTACTGGAGTACAAGTGGGAGTGTCACCTGCATGCACACGATTAAAACGTGGGCTTCGCCTTTTGAATGATCAGCCTCCATTATTACTTCCACTCCCCTGCTATTAGAGGGAGTGTTTCGTGGAGCTAGTGTGATAAATGACCGGGAAACTCATTTTGATTCACCACCATCAAGTGGCTGCAATCACTGATACTGTCCCGAGCTCAGCACTGTATTATGTGTCAGTGTTTGGTTGGTATGACAACAGCCATCACAAAGGTGTTGAGAAAGAGAGGATGTGTAAAAGGGAAATTAGGGTTAAAATCATAGCCTTTATAATCAACTGAAACCGAATGATTCTGGCAACACAGAGAGGATCTTTAGTAGGTGAGATTTCCTGAGTATTACTGGAAATAGCTGGCAGCTCTGGAAACACGTGTCACGACAATGATCTTTCGCTTCCTCTACTTCAGACAAAAAGATAGGAAAGCACAACGTCGTGGAGGAAGACACACATATCTCCACTGGCCACACACAGCGGCTGGAAGTGACCTCCTGGAAAAAAGAGCTTTATCTCCATAAACAGGCAACCCTCAGTGTTGACCACTCCATGACAATGAGACTTGACTTTGCCATTACACAAACACGCACACGCACACACATACACACACACACACACACACACACACACACACACACACACACACACATACACACACACACACACAAACACACACACACACACACGTAAGGTCAAGATGTTGTCCTTCAAACTGGATAAAAACATGATGGTGAGCCACTGCTGCTCTGTAATGGATTCAGTTTCTATATAGAAAACACAACTCATGTTGGGGAAATTTGGGATTGCTTATTTGCTTTCTCTCTGAGAGTGAGATGAGAGGACTGATACCACTACCTTGCCCGTGAGGTAAGTACACAGCCGGAGCTGGGAGGTGATTCGCTGGTCGCAGGGGGGAAAACAGTTCGCCCGGCTACCTGGTGGCTTAAGGCTGACGTATACACTGTGACTCTTTTAGTCAAGAAATAGCTCCGACACATACACCAACCACGTCTCACACTACAAACAGGCCCTTATCCTCAGCAGACATTTTGACACTCTCGTAACACGAAAAAGCAAACGTGTTACTATTAACATTTACAATGCCTCCGTTCAATTCAAATGTCACAGTAAGTCATGACAGTGTGACAGTGAGCCAGCATAAACAACGCCCACACCCTGAAACTGAAGCAGCTAAATGGAATTCAGCCATCAGTAATTTTAATATTTACACCTACACCATTTTCCTACTGTGACATGAAGAATACCAAATGTCATTTTTACATTTCTCTTTGTGCCCAGATTAAAAAACACAAGACACAATGTGTTAATCTGGTTTAGCGATATTCACTTTATGTGTTGTGTGTTTTGGACTTTGGACAGAGCCAGGGTAGATTTTTCCCTTGTTTCCAGTCCTCATGCTAAGCCACAGGCTGCAACAACCAAATCAAAAAAGAGTCAAATCACAGGTTGCTGCAGCCTGTGTGGTTCAAGTACGAAGATGATTTATATCGTGAGTTTAATGCCTAGTGAAGATCTATCAAAAATATTGCTTTTTAAATAAACACTGTGCTTTTATATTCACAATTTCTCCTTTGATATTTAATGAAAGTTACAAATTAAATCCAGATACATGTCTGTCAGCATCTGAGGTCATACAACATCATCAGCCAAAGCAGCACTGGAGTTCAGCTGTCAGCTCTGTTCAGTTAACTGTGATTTTTTCTTTCATCGTTAAAGGGGGCTGGCTGTTTCTTGTAAACACAATGGCACCATTGACCTACTGACCGCTCTCTCCCAGTCAGTCAATTGCACAACAACTCATTACAACCAAACCCTGGGGTCTGTCATGCGGGATATGCACGATGACAGTACCATGGAGTTTCTGCCGGTCTTTCCGTCTTCTGCCTCTCCTTCTGGCTCTGAAGATACACACCGCACATGCGGCTCCCGATTTCTCTAGTAAGTGCTTTGTTTTTGACATCAGGAAATGCTTCTGTTGGAGAAAGTAAAAATGCTGACCGGTTAATTTTCAGTTGTGTAGGAAGCTTCACAGAGACATTCAACACTCCCTAATTTATCTGCACATCCTGCTTTCCAAACAGCTGGTGCAGCTCATGCTGAGGGACCAGAATCAGGGTGAAGAGGCTGCGGAACAGGTCCTGAACTAAGATCGTCACAGAATAGGACATGATACTCCCACAGTGATAAATAAACTGCAGTTGACTTGGGTTTATATTGAGCTGTTTTGTTGTTTGGACTGTCTGACTGATAACATTATGTCGTCAACGATGATATATTCAGACAAAGCCAAAGGTAGCTTTTGTCTCAACCACTATCATGAGCATTGGAGGGTATCTCTCTATCTGACCCTGGCAGAGATCTCCATTTGTTTGTGTGGCTGCAGGCTCTGAGGAGCCTCATTGTGAGTGAGTGCCTGGTACTGCCTCACATTTGCTCCACGAGGTTTCAAACCGCCACTCACACACACACACACACACACACACACACACACAGAGCTGAGCACAGGAAGCACACATGGGAGGGGAGGCTTAGTTCAGTGTCTATGTGTCATTGTCATGGATGTTTGTATGTGTGGTCATAGTCCAAATAACGTCTTGGACAGCTACAGCCAGTCACTGAGACAACACCCAGGCGACAGCCAGGACTCAGCTGCAAGGGCTAAATAAAGCTAGTCACACTGCTGACTTGCCAACTATGAACAATGAAGGACCTCAAAATTATGCATTACTTAGTACTGATAACTGAGTCTACCAGTCATTTCAACTTTACTACCATGGAGAGAAAAGCTATTAATAAATCAAATCTCAATCAAACAGGAGTTATAAGTGGGTGACACATTAAACCACTGTGTTTGAGATTAGAAACCAACTTTTGCTTTAATTAGCATCATACTGTGGACTATACCTGCTACTAAAACTAATTTAATGAAATTAGCTTCATCTTATGTTCTCTTTAGTGTATCTTCACAGTATTCTGAAGAACCACACGGCTCATGCATGTGAAGGAGACATGCTCATCATCGAGTGTCCCTCCAGGACGTCTGTGGCAGTCCTATCAGCTTTCTATGGACGGCGTGTTCCTAATCAGCACTTGTGCCCCTCTGCGAACACCAACACAACTGTGGAGGAGGACACGGCGTGCACTTCACCAATTGCCATCGAGGTATCCAAAGCCACAGTGAGACGCATGTGAACTCAGTCTGTGTTTTAGTAAAGCGCTCTGCCTTCTTAAATTGCTGTGATGAGTGACTCACGCTGCAGATGACGGTTAGTCAACATGATTTCTTGCCTCTGCAGAAAGTGCTGTCAGAGTGTCAAGATCGCCGTTCCTGTCACATCCCTGTCCTCAGTCCAGTGTTTGGGCAGGACCCCTGTCCACTCACCAGCAAGTACCTCCTAGTCTCCTACAAGTGCAGACCAGGTAGGCCACTGAGATGTTAAATACGTGGGCAGTGATATCACCAAAGCACTAATGATGAGCGTGCCAACCTATCAGCCGGTGGTTTCGTGGTTTTGTTTATGTTGCTTAATTGACAGTATTAATCAAACAAACTGTGTGTCTTACATGTTTAAATCTATTACTGAATGTCCTTGGATATAGTTTGACAATGTTTCACACTTACTAGTTTTGTCCCAGGCTTTTAACCATGTCACACAGTCTTCAACAGATTTTGCTCAGTTGTCATGGAGATATTCTGTATCTGTAGACATGTGAGCTCAGTAGCTGTTATGATTTCTTCCATCGCACTTCTCGTTCAAGATCATGTGATATCATTGAAAGCTATTGGGAAATCCTATAAGAAGTCCTTGACTTAGTATTTTTCTTTAGACATCCACTAGTTTCTGACCATTTTAGTAAAATATAAAAAGCAAATAACAGATAGGCGAGATAAATCAATCACAGTTCAAGGGTAGGGTCCCAATTTTTAGTCTGTTTTAAAATAAGTACATTGAAATGTTGTGTTTGCCTGCTGTAATGATTCCTCGTTTTTATACTGGCCATTAAAAGAACATTTGGAAAAACAAAATCCGGAGTTACTGTTCTGTGAAAAAAAAAGTATGGCAAAGTTTAGCTGAATACAATACGAGGCCTCTGATATACACACATACCACCCAACAATAACAACTTTGATAGCAATACAAGTAGACATGATTTCCACTGTGCTGGAGCAGCAGAAACAAAATAAACAAATATAAGTAGAAAATGTTCCTGAAGTTGCACTGGTACTGTAAATCCATTTTTTATGTCCTCACTTGTAAACTCATCCGTGTCATCTGTGTTTCAGAGCACCACCGCACAAGACTCGTGTGTGAAAATGAGCGTCTGAGGCTGATGTGTAAAAATGAGACCGTCCTCGCCATCTACTCAGCCACGTTTGGACACCTTCTGCATGGCAGTCCTCACTGTCCTCACGAAGCTGGATCACAAAATGACATGGGTCTGAAACAGGGCGCTTAAGCATCATCGAGTGGAACAAATATCAATTGAATAAACATGGAGGAGAATAATAAATAATTTCTGTGGCCTGTTCATTTATTAGTATACATTAATTTGTTAAATTAATCATTCATAATGTTGCAATATTAGAGATTAGACATGAAATCAGATCATAATATTACAATATTACACTTATTTCTGCATTCTATTCATCATGCATCTCAATTTATTACAGAGTGTCTGTCACCTACGGCCCTGAGGAAGGTGTCCCGCAGGTGTCACGGCAGATCAAACTGCTCAGTCCTGGCCGATACTCAAACCTTTGGGGACCCCTGTTTCCCCGGCACCAGGAAACACCTGCGGGTGTCCTTCACGTGTGGTGAGTGACAAGGGGACGTTACTGCGTGTAACAGATGCGACATGGTTTGCTGCATTATGTAAAAGTCTCTCATTTCCTCTTCAGTTCCCCGGTATCTTCTGGAAGATGTGGGCAGAGGTTCAACCGATCCTTTCATGATTTCGGACTACACACATGGTGAGAGATAAGACTGAATGTTCACAAGTTTTATAGCAAGCAGCAGAGTTTGACTGGTGTCTGAGCCCAGACCCCTCTCACCTGCAGGTGGATGGTACACTGGCCCCACCTACAGGCCTCAAAATGTGCTCTTAACCAACTCTCTGGAGATCATTGAAAAAATTTTGGGTATGTGCACTGATGCCTGTGGACCTCCGGCTGGGGCTACATGTACAGTTCATTGTTGTAGATCATACTTTAAAGGCCCATACAGGTGTTCTTGCACATTATTTTGCACATAAATACTTTGTATTGCTGCTCATAGTTTTCTTTGGCATGCCACAGATTTTTAGGTGGATGAGTGCAATTGATCTTCTTATTGAATCCCTTTCCATTTATTACAATATAAAAACATTTGATTGCACATGACTGAAAGTTGCTTATGATATGTAAATGTTCATAGTGAACATTGAATCCTTTCATTATTGTAGCCTTGTGCATGCAGTTGAAAGCCTGATGTGATATTTACCGTATTTTTATTATATCTTAGGTAATTTTCCACTTCATAATATTGTACAGCTGTTCAGCACCAGGGTACAATGAGCCTGCATTAAAATTAGTTGAGCAATTCAAATATCTTTGAAAGCTGCGTAACTCTACTTCAAGAAAATATAACCTGCACTACAGGCTTTGCCCAATTTTTGTATAATGTTTGTTGAGAGAAGTGTCAGTGTGGGTTGTTTCAGAAAGCACAGCCTCTGTTTTTATGTGGCGGATGAACAAAACATTAAAGTTTAAGCTTGGGCTCCACCAGAACAGAACTTTACAGTTGAACTTAACCTGAAAAATACCATGCAAACAGATGGCAGATAACTGTGAGTAATGCAGGGGTTCACTGGTCCTCTGCGCCCAGTGGTATCTCACAATCCGTCAATGTGGAGACAGTATTAATGTGTGCTTCAATAACACATAAACAGTGTTTTCAACTCTATCACTCAGTACTAATAATGTAACACTTACACAATATATTAAAACAACTCAATGTTCCCTGTGAACACTTACCTATCTTCAGCTGAAGCTTTTGCAAGTTGATTTTCATAAAACACTGATAAGTGAACTCAGCAGCATGCAGACTCATCAATCCGAAATGCCAACTTACTACAAAGTACAGGATATGTGATTGTTGGCTAACACAAGGCAAAAACACCTGTATGGTATTTAAGTGGAAAGTTTGGAGCAGAAGACTGCACCTATAACAGGTGTGCTAATTTGCTGTGTGTAATACCAACATATTTTTGAGCTACTTAAACCCATGATCCTCTCTTGCCTCTCTTCCAGGTCTACCAGAGAAAGTGGCTTTGTATTTCGTCTCCGGCATCTGTGCTGGTCTGATTTTTCTGCTCTGCGTGTTTGGTCTGCGCTCCACACTAGTGAGAGATGTTAAAGATCTGGTTTCTGACCTGAACTATGAGCTGAAAGCATCTCGCAGACAGCGCAAGGAGCTCATGGAGGACCTCTACGATGATGAGATCTCAGACACGTCGTCCTTCTGTCGACTCACGCAGTCCTACCGCACAACTGACATCTTCAGTCCTTCCACGTTGACAGTAGAGATGGTTGATCGTGGAGTTGAGCAGACAAGGGATCTGCCCAATGGAGACATTTGGCCACACCGAGACTCCAGCCCTTATGCCATTCACAAGATTAAAACCTACAACAATTGACAGAAGTCATGTATTAGTGAAGCTACTTTTACAGCATGTTCTGCCATACAATTTAAGTTGCAAACTGACATTATTCTACTTAAATGAACATTTGTTTTACTTTTAAATGAACATAACTGTGCCTCCATATCTGTGTTCTGTCATTCATAAAATGTCATAAAAGATAATGAGTCAAATACATGAAGTCCTAACATACTAGGTGATTAATCATTATTGGGACTGACATCTTTACATTCATTTCAAATGTGATATTATTTTATAAAATAACACAGAGGTCTGAGCTCATATTTAGTAATGGTGTTGTACTGGACTGCACCCCCAACACACCTCACACAGTGTCACCAGGACTGAACTTTATGTGCTTTGTAAAGAGAGATGTTATGGCTGAGCTGTTGTATTGCATTGCAATAGATGCAGGTTTACCTAATAAAGTGGCCACTGAGTATACAGTTTATTGCAGTGTAAGTCCTATTAACCAATAAAGATTGTGTCAGTGGGGTGCGACTGCAGAAAACAATGCCTCTGTTTAATGTCTAGTAGTAAAACTCTGTGCACCACTCTGGATACAATCCATCTTGCTGGACAGTATCTGTCAGACAGGTGAATTCAAGGGTTATCCAGCAGTGTATGTTATAACCTAATGTTAAAACCACATTGTGGACTGTAGATCTAAGAGGAAATTGAAAAATCAACTTGTTGGGAAAACAAGCTCTGCAGAGCATATGAACTCATTTAGAGATGTGTAATTAAGAAGGGTTAACCACAGGTTGCAGAGGAGGATTTGTGACTGGGAGGCCACTTTGGAAGGATGTAACGCCTGGTCTGAACTAAAGTTAAAAATAGCTCCACCTTGAGTTGCTACAACAATAAAAAGCTGCTCACACATTGATGCGCCTGTACTAATAATGAAATTTAAAATAATATATTCGTCACAGGGCCAGTATTTGGCAAAATGAGCACTTTTACTTTTGGTATTTTAAATACATTTTTCTAATAATACTTTTGTTTTCAATTAAAAAGAATTTGAAATACAGGACTTTCACTTATAATGGAGTATTTATTACATTTTTGTATTGATACTTTTACTTAAGTGAAGAATCTGAATGTTTTGAGGCACTTATACTTTAATTGAGTATTTCTATTTTAGGACACTTTATACTTATATTCCACCGCATCTCAGATGGAAATATTGTAATTTTTACTCCACCATAATTATAGTGCAGCCAAAATTAGGTACTTTTTACATACAAAACATATTACGAGCTTATAAAATATGTTCTGTTGTTTTTATCGATTAGTCTACTCAACAGCAAATACAAGTACAGCTGAAATGATTAATTGACTGACCAAAAATGAATACTTCTATGAATTATTATTATTAATTTTTCTTAGAAATGACAAATATTTTATGATTCTAGGTTTTCAAATGTGGTAATTTGGAGGTTTGGTTGGACAAAACAAGCATTGTGACAGTGTCACTCTGGGTTCTGCGGGCATTTGTCACTCTTTACTTAAAATTAAGAAACCAAACAATCAGCTGATAAATGGAGAAAATAGTCAGGTGATGAATCCATAATGAAAACAATCATTATTTGCAGCCTTATATAAGTAGATAAATTCCACCATCAAACATATGTGTCTTAGATGAGCATGACACGCATTAGCTTGAAAGACATTGGTAATTATGAATTTACCACATGATGTTGCAGATGTTCTTTGACGGTGTTTATGGGACAGGACTGAGAAGCTGCAGCCGGTCTCTGGCCAACACTCCGAGGCAGAAGGTGGCGTTATCTTTCCTCATACCACCGTTAAAAATGAAGCCAATGAAACCGAACAGACGAATAACGCGGCAGGGTGAGGGAGGGAAGAAGTGGGCAGTCCACATACCAAACTGTCTCTGCTATCTACGGTGCTGAATCCGCCGCAAACTACCTAGCTATGTAGTCCGACCAACCTGTCTCCTGACACCGAGCTGAACTCAAGAGAAGCCGGATATTTGAAGCTTTCTGCCGGTATGGCGTACACTAACTGGGATATTTCGACTTGTGCCTGTTGAAGATTGTGACCCCATCCAACAGTACCAACAACAGCTGGCTAACAAGCTAACAAGCGTTAGCAACCAACTGCTAAACAGCTGTCACACCGGAAAGGCCGTCGCTGTCGCTGCACCGGGTGGGGATTTAACTTTCCCTGCCCATAACGTTTGGACCGAACCGACAGAAAGTCGCTATAGCCACTGATAAACTGCTATTTATTTTATGTCGGTAAGAATGGATACTTCTTTGGGAATATGCAAGGAGGAGTGCTTGGCAATATCCTTTTTGAATTAAGTTATTAGGAGTCTTTTCAGTTTGCTTTAGCCCTTTGGCTAACGTTAGCCCTCAGTTAACGTTAGCAACTCGGCTAACTTGAAATCATTTGATAACAAGATACGTGAAAGTTAGCTGTATTTTAGTATCTAACAATGAAGCTAATGTGACTTTAACAACCTGATTGTTATATAGTTACAGTTACTATTTGATTCAGCTCACTACTAACTACGCCACCATGACCACCAGTGTCTTCTAATTAAACCCACTTGTTATGAACAGTCACGTTAGCCATGATTTAATTTTAATTTAGCTACAGTAGCTGCCACTGAACTGCTTTCTCTCTTATGTCACATTTGTCACATTAATTTGCCTCCTAATTTTCAATTAGCATGGCTTCTTCTAACAGATATCATCACTTCTGAGTCTCTTCTGACTAACCACACAGATACTAACTCAAAATGATAGTTAATAGCATCTGTATGCGGATAATTAAAATAAACACCTCAGTGCTTGTGATGTGTCCAAGCGCCTTTCTCATTCTCATTCACAATAATTCCTTGATTGTGCTGCTCACACTGTGAGAGGTCAGGAGCTGAGGTCTGGCCAGAAGGAGCCCAGACTACTGTCACTAATTGAGCGCAGTGGAGAGTTTATGTAAGTATCAGAGAACCTGGTGACTGAAAATTAATGTATTTCTGTCAGGCAGTGGGTAAATCCAGTGAGATGTAAATTTTTAAATTTTTTTTCATCTGAAGCATCAGCTTCCTTCAGGTTCTGCTTTATTCTGATGAAATCTAAGTTTTCGACAGCTCTGTGTGTGTTTTGAAGTTAGTTGCTGGCTGTGATAGATCTGAAGTGTCAGCGCAGGCCTCTTTATTTGGGGACTGTTTTATATTTTCAGTAGTCTTCAAATGACATGCACCAAATAGCTGTTCTGGTATTTACTAAGAACTGAAATATTGTGTTCAACATACAAATGAACTTGTGTCATGGTAGTTTCAATAGGGTGTGAACCATGATAAGGGAACACTGAATAATAGACAAGATGATTTAGATTGTACCTTTTGATTATTGTATTTTATGGCTGGTTGTCTAGTCTTATCTAATGAATAGATTTTATAGCAAGTGGCTTTAGATAAGCATTATATTGTTGGAGGCAGTTGTTGTGGCTAAATCAAATATGTAAGGTGTATTAGTAAAATACCAAAAACTGAAACATTTAGTCTTTTTCCAGATGAAAGGGCAAGAATACCTGGCCAAATGCAGCGCCTGTGCACATGAAACAAATGTTGCATCACAGAAATTTGCTGTGTCAGGTGTCCAGTTGCTGAACTGAAAGAAATTTGTTGCTGCAGGAATCATTGAATCTTCATTGACCTCCTCTTCAGAGTCAGTTATGGGATAGTCCTGACCATGGAGCTGTAGTGGTTTAGTTCGGTGTTACATCAACAGGATTTTAACCCAGGCCCTCCAGCTGATGGGGAGGGCTCTCTACACACATCACCCTACTGCCCAATCAGATTTGCTCTCAGCTGGCAGTCATCCGTCAGTCACATGTACAAAACCTGATGCTGTTTTCATGTCAGCTCTAGCATTTTTTCATTTTTGTGAACGAGGATGTTGTGGGTGACAGCAGTGGGTATGTTAAATCATCAGTTTTAGTTCTGTTTGTAACAGGTTGTGGCGTGCACTAAAGCGAGGGAGAAAGCAATTAGTCCCACCAGTAGCCAGCTCACTACCCATTATTCAGAATTCCTCCACTTAGTCCTGGACTGTAATGAGACTCACATGGGCACACAGGCTACGAGCTCAGCTAACTGTGTTAAAACCACACACACTAAACTCAGGAGCAATCCTGACAGGGAAAATAGTCAAGAGTCATGGAACTCAGGTGATATCAGGATTTCAGTTGGTGTGCCACGGATATTATAACATATCTATCATCTTATGAATATTATGTGACATAAGTTGACTGAATTGTGTGGCACAAGACACTTTTGTCTCAGGGTGAACAAAATGATAGAAGAAGCACATTATAATACAAGAGCCCTGTAGTAGATACCAGTGTGAATCTGACAGTGTTTTGTTTTTCCTGAAACTGCCTGAAGTGGTTTTTGAACTCATTTTGCATTTTTGAGCTTGTATATTAGTGTTGTTAATTAAAGATCAGTCAGTGTTGGTGAGGATGTACTTGTACCACCTGTCATCCTTGCCATTGCAGTTTTTCCTGTGTTGGCAGTCATAACAATTTATGATTTTTGAGCAGACTTTGCAGCTAAAGTTATAAACAATAGCCTCAAGAATAAACATCAAGTTGAAGCAACATACCTGAAAGTCTCAGTTAACATGGACACCAATTCTATTTCATTTATTTTATCCACCGTCTTGTGGAAGGGATATCCTCCGTCGTTTGTTGTCATGTAGCTTACAGCATCAGAAGGGCCCTTGCTGATTCTGCGTAACTGTGAGTCCCTCTGACACATTTAGTGCAGCGGAGCTGAATCATTTCCCTCTCAACAGTAATCAGACTTACCGTGCAGTGGACGGGAAATGTGGGCAGTGCCCAGTGTGCTGCTTTGACCCTGGCTGTTAGTCAGCCATTGTTAGAGCGAAATATGACCCTGCCTACATTAACTCACATCACTGATTTGAAGCTAGTTATATCGACTATTTAATGACCCAAAGCTGAGCTCCTCTCAGTTTGCTCCAGGTTCTTACAGTGGACCAAAATTTGACTGAAACAGAACGCCTGCTAGTTCATTTTGTGCCATTGTTTGCTTATTTAACGAAAATAACTGAACTGCTAATTCGACCAAAGGAGACTTTTGCATGTGGGCATGTGCAAGATTTCTGAAAATCTTAAATTCACATTTTAATCACTTGATAATTATGATCTAATCCTAATAGTACTTCCATATTGCATCTCAAATGTTCAGTTTTTCTAATATTTTCACATTGCATGCTGGATGCATGAAACACAGTTTTAATTGCAAGAGAATGGCTGTAATGAGAGAAAAAAAGAGAAATCACTGCTGCTTCTATGTCTGTCTTTGTGTTTTTAGATGTTTTTCTTAATAGTGTTAAATGATACTAAAACATCACAGAGCTGATGTTAAGTGTTGTTAAGTGAGAGTCTATGCTGTTCTCATCCAGATTGGGTGTTTTGGCCACCCCTGAAGCTGTTGTGTCTCGTCCAGTGGCTCAGCTGTCTATACCCATCAATGGTAATTTTGAAATTGTACGAGGTAAGTGACTTTTCTTTTTCTTTTTTTTTTTTACCTGTTTCGGGTATGCTTAGTATAATCAAATATCCATGATATTTGAAGTTGCCAACAGCTACAGACTATTCTCCATTTCTGTGTTTTGGACTGCACATTCTTTGAGCCCTATGTATAGTAGTGTTACTGTTGACTCAGTGTCATTGCACAATGGTTTAAAAGTGGAAGTCCAGGGGGTATTCCCTTTGCACTTGGAAGACAAAATTTTAAAAATCAGCACATGACAACTAGAGCCTGTGTATGACACCACTGTGGTTTACTACCACAACAGACCTTCACACTGCATAGGCACTTTTTAAGTTCTCGTTCCTCTTTCGTTTCAGAAGCTGAAGAAGCTTTTCTTATTGACTTCGCAGTAGATTGTAAGTATATTTTTCTTCTCTCCATATTAGATAATTCCTCTTTCGACTTGCGTTTTCAAAAAGATTACATTTTGGTCTTTCAAGTAAGCTGGAAAAAATAAAAATGTCCTGCATTGTATCAACAAGAGAGCTAAAACATGGCTATTGCAAGACGGCCCCTATTCAACCGTACTACATTTTTAGAGCATGCCCTCAGCTAAAAGTCTTTATTTGGTAGCAGACATGGGTCCTGAGTTACCAAGGCTCACTGAAAGAATGCTGAATTGGCTCATTGTTAAATCACTTTGCTTTGTATTTGAGACAGTCTGTATTTCTAATGTGCAAAGTCTGAATGTGCCCAAGATGTTTGTGTTTTCTGTACCCCTCTAAAGCCTTTGTTAGGATACGAATTAAAGGCGAAAAAGCCCCAGAGCTGCTGTTGGAACTGCAGGATGATGATCGGACTCAGACTTTCTTCGCTCAGGTGAAGAGTGCTCAGCAGCAAGGTAAGGCTCCACTGTCTTTCAACAGACCAAAGCAATTGGATGATTAATTATTTAATCACTCATCTAACATTTATTTACAGAGAGTAGATAACACCACTCGCTGATTCCCTGTGTATTCCTGCCACATTGGTGGAAGGATTAATTTTTCTGCCATTTTTTTTAAAATCAGGTCCATCTTTAAACATTCCAGCCCACCTCTGTGAATAGAGCCAGAAGGGAGTAAAGCTCGCGTCACTATGCTTTCACTATCCCATACTCATCAGTTGAATGAGCAAACTTGCGTAACAGTTTTTTCCCCACACCAAAATAAATTACTAGATGTGGCAGTGAGTCCAGTGTGCAATGACAACATCCCTGCAAAGTAGTGAGAATCTTGTGAGAGCATTTTGAATTAGTTGATGAAAAGAAACATGATATATTGGGCAAGGGTGGTGTTTGTTTTTTTGTATTATTATTTATTTTTTTTTTTGTATGTGCTGCCTTTTTCTTTTTTTAATGGATATTTGATCTATTTATGTGTTCAATATATTCAAGATATTTGGATTTTGAGGTTAAAAGCAATTGCATAGGAAGATTTGCTTCTGTAGCATGCTGAAATAAAGGATTCATTAGTAGTAGTAGTAGCAGCAGCAGCAGTATCCAAAGACAGACATGTTGGTATGAAAAATCTTTGCTAATTAATGACCTAATTAGCTTAATTAGGAGAAAACTGACTTGTGAACCAGCTTGCTCCATACATTTGCATAGTAATGAGGTACAACAGATTTTTGATAACTTTATTTTCGTATTCCTGATGACAAACTACTAGAACATACTGTACATGCTCTTTTGTCATGGAGATCATAGCAGAACATCACTTGGCCATCCAAGTGCCTCTTGTTTATGTGTATGTAAACTGTGGCTAATAATAATATGTTTTGAATCTGGATCATTGAGGGGTACTGAGTTGTAATTACTTCTATACTGAGAACCTGTTCATCCAGTTTCACTGCAACTACTATAATTTGCTGATTCATTAGTTAATAGTAGTAACATCTTGTAGTAATAGTCGTCTTCAGTTGTGTTACCAACCTCTGCTTCCTTAATGACAACATAGCTCTTGTGGGTGTTGGCTCATTTTTATCTGAGCTCATATTTACATTGAGAGAGGTCAGCTGGAACAGGATGTGAATTTACTTAAGTAAAGTCTAAGGTTTCATAATTCATATTAGCTTCATAGTGGCTTTGTTTGTTTTTCTTGAGCAAGCTGTAGCTGTTACACAATTTAAGATAATTCCTGGGATGATGTTCCTACTGTTTGAGTGAAGTTGATTTGAGCCTGGATCATTGTGTGCTTCCCTCTAACAATGTTGTTTAATCTTCTCAGTGGAATCCAAACTCACAAAATCCAAAGCGATGGAGCCCCTTGTTCCAACAACCCCGAGAGGTCCAGTCCCCATCCCACCGCAAAGAGCAAACAAGACTGTTAACTCTGTGGGCTCTGAGGGAGTTAACCCATCCAAATCTGCCAGTGCACTGCCTCCCAAACTCAACAACATCACATCAACAAATCAGACTAACACAGGTAATATACAGATACTGTGTTTCCAGGAAAATCAATCAGTTAAGAAAAAAAGATGCATAAATGATAACAAAGCCCTCACCATAACAGTTTCAGTTATAATTTCTTCCAAATTAATTTCTGTTGCTGTTAGATTGAATCCTCTGTTTTTGAACTTTCTTTTTACTTGAAGATCCAGTTCAGTCGCTTGCCTCAGACTTTGGCTTTGAAGATAACTTCAACCACACTCTCAAAGTGGAGGAAAAGAAGAACCACCAGAATCGAATAGTTGCCTCTAGGGAGCCTCCTCCTGTTCCCCCTCTACCTCCTCGCAAAGCCTCCTACACTCCATCCACTCCTCTGCCTCCTACACCAGTCTCTAAAGAGAGGGCCAAAGACAACTCCTTAATCACCAACACCAAACCAGAGTAAGTTAACCTGTCAGGACAGCAGAAACACTGGAGTCTGATATTTCATTACAAAGTATATTTATATCAGTTTAAATGGTTTAGATTTCATACAGTGGCTTCAGAAAGTATTCAGACCCCATCAATCTTTATTCCATTGTAGATTTCATTTTAAATGGATACAATTTATTAAAAATCAAACACTGAAATCTTTCATTTACAAAAGTATCCAGACCCATTGCTGTGGCACTCCAGCTTGTGGTCAGGTTTATCCTGCTTTAATTTTCCTTGATGTGTCTAGAACTTGATCTGAAGCTGATCTGATCTGTATCCCAAATTGGAATAAGCCCAAAATGTTGCTGGTGTTAAATTATACCAAATTTCTTCCATTCCAGTCATTTTAAGTCAGGGTTTGACCGTGTGGACAGGCCACCATCTTGGTGTGAGAGCCCCACCACAAACAGCATGAGACAGGCCATGTTCTCCAGCCAGGCTGGGCAAAGAGAATACCTCATCAAACACCGCCTGGGGAAGAAGGAAAACGAATATGTCGACATCCAGGACTTTAGGTGAGAGGAGCATATGTTTGATTTTGTATTTATGTGATTATGCAGGGGAACTTGTAATTCAAAAATACTGCAGATTGCTGCTTCTGCCACCACTAACCCTTCACTGTGTGTATTGTCTTTAGGTTTTTCACAGGAACGTGGAATGTGAACGGCCAGCCTCCGGACAGCACCCTTGCGCCGTGGCTCTGCTGTGACACAGAACCTCCTGATCTTTACGCTCTGGGGTCAGTAAGAATGAATTACACCACTTTTCTGACTATGAAGTTGTACAAAGTTGTCTTCTTTTCTTGCTTTAATATCACCATGACTTTGTTTATGACTTTAGTTTTCAAGAATTGGACCTGAGCACTGAAGCTTTCTTCTACATGGACTCGTCCAAGGAGCAGCTGTGGGTGGAAGCTGTGGAGAGAAGTTTGCATCCAAAAGCCAAGTACAAGAGGGTGGGTAGGAGAAATGCCTCCTTAGAATTAAATCAGTACTTTCTAGGACTGTTGGATCTTCGTGTTGATGAAAGCATGATTTGCATGTTAGTAGGACACATGGAAAAGGCACTAACTTGTTTTGTTTTTTTTAATTTGTATTTCTACAGGTTCGGATCATACGACTAGTTGGGATGATGCTTGTTGTCTTTGTCAAAAAGAATCTCAAGAATCACATTAAAGAAGTGGCTGCAGAGCACGTGGGGACAGGAATCATGGGGAAAATGGTTTGTACACATGAAATTTAGACCAACTGCTTCAACTAATAAAATAATAAAAGGTTTTTTTTGCAGTATTTACTGTAAACTGCACTTGACGTCTGTTTGATTTATGTAATATTAAACATGTTTATTCCTGCATTAATTTGCCTAAATTAAAACAAGTGGCTGTTTAGATGTCAAACTGACATCCTGTGTTATTTTTCTTTTATTTAAATATCTTTTTTTCTTTGCAGGGGAACAAAGGAGGTGTGGCAGTGAGGTTTGTTTTCCACAACACTAGTTTCTGCATCGTAAACTCACATCTAGCAGCACATGTGGAAGACTTTGAGCGCCGCAACCAGGACTACAAAGACATATGTGCCCGCATGACCTTCCACTTACTGGAGCACCCCCCTCTCAGTATCGTCAAGCATGAGTGAGTTCCTCCGTCATTCACGTTCAGTGAGAACAGCTCTGGATGAATGTGCAAAGTCTGATTTCACACTCATTGGTTGTATTTGTATCGTCAGTCTGAGGTTATATTCACATCTGACTGTAACTGATTTGTTTTATTATTTTATTTTTTACATACAAAGATGATTTTTTTTCATAATTTCCAGTATTTTGCAAAAGTTCTTATTACTTAAAACACTAACTTAGTCAGTGTTACTGTCTTCACTAGCTTTACAAACATACAGACTACAGTTTTTCTTGACTTGATCTTACTGTTTGTGAGGATAATCATATTCACTATAAAGTTGTGCGTGTATTAATTCTCTGTCTCTTTTTGTGTTTCAGTGTTGTAATCTGGCTTGGGGATTTAAATTATCGTCTGTTCATGTACGATGCGTCTGAAGTCAAACAGCTCATTGCTCAGAACGAGCTAAAGAGGCTTCAGGAGGTTGATCAGGTGAGTCTGTGTTTTCTCTACATTTATTTGTTGTTCACTGACAAGCAACAGCTGAAAGAAGAAACAAGAATTTTGACTGTACTTTTAGCTAAATACAGATGTATTGCCCCTTATTACAGCTTGTGTGTCTATAATTGCCTACAGTTTTAAAAGTGTTGAATAATTTACCACATGAGTGAGTTTGACATAAAATAATTGAGTTTTGGACTTTTGTAAGGCTCTTAGGCTGTAACTCTAGTGTAGCTGCACAGTATAGGAAACTATGGTAAAATATGCTTGTTTGTATCAGTCATCTGCACTTGAGTTTGGAAATACTCTGGTGTGAAATGTTACCTAAGTATTGCAAACATCATTGTTACATGTGTTTAGGATTACTGTAATTTGTTATGATTACCTCATTAACTCAGTTTATTGTGACCGTAATTAAGGATTCAGTAATGAAGGATTTAGTTTTTAGTTTTCAGCAACTAATACTTGACAATGTTGCCACTTTTTATGTGTAGCTGAACATTCAGAGGCAGACAAAGAGAGCCTTCACAGACTTCATGGAGGGAGAGATTAACTTCACTCCCACGTACAAGTATGACCCCAAAACAGATCGATGGGACTCGAGGTAAAAACATATCCCTGTATTGTATCTGTTTTTTTAATGATTGAATACACAACTTACTCCAGGATTTGTACTGCTTTTGCCAACTTGTCCTCGCTTTTTCTTCTTTGGAATCCTGATTACATTTTGCGAGTAAGGAAGCCTTTTCTGGCCTTTTCCGGCTTTATCATTACACTAACAGAGTCAGCAGTACTACATGTGAGTCTGATGTCTGACCCATGACTTTGCCAATGAAAATGCAACTGTTTCCTGCAGTGGGAAGTGCCGTGTTCCGGCGTGGTGTGATAGAATTCTTTGGAGGGGCAACAATGTCAAGCAGCAAAAATACCGAAGTCACATGGAGCTGCAAACAAGTGATCACAAGCCCGTTAGCTCCCTTTTCAGTATAGGGGTAAGACTCTATATTGTCAAATAAAACACCTTAAACTGAAACTTTGGTTAAAACATGCAAGGTTACGATATTAATTGTGAGAATATGTAAGAGTTTGATATAATGAATACTTTTTTATTGATTTAAAATCAATAAATGTGTAACAAATGTGTTTGTGTAACAGGTGAAGGTTGTAAATGAGCAGCGACACAAAAAGGTGTTTGAGGAGATTGTTCGAGCGATGGACAGAATGGAGAATGATTTCCTTCCATCTGTATCTCTGAGCAGGAGGGAGGTAAGAATGAAGTCCTCACATACACATGGGCTGATCATAATAAACATCTGTATTATGTTTCCTCATCCTGATATAAAATCAGACACTAATTACTTTTAAAAAATCAAAAACCAAGTAGTCTATGGTAGTCTGTTTTGTAGGATGAAGTTACTGAGAGTCTGTTATTAATGTTTCTTCTTTTTCCTTGTCCTTCAGTTTACATTTGAGAATGTCAAATTCCGGCAGCTTCAGAAGCAGCGCTTCCTGATAACAAATGACGGGCAGGTCCCCTGTCATTTTGCCTTCATCCCCAAACTCAATGACTCACAATATTGCAAGCCTTGGCTGCGTGCCGAGCCTAGTGATGGATTCTTAGAGCCCAGTAAGTCCTTTTATCTTAATTAGTCCCTTGTGTTTTGGCTTGTTACCTCAAATTGTAGATATCTAATTATGTAATATCTTACTTATTGGAAATGCAAATGGGATATTATAAATTTAGTAGTGTCTTAAGGACATCTTTGTACTGTAGCATGTTTACCACTGAATATTGTGAAAAATCAAACTAGAGTGACTTTTCACAATATTCAAAAAAATTAGGTGTTTTCAAATTGTGGAATTCTCATTTGCAGTATTTTTTCAAATTAATTTACAATGCAAAGGAGTAACAAAGACTAACAGCTTGTCTGATTCCTCAGTGTGCTAATTCCCCTCACATTTGTAAAGTTTTTCTACCCTCATTTGTGAATGTATAACAAGACAACTAGTAGGGAAAAGTGGATGATTAGTGCTCCTGACAATAACAGATAAATAAGGCACAGTTCAAAATATGCATGTTTCCTTGCAAGATGATGTTCCTTTAGTTTGCAATAAAGAAACAGTGCAGAGGCAGCTCCTCTGACAATGTTCTCATTATGCTTCTCACAAAGTTTCTCTGTGAACTTTTCTTCCCGAACAGCTGAGACCCTGGAGATCTATCTGGAAGTTTATGTCAGTAAAGACTCAGTCACACTGCTGAACTCTGCAGAGGACGCCATCGAGGACATTCTGGTGCTCCATCTGGACCGTGGCAAAGACTACTTCATTACCATCTCTGGCAAATACCTGCCCAGCTGCTTTGGCACCTCGCTGGAGACTCTGTGCCGCATGAAGAAGCCCATCAGGGAGATCCCCATCACCAAACTCATTGACCTGGTGAGGGAAAGCTAATACAGTGGTCATGAAGCTAAAAATACAGTCAGAACAATTTAAAGTAGTAGGTTTAGTGAACAAAGGCATATTTTCCTCAGATTAGTTGAAACCCTGATTGTGACACCTAAGCTTTCCTATGCACAGAGGCGTTCAGCTCAGATTGTAATCTGATGGCTGTTCCTCACTCTGGCTTCACCACCTGAAACCTGGGCGGGGACACGTGAGGACTTGTTCATTCCCTTAGGGTAAACTCAGTCACAGAGAGCACCTATATTTGGAGAGCATAAAATGTCTGTATATTTCTGGCCATGAGGGGCCAAGGGAACGAGGAAGTGGCAAAAACATAGGAAGGGAGCTCCTAAAGAACAGGCAAAACTGACTCAGGTTAGACCCACTTTAGCCATTAGACTCCTCTGGTCTTAACATGATCACTTCTGTCTGCTTCTGTAGTGCTATTTTTGACTTAATCTGATTTTTCTTTGGAATATAGTGTTACTATCATTCAGCACTCCTTTATTTCTACTAAACTGTCCCATTTTCATTCTAGCCTGGTGTATTTGATCAAATGATTTATGCAAAAACAATCCATAATCTCTCTACTTTCTTGATTGTGTTTATACATAGCACTTCTATCTACTTTCTTCTTTCTTCTTTTGTTTCCCTTCATCGCCTCTCGTTGCCTTGATCATTCCTTTCCAACTCTTCACTGTGGTTGTGGGCTGACTTCTTGCTCAGGGAGAGGACAGCTACATGGAAAAGGTAAAATATTAACACTGATACTGATCAGGTCAGAACAGGGTCAATGTATCTGTAGACTTCTGAGGTCAGGTATTTGCTTTATGACACTTTATTGACGCCCTCAATTGTTCACATCAAAAAAAGAATCTGGTTCAGGTATTTTTAGAATCAGGCATATAACAACAAACAACTTTGACCTTAAAGATTCAAATACTACAGTACAAATTTTCCTTAAGTCATTGGACCATTAACTTGTTATTCTGTTGCCCAACAAGGTGAAATGAAAAATTTCTTTATTTGCTTTCTGAGAGTTAGATGAGAAGTTTGAAACCAATTTCATGTCTGTATGTTAAGTATGGAGTGAGAGCTGGGAGGTGATTCGGCTAACTTGGCATAAAGACTGAAAATCAGAGGGAAACAGCTAGACACGTCTAAAAGTCATACATATACTTACAACACCTCCAAGTGTGGTTCAGCCTAAAAACGGCCCTGTGGTAAAACAGTGAAAGGGGCTGTGTTGCTTCTGGCACCAGTGAGACAAGATATCCAATACAGGAAGTCTGAGTTACAGGAAGTTTGAGTAACAGATCCATGAATGTGAAGGCTTATCAGATACCAAAACCCTGCAGAGTGGGTTATAGTGCTCTGGCACAGGGTTTTATGACTCTGGAAAGTCGTGTTGGTGGCAGTTATTTAATCTTTCGTCGTGAGTATCGTGACGCAAACAATACAACAGTGTTCACGTTACAAAGTAATCTAAATATTTGATTGCAGTGCCTTGCTGAATGATGTTACAGTGCAGTCTGTGTAAAGCTGAGCCATACTCAACTTTGATAGAATGTCTGTGGACAAACAGAAATACAAGCACAACAATTTGTGATTTTTCAGTGGAGGTATGTGCTTCAACTATTTCTTTGGTAAGTTTTAGAAGTGTTGGTAGGTGTATTTTTGACTGTAGAGAGAGCCAGGCTATTTTCCCCCTGCTTCAAGTCTTTACGCCAAGCTATGCTAACCACCTCCTGGGTTCAGCTCCATACATGAGGTACAGACACAAAAGTGGTATCAAACCTCTCGTCTAATACTCGCAAAGTCAGAAAGGATGTAAGCATATTACCTAAATGTTGAACTATTCTTTTAAGGTACAGTCCTGTTCAGCTACAATATTGCACACTGAAACTTTACTGCTGTTTACAACTGTTACAATGTAGTTGTACAAGCTAATATGAAAACTGAATCAGTGTATACTCACCCTACATTTCAGAAAGCTGACAAGGCTATCACAGACCAGACCAGACCAGTTTAGTTAATCTGTATGTGTGGATCAGTCAGCCATTAAATCTCCCCTCACCCACTTAGAACAGAGTGCACCAGTCCAGTGAAAGTTAGACACACACACACACACTAAATCTCATTTCACAGCAGGTCACCCTGCACAGTTCCTTCATACACATGATTAAAGCTAATGAGAAGTATTAGATTCTGTTCAGCTAAGCTCAGACACTCATTTGAAGCCTGGCGACAAATCTCTTCTTCCATTTGATAACTTGTTACTGAAACAAAATAGCTGCATGAGTGAACACCGAGTCATTCAGAATATATATTTTTCCCCGTTCCTTTACAATGTAGCAGGTTAATAAATTTTATGTAACAGCTTTCTTGGATTTGAACCCCCCCCCCCCCGGAAGTTTCTTCACACTGTAAATATCCTTAAGGATCACAGGAAAAGCTTTTGTGTGTTAAAACATTTTAAAGAATATCATATTAGTTCTGCATGTTCGCATCATCCCCCATTAAAGGCCTACTCCAGTCTCTGCTGCCTTAATGTGCAGCCTCAATAGCTGTGGTTATTTTTGGATGTCTCTCATGAGTCTCGGGGATCCATTTGCAGAGACAAAAAGAATGTGATATCCAGCTCTTAGTAAAATGGCTCTCCTTCAAGTTTCCAGACCCCTGACTGCTGCTCCTACTCCATCACTAATTGATCAGATGTGTAATGTGCAGTCATCCCAGTAGTCACTGTTACACTTGATCAAAGCAGTATGACCCGCATAGTATGGGCAATAATGTCATGTATTCAGATCATTTTTCCGGTATTTTTATTACTGGAAATTACTGGATCTAATGTCTCTGCTACAATTTGTCAATGTAAAACATAGGGATTTTTCTCCTATCAGGAAAAGTCAAAGATGAACTTCCTGATGGTGGATGGTGCGAGTACTGAGGACAAACCTCTAAAGATCCCCAAGGAGGTGTGGATTCTGGTCAACCACCTCTTCACCAAGTCCTGTGATCAGGTGAGAAGCCGCCAACTAATAACACAGTTGTAAAAATGGTAAAACTGCTGAACTGTGAAGGAGAGGGATGTAGTTTTTGGCTGGAATGCAGTGATGTCATGAATTGAAAGTAGTTGTTCACAGCGGTTTTCAACTACGTCCTCAGTTTCACACATTGACCATACACAGCCCACTCATACACTAGGTTTTGACTTAGTCTTCTTTGAGTAATTGTTGTGATGTTAAGTTGACTTTTGTAACTTTTAAGCAAGTGTAGTACCTGTCTGAGCTTTCATGTTTTCTTCAGAGGAGTAATACATGTGAATACCGCCTATTGTGTAATATATTTTTATATTTTCTAGTATTTTTCACACAAGTACTTTTGAGTTCATGCTATGATAATATTTTTAAAATGCCTTTTGGTGCTTTTAGAGTCCAAGAGGTTTAGTGGATAGATGCATTTATTGTTCATTCCACTAAATGACAATGGTCTAATTACTGTAATACTTAAAATCCCGTGTAGTCTAGTCTTATATCATAATACCAGCTTTATAATCCATGTACTTATATTGTGCAACATGTTGTATTATGCACCTTATGTTGTAACACTTGAGGTATGTTCAGGCACAAAAGTGAAGGGAGTTTTTGTTTTGTATCATTCATGCAAATTTGACCACTGGATCATTTGTGCAGCCTGTGGTGATTTGCCCCAAACTGCTGATGTACCGGTTTCCCTCCTGACTCTCATTTTACCTCTTGTCTCTGCATGTTCATGAAGAAGATCAATAAAGGCCTGGAATACAAGGCAATTTTTTTTCACCTGAGTTGATAACATTTTCACACTGCCCTGGGCAAATTTGCATTTAATGGCATTGTTCCATTAACTTTTCATGTAATTGGACCGCCTCTAAAACTCGCCTCACTTCGTGTCTGCACACATGTTAGATGGGTTCTTGTGAGAACTATTTTAAATGTTCCACATTTGTCTTTGTATGTCTCTCAGGAGGACCTGTTCCAGACACCAGGGTTACAGGAAGAGCTGCAGAGCATCATCGACTGTCTGGACACCAGCATCCCAGACACCATCCGTATCCTCGTTTATGAAGCCAGTCACTGGCCCACATTTCACCGAGACCCAGTCTGGCAATCACTGCAAATAAAATTACATCATACATTCATCATACTTACTCAGTTAACACATTGACCCTGTTGTGTCTTGGTCATTAGAGTGAGTTGGTATGACCATGTTGGTGATAACAGTAATAATAATAATGGTCAGGTGACACTGTGATGTCCACATTGAGCGAAAAGGGTTATTTTAGATGACTTTGTTAGGCTTTGAAGATGATCAAATGGAAAATTTGTGGTCCAAGGCACACGTCCAGCCCCATGTTTGCTTATTCTTCCCTAACTCATCACGTAGCTGGTTGTAACCACTCTGTAGCTGAGGCTCTGTTGATCTTCTTGGAGGCCTTGCCGGAGCCAGTGGTGTGTTATGAGCTCTACCAAAGGTGCCTAGACTGCGCTCATGACAGCCGCCTCTGCAAACAGGTACAGTGATCACTAGTTGTTTGTGTTTAGACTGCAAAATATGACGTATAGCAACTTTAGGAAATGTGTGAATTGTGTGAATGCATTTTTCTATATGACTAATCTGTCTGCACTTTGATGAATTACAGTTGATCTCCCAGTTGCCCCGGGCTCACCGCAACGTGTTTCGCTACTTAATGGCCTTTCTAAAGGAGCTTCTCAAGCACTCACACAACAACAACCTAACAGCCAGCCTCATAGGTATGACATAGACAGCTCCTATCTTATGGTTACCATACTTTGCTTAGTAAACAGTTTAGTTAATTAGTTATCAAGTATGTTTAATATTTAAAATATTTAGCCTACAGCCTGACTGTACCAGATTTTTCTTTTAGACTATTCGGATGTGGATGCTGTATAGTTTAAAAATAGTCATCATAATAATAATCAATAATAATAATAATAAAGGCAGCTTTTTGATACAGATTTCTTTTTTAGAGATGTGTGACCATTAAATTTACGTAGCATGACTTTTTACAGTTGAGAAGTTCTGAAATGATGCCCAGCCGCAACTGTCCTCTTCACCTTAAATACATTCACAGGCAAAAGATAATGGAATTTAATTAACCTGCCTTTAAAGGTCACCACTAAATAGTAGCAGCGTTGTGGAAGATACAGTTGGTATTTTAGAGCATTACTTAATCTTATGTTCTGGCAGTCGGGCATTTTACTCGGCATCTTTATGGTAGCCATCCCACTAAATATCCTACTAATGTGACATGAATGTTTACTGAATGTTGAACTGCTTATATCGACTCTACTGATCAGAGAGCATGTGCTATTGTTTTCAGGTGTTTAGCTTGATAGAAGACAAAGTTAAAAAGTCTTTTTATATTTAGTTAAGCATTTTTCTTCTTGTATTTTAGCTACCCTCTTTGCCAGCCTCCTTATCCGTCCACCTCCCAACCTGGTGGGCAGGCAGACATCGCACGAGCGGCAGAAAGCCATCGACTTCATTCTGGGTTTCCTCATGGCGGGAGACGAGGAGTAAGCGAGGTCAAGGGACCCTCATGGCATCAGTCGGGTTCGGAATTTAATTCCCAATCTGGCCCAATTTTGGCACAAGACCTGGACCTCTAGGACACTGTGTAACATGATCCACTTGGTATTTTGTCATCTTTTGGAGACCAATGCAACTGTTCTGCACCCTACCTGTCACAAATTCCCATGATAGAGGTACCCCAGACTTGAATTAGAACTGTGATGATTTTGCCAAGTGTCATATCTTCATTAATAGTATGACCACTCACTGGATTTGGGAGCACTTGGCAGAGGTTTGGACCGATGCCTACGCACTTTCTGATGACCTAAAGGACCTGTGCCTCGAGACTAGAGTTGTCCTCGTCCTCAGCTGACGCTCCTTATTGTAGGTGCTCATGCCAAAATCACCCCTGAACAGTGAGTGGTATGAATGTGAAAACACTATGTATCCGTAGATACTAAGAAAAAGACTCAGTTACACTAAAGAAAAGGAAACTCCTGATGTTTGATGAAGTAGACTGAATACAAGTATACTATTGAAATCATTAAATAGTTTGAAATGGGTTAATCGTTAAAAACTGTCACTAAGAATGTTTAAGCTTAAGATAAATCATGACAATCATTCATTTTGCAGCATTTTAGTTGAGGGGGACAACGTTAAGATATCTGAAAGAATTATTTCTTATGTTCATTGTACTTTAACTGTTATTTATATATTTTTTTTCTTTCAAGTTTGCACCACCTGAACAGTTTTTGTTTCTTATTACCGTACGGTTTATTTTCATTGCATTGTTTTAAAAACGTTTTCATTGGAAATATTCATCAGTTGTTTTTATCATCCTGTTATAGAAAACTCTTTGTCGTGAGTGTGTGCTGTGTTTTTGTGTAACTTCAGCCGTGAGCCTTACATCTCGTTTTGCTAGTTCCTCTTGAGTTACAAAACAAGTCTGTTAACACACTAACTTCCTGGTCAACCAGAATCGAGTGAAGAGTCACCCTCTGTGGTTCTCGATGTCTTAAATGGTGTAAATACTGCAGTGATCGTTACATGGGTATTTGACTGTTGGTATGGTGGTGCAAATCTGTGATGGTGTCTACAGTCTGTCATGTTTGTCATGAAAGTGGTAATGTTAATGTCTGTGTTTGTTTACATGTCTTTTTCCTCACTTCTGCCTCATCTGAAAGCTCATTATTCATCGTTTTACGCCTGTGTGATGCCAAGACACAGCCGTTGTGTTCCTTATAGTAAATCCAGATGAGTAATACTTATTTTAAGTGATGCAGCATTTTCTGGGTGCAAGATTTAATGGCTCATTACTCTGCAGGATACAGCCTGTCTTTGTGCAACTTTCTCATTTGTGCCACAGAGGTTTTATTTTTTTCCCCTAGTCACTGTTGCAAAACCTGTCATGGTTATTGAAATAAGGAACTTCTGTGCTGTGTAGAATGAACAGTATTTCCTATTTAACAGTTTTTCCCAGTAGATGTCAGCATTAGCTTTCACAGTTGACAAGAATATTCACATTTATGAAAGTGATTTACTTTGCTCAGTATTTCCTGCAGTGTAGTAATGCCGGAAAACCCCATAGATTTTCTCCTCAGATGCTCCAGGAACTTCAAAATATTTTATCGTTGGACACGATGTGAGCACATGACATAATGTGACAACACTGACAATCATGGCACTAAAAAGGATAAGCCTGTTGGCCTGAGTTGCTCCTTTCTTGCATAGTTTATTCTGCCTTATTGCCATCGGAGCACTAGATTCTTCTGTTGGCCTTAACTGAAATGAGCTTTGCCAAAATGTGGCTTGGGCCTGAAGGAATAGTTCCTGGTGATTCAGATGTGGGAGAACCATTATACAATAGCATTTAGTTATTCACTTTTGTCTGTAGAAATATTACCCTCATCATGTCAAACAGAAAAATCAGTATAATCAATAACCTCTGATTTTAAGTGTTGTCTTATGCCACCGTACCAACTGATGTATTTGTGTGGATTCATTGTGCTTTTTGTCTTCAGTTTCTGTTCATAAAAATTAAGGTACATTTAAAGGTACGCAAGGAAACACTTGCTCCTGTTTTCAACTTTGCAGATTTTTTGGTACTTTTAATTTATTTAACAGAAATAAAACTATGTATAAAGTTCTTTTGTGTTTCTGTTCAACATAAATTTGTGGGAATCTTGTTTACCTCTTAATTTTAAGAACAACAACAACAACAACAACAACTGTACAATGGATTTCGGGGTTCGTTCCTCATGTGCATGTGAAATTGTTACTGGCTGATGTTCACACTATACTTAGTCTCCTCAGTGGCCGCTGAGAGATCTTTCACCTCAGTGCTACATTCTCATTCCCTGTGAATATAAAACTCCCACCATGGTCCCGCTGTCTCTGTTTGCCTGTAGCCCAGTTTGAAGCTGTCCGAAGTCATGGCCATGCTCAGAGTGTCTTCTTACCGCAAGCTGTTTGAGGATGATAGCCGGAGTCGAAATGGAGGCTTGGGTATGCAGTGTGCAGAGCAGTACCAGGCCTCTGTCAGGTCAGTCTGGGTTTCCGAGGGGCGACTTATTTTGATCTAGACTTAACAAATTTAAGATATTAAGATGTTAGTGACAAGTTCAAGTGTCGTTCCACTTATGGATATATAGATTTTAAGATGTGTTTGACCAGCAGCAAGTCAAGTTCGTGAATCTGGGACGGGTCATGATTCTAAAGGTTTACGTGTACTTAAAGCTGTTTGCTCCTAAAGGGGTCACACTTTGCTTTAACCCAGACACTTTACAGCATACAATCATTTAATACTTTTTTATAACATTATAATGTAGTTGTAAGCTGGTGGAAGTTTCTGTCTGTACCCATAAGTGGGGTATAAAAAGATAATTAATTACAATATAAAAACAGTTGTAATAATAATACGACATATTAATAAACTAAAATGATATTGTGTGCTAAGAGGAACATTAGAAATCACTTAATAGATGTTTAAATAGTACTTATAAATCCTAAGTAGGAGTGGCTAAAGTAAAGTGTTAGCTATGAGCGACCGTTTGAGTGGTGATGACAAATGCCTTTTGTGCTCATGGAAAAAATATGTCATCAATGTGTTCATTTCCTGTCATGGGCAGGGCAGAAATACTTTTTGTTTTAGTTCATTTGTAATGAATGTATGACTCTACTCTGTGTGCATACTTGAAGCTGGGTCAAATAATCTCCTCTAGGGTCCTCCAAAATATTCAGTGCAGTCCTTGGTCCTTTGTGTCCTTCTCTCAGGGGTGCGGCCGCTGATGACTGTGACTGTGACAAGTTAGACTTCGCAGCTGCCAGGTCTCTCAACAAGGAGGGTCTGAGCCGGTTTGCCCAGGACCGCACCATCATCGCTGCCCTTAATGACCGCCTGGTCAGGCTTATTGAACTGGTGAGGACAAACGGTACTCCTGCCAGTGACACATCAGCACTTTATTTCCCCTCTGCTGCGTCATGCCTTTGTTCTTGGTAAATGATGCAGTGAATCTATATATATTTATACATTTACCTGATCTTTTCCTGTTCTCTGTGTCCTGTAGGCCCACTGTTTTGAGAGAGACAATGAGTCTCTTGAATGTCAGATAGTGGAACTAGAGGAGAAGCTGAACAGTCAACAAGCCTCCTCCAGCATCACCTCCGCTGTGGCTCCACCTGACTACAGCCTGGATGCAGTGGTGGAAAGACTGCGCAAGGAGAGGGTAGGGTGCTGCTGCTGCTGCTGCTGCTGCTGCTGCTGCTGGGTGTGTCTGCTGCATGTTCCTCTGTGTGATGACATGCCTAAGTGAAGTTTTCCTAGACAGTCCATTGCACGTCTGGTCCTATCTCATACATTTTGCTTCAGTTTGTACAGTGACAGGCAGCCCTGATTTATAACCTTGTCAAGATCCATCACCGTCTTCACTGCGTCTCCCTGCAGGATGAGATTCTGTGTGACACTGAGGAGCTGCAGAAACAGCTTGAATGTCTGAAGAAAGGCTACGAGGCGGCTGCACAGCAGAGGATCTTCCTCCAGCAAGAACGACAAGATGTTGCTGAGGTAATAGTTGTCAACACAATACCAACCATACCTGGCAGCTTCTTACAAGAAGACAACTCAAATGTTAGTGGAAGCCAGGGCTGGAAGAAAGCTGTGAGGAAGGTAGAAGCAAAGTAACAAAGAATGTTAACAACTTCCAGAGTTTTATACTTTTCGATGTATTGTAAAGTGAAAAACAAAGTGCGACAGGTTTCTCACTTTACAATAAGGATTAACCCTGCAGTTATAGATCATAGGAGGTCAATAGCACTGAACACTTTCTAACTTTCATATTTACTCAAACAATCGAGTTATAAATCATCCTTGGTGATTGTGCTTTCGGTAATAATGGTGGTACAACAAAAAAACAGAGAAGAAATGAAACCCAGGGCCACGAAAAGAAGATTGCCAAGCAGTGGCTTCCGCTCCTTAAGCTTATGTATGTAAAAACTGAAACTCAGATGAGATATCATTGGCCTGTTGTAATTGTAATTAGAACAACAATGTTTTAGTGCAGGTTTGGTTCTTATATGATGAAGTTTAGATATAAAGTTCAAGATGGTGATGTTTAAGTTGAAAATAGACGTGATAGGCGTTATATAAAGTAATTATGATAACAGTGTTAATAAAGATAAATCAATTAGTCAATAAAAAATTAGGTTATTTGTAATAACTTATAACCAGAGGTATGCTTGCACTGTACGTTATCAGACCTTTGCTGTGATAATGTACTTTAAGCACTAGATGGCAGTGTTGTCAAACGTCTCCCTGCTCCTTCTCCCCTCGGCCTCTCAGTGAATCAGCTGAAACTCGGCACAGCTGCTCCTCTGTAGCGCTACCCAATGGGTGTTGATCACCAGCAGTCACACAGTCTGGGCTGGTGGCCCACTGCAACCTGAGCCATCAACTTTTTCAAACCCCCTCCCCTCCCTCGCTCATGCCAGAGGCCATCTCCTCTCGGCTGGACCAGATGCGAGGGAGGCTTTAATTTCTCCCTTACAGATGTAATGCAGGCTGTAATTCGGTGCCGTAATGTTCCTGCTGGCTCAGTTCTCTGGTTCTGAATTGGAAGCAGCTGCAGAGTGACAACACTTGGTGGGGAATCAGTAGGGAGGTAGAGGAACAGCAGAGATGCGGAGGAGAGGAGCGAATACTACACAGCTCAACCCACAACTAGCTGCAGTTCTCTCAACATAATGGTCGACTGACAGTAATGAAACAAGGCACGTTTGGTTTATTTTGAAGCATACTACTGGCTATTGTGTTGCTTTCCTCCTGCCAATTCTTCTCCGTTTTCAGGGCCCACAAATATCCTCTCTTCATTGTCTCACTGTGATTTTCTTACATGGCCAGATGTTGGGGGTTGTGGTAAAACACGCAACAAGTGAACTGAGTTAAACACTTCACCGGAATTGAAATACAAATACAAAAGAGTGGATGAATGAAGAGGCAAGCTATTTTTACATGTATTAAGTGCAGGTCTTGAAGGTGAAAAAAATTGGTCACACACACACAAAAAAAAACTTTTAGGCAGAAAAAAAGGAGAAAGAATAAATGAAAAGCCTTTACTTAGTCAAGCATAATAGTTAAAATGTCGACCAGTTTTAACCTCACAAGGCAGAAAAACAGATGGACACTGGATTTTGAAAAGTTGATGAACCTTAAAGCTGCAGCCATCAATATTTTTGTTAAAAATGAATCAAATGACAAGGTATAGTGCGAAAGGAGTTTTTTATAGTGACGAACCCACAGAGAATTATCATCCAAATCTGCAGCTCCTTTCAGCTCTGTGATGCTTTAAAGCATTGTTCAACTCATCGATTTGGTTTCAACCTGCAGCTCTGACATTTTCCAATGTCACAACGTGGAGCATTTAGCATTTAGCATTTAGCAGCTAAAGAGTCAAATATATCCCTCAGGAGTTGGTGGAAACCAAAACAGAGCTAAAAGGAGAGTATTAAATATTGCACTTACGTTTGAGAGGTGGACAGAAACACGACACCAAATCAATACTAATCTCGCTCTCTGGGATGTTAAAAAATAGGCAACTGTAACAATTTGCTTGCCAAATTAACTTTATAAGGCGTAAACAGCTTGTTCTGTTGTCCCTAAGTAGCCAAAAACTAATACTGCTTTAAAGTTGTACAGAATGTGATTTACAACAAGTTTCTCTCCAGCTGCTGATTGATATTTGAACACAGACAGCAGCAGGGACTTTTGCCTGCTGCTGTCCATCAGGGACCCTGCCACCCTCCCAGCAAGGCTCCACAACTTCACCACCAAACCCTCCCTGTGTGTGTCCAAATGTAAATGCAGGCACCCACAGTAATTGCATCCAATGCCAATTTATCTGGTTCTTTAAAAAGAGTAGATGAGCAGAGAACCCCTGCCGGCGAATGGATTGGTGGACAGGGCTTTTGTGTCTACTTAGCCTCCGTCTCATCTTCCTCCTCCTCCTCCTCCTCCTCCTCCCCCTTCCTCTGCATTGCGGCGTCTTCTTGCTGTTCAGTGAAACAGGGTGAATGTGCTGGTGCTGATAGTTTTTAAAATGGGTGTTCAGGGTGGAAACAAAAGCCTTTTCCACTTTATTTCAACCTGTGGTGTGATTTACTTCCCAAACTGCTTAGTGCTCCTCTCAGACACCTCCACAAATTAAGTTGAACTTCTTTACTTTCAGCCCTGTTCTCTGTTAACTTGATTTTCTTCTCAGGAAGTGGATGCTGTGACAGCAGAGTGTTTGGCGCTGAGGGAGCAAGTGGCTATCTACGAGGAGCAGCTGGCCAACATGGAGGCCCAGCACAAGACGGTGAGAGGGAGAGAAGATATATAGCCGCAGTGTGATGAAACAGGGAACAGTTTATGGCCTTAAAATGACTCTAAATGTAGCACTTAGGTCAAACAGGAGTGTTGGAGAAATGCCCAGACCTGTGGTGACAAACACAACTGTGATGACCCCAGTCACCTTGCTGAAGAGTTGTAGTCGGACGTGTCAACAGGAACATATGGGGAGAGGATTAAAGCACAAAATATAGTAGTAAACCGTGCAACAAGTCAGAATTAAACCCTTTTTAATGTTTGTGTTCAGGTGGGTCCTTATCCCAGTCTCTTAGAGGAGTAGTAAGACATTTGTGGAAGAACTCTTATTTGCTTTCTGACAGAGTTAGATGTGAAGGTCAACACCGCTCTCATGTCTGTGTGCTAAATATGAAGCTACAGCCAGCAGACAGTTAGCTTAGCTTAGCATCAAGACTGGAAACAGGAGAAAAATAGCTAGCCTGGCTCTATCCAAAGGTAATAAAATGTGCGTACTTGCACAATTAGAGCTCACTGAATAACACATTATATCATGTTTGTTTAATTCATACAGGAACTGAGGGGGTTGTGTGCTGGACTATGTCTTGGCTGGAAGTTACTGCTTCCAGCCAAGAAGAAGTCCAACACAGAACCCACCATAAAGCCACAAATGTTTTTAAACTAGGGTTTTTATAAGGATAAAAACAAACAAGGTGTGACATGATCATAACTGAGTTTTAGTTTTGACAGAGCCAGGCCAGCTGTTTCCAGTCTTTATGCTATGCTAATATGGCTGTCTGCAGGAAACAGACAGAATGCTGAGTGAATTTTAGACATGGCGCGAATCCATATGCAGTCAATGAAAAGTTGCAAATTGACAAGAAAATGCGTCCATGCAAGATGAAAATGTTTCAGCTTCGCATGTATCCCAGGGTTTTATGAGGAGACTGGAGGGAAATGATAGGAAGAACCACAGTTTCTGGTTTTGAAGTTCGGTTGTGAACTGAACACCGAACACAGACACACTCCCACAGACATGGCTGGTGTATCTAGTTAGCTCATAGCTAACGTTTGTACAATTTGTACATTTGCTTTTTGGCTTGACTTATTACAAATAGCCCAGCGGTCAAATTCATGGGAATGACACAAGGCAAAAAATTTGCTTCACTTTATGTCTGAACAAGCATTTACATTACAGTACGGCAGTGGTATCAATACTCGCATCAAACTCTTGGCAAGAAAGCAAATGAGCGTGTTCCCAAAATGTGGAACTACTCCTTTAAAACAGGCACATGTTTGCAACTATATACAACAGAATCACAGCCTATATCGTATCCACACACACCCTGCCCTCCCCTCCTCCTTCTACAGTGTTCTCCACATCACCAGGAGATGACAGACGCGCCCCAGTATCAGATCTAGAGGCTGTAGGCAGAGAGAGAGAGAGAGAGAGAGGCAGCTGACGCTGGAGCAGCTCCATCACTCTGTGTTTTTCTCTGCAAAGCCAGGCCGCCCGGCGTTTAACACACTCCCTCTGGGACACGCTCGATAACTCACAGTCCGGGAAATGCAGCTGAATACCAAATGAAAACAGAAGTTCCCTTTGTTTTATTAACTGTTGTTATTATCAGCACCTCCAGGTACCCCGTGTTCCCCTGACAAATCGGCAGCCATGTCGTTATTTAGGTGGAGGAAAAGGAGAAAAACGTCAGACTGCCACTGCAGCTCTGTAACAGTTCATTTTCTCTGTAATGGATGTGATGTTTTTGTTTAACTACATATTAGAAGCTGTAGACATACATGATGAAGTCTTCAGTGTATGTGTAAATACATGAAAATGTACCGTGTGTTTGCATTTGCAGTGGAACAAGGTTACAAGCCACTCAAGCGCTGTATTTTATATTTGAGGTACTTGTACTTGGGTGTTTCAATTTTATGCCACTTCTCTGCTCCACTACGTTTATGTGACAGCTTTAGTAACTGGTTACGTTACAATGTAAGATAAACTTAATTAAGATATATTTATAATTTAGTAAGTGTTCACATGTTTTGTATGTAAATCTGAAGTAATTACAGCTGTTAAGTAATTGGAGTAGAAATATACAATAGCATAAAATGGAAATACTCAAGTAAAGTCCAAGTACCTAAAACTGCACTCAGGTACAGTACTTGACTAAATGTCCTTTACCACTGAGTAAAACATAGGAATACTTCTTCACCACTGTGTATTTGGATGTGTGGCATGTGTGAGCAGGAAGTGGAGAGTCTGATGTATCCAGCTGACGCGACTACAGGAGCGGTGGCAGCTATTAGATTTAGCAGCCCTGACATCACCCCGGCCTTGGATGTAAAGGAGTACTACTGCCAGCTGGCTGAGAGCCTCCAGGTACGACACACTGTAGCAGAAAACACATAAACATGTCATGAATTGGAAGCCTTTGTGTGCTGAATGCTTTACAGCAGCATGCCTGTGTACGGTTTTAGAATCATAGTCCTATTTCTGGCTTACGATACGCTCACACGAGTGGACTCAGACAAAACCTCATACACTCCAGTAGTGGAAAGTAAGTATTTGCTTGAGTACAGTTTTAAGGTACTTGTACATTGAGTATTTCCATTTTGTGCTACTTTATACACCTACTCCGCTAGATTTCAGAGGCAAATATTTTATCTGTTAGCTGACAGCTATATATACTAGTTACTTTTCAGATGAAGGTTTTGAATTAAAAAAAATGTGATAAGATAATAAAATACATGTTAAAGATTAAACCAGCGGTCAGCTTGTCACGTTTCAAATGTCTGTATTCAGGTTTCCATCCAAATGTAGCTCAAATTTTGACTGAACTTCCACAAAGCAAAAGAAAAATGGGAATGTGCATTTACATCCACTAGTGTTGCAGATATTCAGAGTTGAGTGCAACAACATCAACAGCTGTTGGTATTAACTTTCCAGTCGGATGCCATTAAACTATTTCTGAGGAAAAGGGCACAATGAAATTACGTAATTAGAAGTGCTAGTCAAACCCCAGATGGTGGAAAACAATGCAGAAAACAAGGTGGAAATATGAGATTTATGTTTGTTTCATGTTTTAAAGTCACACAGATCTGATTTTTTTGTCTGCTGCTATTAAGTTGCTCCAGTAGATGTTTACGTCAAATGTGTATCAGGCTTAATTTGCTAACTCTTTTTATATTGCACTTGCAATTTTGTTGCAACATTTGGACTTTTATCTGACATTTCCACTCAGGTGTTTTAAACACAAATTAAAATTGTATGAAAGCCGGTGGATGAAAACGCACATGAGCTGTTAGTTGCACCAAATATGGTTCCATAACTTTTTAAATTATTCAATATTTCACAAAAAAATAAGATTAGAGAAAAATCAGAAAAATCAATACGATACAATTTGTGTAGCAGAACTTTTCTTTTTCTTCTTTTTTCTCCCATTAATCCTCCAACGAGCCCTTAGATTTATGTTGTGACTCTTTGGAAGGGAATCTAACCCTTAGACTGAGAACCACTGGACTACACTTTCACATTTGCTCCGCCTCCACTAGTTAAAACAATAACATTTCACTTACACGTGGATGCATCAGTATTAAGAAACCAATAATGTAACATACTGTATGATAATATATCAGTCGCACGAGTACTTTAAGTTTATTTGTACCTAAAATAATCTGAGTACTTCTTCCACCACTGATACACACTATCCAGAGCTGCCATCTTCATCCTCCTACTGACCACTTGATCTCTCCTATTTTCACCACGTCACCCTCTCTCTCCCTCTGAAATGTCCCGGTCGGCTCCAGACGTAAATCTCATCTTTCACAAATCACACAACGATACTCCCACTTGTTTTCTTTCCCTCTTAACACAACACCAGGGAAGAACTTGAGAATCAGAGCTGCAGTTATGAACCTGAACAAAATACTTTTGTCTACCTGTGTGTGTGTGTGTGTGTGTGTGTGTGTGTGTGTGTGTGTGTGCGCGTTACAAGCGCAGAGGTGCTGCATTGGGGTCAGACTATAGCTCCGTCGGGTCACACCCCCTCTGGGGCGAGGATGTCTGTCCGGTCCAGAGGTCAGGGTTGTAATCAGACTGCTGGCCGCCTTCCCAGGCTCCTCTGCAGCAGTGGAGTGGACTGTGTGTGTGTGTGTGTGTGTGTGTGTGTCCGTCCCCTTCATTTGGAGTCATGGCAGCAGGGCGTATTTATATATTTGTGCGTCTGTCTAGATACATAGGTGTGTTTCTTGTTCCCCCTGAACCCAGTCTATTTACTCTCTCTCCCTCTGTCTCACTCCCACTCTGTCTCTTCTCTCGCCAGCTGGACACCGTCCTGTCTGTGCCTTGCCTCGATTATGAGACGCAATTGTCTTGATGCTAAAATGATTGCTATTGGGTTTGAACAGTAATGGTGATTGCTGGCTGACTCCCACACACCTGTGCACCCTCATGTTGCTCATTTCAGCTACACTTGTTCCATCTAATCAGGAATGTGGCGTACACAAGGAGAGGTTTAACCATCAGCCGGTATGAGAGTCTCTGATTGTTCTTTGCTCCCCTGCCGAAGTGCACTTCACTGCCCAAAAGAGAGCTCTATCCCCCATGGTCTTTTGCAGACTGAAAATGAAAGGTTTTTATACCTACCAACTTTTCATGAATGCACTGACTCCTCACCGTCTGTCTTTGCAGTACAAGTGTGGTGCAGCCTCCTCTGCTGTGGCTCTCAGCGGTGACGGAAAACAACTGGAAGTGGGGGAAGCTGTAGGGGCAGCAGACAAAGACTTACCAAAGACCAAGAACATCAGTGAGATGAAGGTGCAGGTGAGTGGACGTGGACGATGTTTTAATCACTGTTTAAAGGCTCAGTTCACGCAAATTACGCTTACATCACATTAAGGCAGATTTAGGTTTTGGTTTTATTTGCCAAGATATTGAGGTGATTTCTTTTTCACACACCTTCCATATCCCAACAATATGTCAGAAGAGAGAAGGAAGAAAAAGAAACCAGCCCTAAATGTCGTGCAAGTTGTGTGTACAAGCAGCTGGTTAGCTTAGCTTAACACAAAGACTGGAAACCAGTGAGAAGCAGCTAACTAAGTTCTGTCAACCTACCAGCACCTCTACTTCTCACTAAATAACACATTATAAGTTGTTTGTTTAAGCCATCCAAAAAAAAAACATGATGTAAAAACAACAAGTTGTGGTTTAATTTATGTTAAGTTAGCTAGCTGCTAGTAGCTTTATATTTACTGAACAGACATGAGAGTGGATGATCTAATCCAGCTCTCTGCTAGATAAGCAAATAAAGCTAACAAGTCAAATAAGTCCATGTCAAATTATTGCTTGAAGACACACTGTAGTCCTTAAAAACCACTGACCTGTGAAGTTGTAAGTGTTATGAAGTTTATTCAGAGAAGTTAGGATGATGTGCCTTGAAAGAAATGTAATTTAATTGTTTAGATGTAATTTCTCAATGCTATGAGCACCACAAACAAAATTACTGTTGGAAGTATAAATCTAATCAAATGAAAACAAAATCGTCTGCATGGCTATTTACCGCTACTGCTAAGTGACCCCTTAAGCCTCACGTTTATACGTCATTTAAATCCCTCAGTTGCTACCTACTGATTCAGATCTTCCCATAATACGTCTCCCACCTCTTTACTGACAAAGAAAAGAGGAGTCTTGCAGCCCACAACTGGCTCTGTGTCTGCCATCAGCTCTTAAATCAGACATAATGGTGCAAATGAATGGTTTCCCACAGTAGGCCAGGGGAGTGGAGAGCAGATGAGTGACAGCAGAGCAACAGTGTGGGAGATCCTGCTGACCAGAGTGTTTACTCTGTGGACACTTTCAGCAGGAGATGTGAAGGGCTCGACTTCAGCTCAGACAGGATTTATTGCCCTCCGTGTCCTCAGTTATTAAGTACAGTCTTTCAGAGCAGCTGCAGCATCATAAAAGTCTTAAAACTTCACACACACACACTGACTGGAGACTTCCTCTGCAAATGGAGGAGAGGAAATAAACCTTCATCGGATATTTCTCATCCAGCCAGGAGAAAAATGCCTTGAAAGCAACTGGGCTTTGAACAAAGGACACAGCAAAGTGAAGCACCAGGAAATTATGACTCAGGTAAAATCACAGAGTGACTCCAGTAAACAGAAACTACCTCCTCTTCACATTCGTCTCCTGAACATCCATCAGTGGTCAGACCGCAGCTGACACCTAACCACATCTGTAACAAACATGGTGGTTTGGTTCTCATTACTGTGGCTGCGGCTCTACCTCCAGCTCTTTAAATAAACAGTGAGCCTCTGTAGCAGAACTCTCCCAACATCATCTACCTTTCTCTAACATGCAGCACACGAGCCCCAGCTCTGCTCAATCCAGCCTGACGGATGGACAGCACGGCTTGATCTGCTCTGTTTCCTCTCTCGCCTGTGATGGATGCCTCGGGTCTGGTTTCTCACTGAGACACAACATGGCCAAACAAACAGACTGCGGTGAAATCAGCCCTGACGCAAAAAATGTATATAATGGGGCAGGCACCGATGGGGTTTTATGCCACCACTCCCCTACACAAACACACACACATACACACATGGCCAAGCCTCACTTATCATGCCATTGAGAACGGAGGAGTGTGTGACTCGACCAGGTTAGGGAGTCGTCATCAGCCTGCGAGTGGTAACTGGCCGGCTCGCTGAATGACGAGCAGGACCGCCTGGATCCCCATCTGGCTGTGACAGCTAATTGTTGAATCTCTGTGATTCCTGTAATTACTCACGGCAGGACACCACAGCCTCGGACCCCGGGGAGGGAGGCTCCTCAGTTAGCTTGTGGTAGAAGTTAAGTAACCTGAGCTCAATATCTCTTGCTTTTGTCTATATAATATTGATAAAATCACTTTGTGATCATCACCTGATTTTGCAGTTCCACTTTCTTTGTTCGCCTCTTTTAGTTAATTGTTTTTGGTTTTACAGCCCAGAAATTCTGCTCTTATCATCCATGTTCCCAGCAAAATGAGTTAGGCAGCTGTTAGCGAATAACAGTGAGGAAAAAACCAAATATCTGGCAGCTAACTCTAACCCTAATATCTAGCTAAATGAAAAGTAAACATGGGAATTACAGTTGCCAGGTGGCCTGAAACATGACTGAAATGAACACTGCTCCGTGTCTGCTAATATGTTCGCTATCACCACAACAAGTTGAACCTTGTCAGATGTTGGGGTTTTCAATTATCAGCCGCTGCAGAAATCAGGTTTATGGACAAGTCTATTGTTAAACCGGAGTGCCAAGGTTCATGCACTCTTGAGCAGGAACCCTGAACGCCTGCCAACTCCAGGGCTGCTGCTCTGAATACGACCACGAAGGGATCGATTTTATAGTCTGGCATCTTTACATTATTACTAACAAGATAATTAAGCAGAGATGTTTTCTGTGAGTCAGTTTCAGGCAGTGGTGGGTATATTTTAAAAGAATTACCTCTCTTGTCATGTGTTTCTGTAGATTTCAGAGCTGGAAAAGGAGCTTGCAGAGCTCGAGAAGTGTAATGAGGAGCTGGAGGACGAGATTGAGATGAAGAAGGCTGCATACATGGATGAGATTGCTGAGTTGGAGGTATGAGAGTGGACTGATTAATGTAATCATAGGCTGTAATGGACCAGTGGTTTGGACTAATAATGTCATTTAATCTCATCTACTGTGTGTGTGTGTGTGTGTGTGTGTGTGTGTGTGTGTGTGTGTGTGTGTGTGTGTGTGTGTTATTCAGTGTACTATAGATGAAATGCAGCACCAGGAGGCCGACCTCGAAGCGCAGATGAAGGAGCAGTGTGAAGACTACAAGGAGCTGCTCAGTGAGAAGATGGCCAGAGACATGGAGATTGTTGCCTACAGGTTAGAGACTCTGACAGTCTTTCCTGTTTGACTGAAGCTGCTCTGAATTATAGATGTTCTGGTCTTCACAACTCAAAAAACTCAAAAACTACACACACAATCAGATACGCTTGCAAACATCAAAAGTGAAGTGCAATTCTGAGGTACTTTTGTACTTTTTACTGCTATACAGTATTTACAGTATCTGATGGCTGCAGTTACTAGTTACTTTTCTGATTAAGATTTTATAAGAGCTTATAAGATATGATGCAATGCTTAAATATTAAACTAACCAGTAGTGTATAAAATACCTAAAATTGGCTTCATATTGACAATTTACAGCATTTAATATTAGTATTCAATGATTTAATGTATTAATAATATTATAACACACTGAAAGATGTGTTTCTGCACAATGAGTACTTTTACTTTAGCTACTGTGGGTACTTTTTGCAGGAAATACTGTTTTTACTTTTACTGGAGAAACATTTTGAGTGCAGGATATTGTGCAGTATTGGAATATTTTTAGATGATAGTATTTCCACTTTAACTTAAATAAAGGGTCTGAGTAATTTGAGTAAAAAAAAAAACTGCAGAAATTAAAAAATTGGATTATTACATCTGACTATATTACCTAAAATATACTGCGCTGCTCTTTGTTGATGTAGGTTGGTGTGCAACATCATGTCTCTTAGATACTGTAAATTGTTTAACGATGGGAAGATATAATTGATTCTTACCTCCCGGGACTAACTTTATGACCATAATTACATTTTAATTTAAAGACCTAATATGCAATAATAGACCATGATGTATTGGTCACTTCTCTTTTGCACATCTTGTAATAAAGAGCCGCCATAAATGCAGCCATTACAGTGATTACTCCATCATCATCTTAATTTAGCTGCAGGTTGTTTTTCTTAAATGAGACCCCTAAAATTTAAGCACACACCTTATGCTTTGTACAATACGATATAATAATACCAGAGACATGAGAAGACTTTGGGCAAATGAGGTCTAATTTGTAGTGAGGCTGTCGGTCAACAGGATGACCTGAACCAGCACTCTGGGGTGGGGATGCTCAACCTTGTCTGATGGACAACATGGAGGTTTTCATTCCAACAAAAACACTAAACTAACTGACTTCAGTGATTAGTTTTTCTTCTCCTGTTAAAGGTGCTGTCATTTCTGATTGCAATTAAAACCTATAGACTCTGAGCCTTCCCTGACATACTGTATATTGTAGATTCCCATCTTTGCAGTAGGGGGTGAAATGAAAACAGACGTCCCCTACGGTGCTCGATAAAGTGCCAGACATTATTTAAACCTGTCGAGGAGAATGAGCTGTCAGGGGCGAAGCACGTAATAATCCTGGGATGATTTCATTAGATTGAAATCAGCTTGATGCTCTGTTTACGTTTTGACATTCTTTACATATGAGCTAATCTTAAAGCGCACAAGAAAACACAGGTGGAAATGTGCAAATGACGTGTTCACTGTCACCGTCCGTCCTCCATCATCAACAAGAAGTCTCTACAAAAGCATCACTGTGAATAATACGAGGAGTATTTCCGCAAGAGCCTGTGTATAAGCCCAGTATTGTCCAAGCATCTCATATAGTGTCACCTGGACATCCGCAGTGTCTGTAATGAGGTATTTCTGCAGACAAAGGGCTGACATCAGGGGTCAGAGGAAACAGCTTCTGAATCTGATGCAGTTTCCTGTATTTGACCTTGAAGATGTTTCATGCCATTCCCTCTGTTCACTGAGGTTGTTTAACCATCTGCCATCCTGGTATGTGGAGTGACGCACTTCAGCCGTCTCAGCCCGCTGCTGCGGACTTCCTCCTGCGGGCCTCCATCGCCCATCCGACTGCATGTGACCCCCCAGGGGGCCCTGCTGCAGGCCCGAGCTCAGACCCTCACAATGCCTCATTAGAATGGGCAAAGAGGACCTCACACTGTCAGCGCTGTGTGCTGGGCCTCTGCCAGCTCTTCTCCACGCCAGCCTGTTAATGTCAGCACCCCCCTCAGTTACACACATTTCCAAATTCGCCACAGTTTTAATTCCCTCTCGTTACCCAACAGACTGTCCCAAAGACATTTAAGGCGCAGGAAAGGCACACAGTCAGTGCCAACTTTTTTTCCTCCCTCTCTTCATTTACCGGGTGTTTTGTCATCTGTGATTAAAACCATGAATAAGAAATGAAAATGGTGGTTGTTTATTCTCTCCGTGCCGTGGCAAACTGTCTGCACAACAGACCCTAATGACCCCAGGCTGCCATTACCGGGTGGCTTATGGCCTGTGAAAGCATCTCAGAGCAGTTTGTGCAGATGCGCGCTGCTTTTGTTCACCGCTAATGTGAACCATATTACACTGTAATTCATTCAGTGGGGTCTGCATGACACAGCAACAAGTAGCTCAGCTGAAGACAAGATCCATTTTAGTTAAGTGTACATTTAGCAGTGGATGACTGTCGGGCCTGTTTTAAAGCTGTTATACTCAAACGTTTTTTAAAAAATGAGCTTTGTATGAACTTTCAGCTCATTATTTTTGTTTTTCTGGCCTCTCACCACCGGTTCACTCTCACTGCTCTCATTACTAGTGTTTCCAGATGCAGCAGGCAGATGTTTTCTGTGAAATTGCTTTAAAAACCTGCTGTGTTGGACTTCCGGATAGCATAACAGCAGCATAAAAAGAGAGCTCCCTGACACTGAGATGTAAAAGCCCTCTGCAATCAATAGTTTAACAAGGATGGGATGTTGTAAAATTTTATTTGAAAGGGCATTGATTATGACGAGAGGAAAACAAAAGAAACTGACTGAAAAAGTGGTGTTAATTGCCCAGGAAGACGGTTTGCAAACTAAGCTAGCGACAGAGCCGACTAAGCTAGTGGCAAACCTGGAAACAATTTTACAGCAGATGAGGGTAGAGACTGTGGAAGAGAATATTGATAACCAGTGAATTATTTGAGTTATTCCTGAAGCACAACGTGTTTCTTTGTCTTATATGGTAGTAGTTTTTTTTCATTTTTCCCAGTTTTACGGACCAACAGACCATTAACTTTGTTAATGAAGTGATTAATTGAGAGAATGATCTGCAGATTCATTGATACTGAAATAGCTAATTGCTGTTTGCAATAAACCTCAACAATGTTCTGTCTCTCAGGTAATCCTGGACCACAGCTACTACCTGCTCACCTGTACTTTGTGTGTTTATTTATTTCTGTGGTTCAGGAGTCTGGTGGAGGAAGAGGAGGAGAGGCTGTGCAACCTGTGAAATGAGGCTGAAGAGTCAGACTGGCCGGCCGGGGTTTGGCTGGATGCTCCCCTCCCACACATGGATTAGAAAAGCAGACAAAAGAAAAGCATGAAAACCAGACCCAAATCAGCACTAGGATGAAGCTTAAGGTACCAACGCAACAATTTGAGCAGATGTAAACTTATCATGACAGATTAATGCTGTCTGGAGGCCTGAGCCGGGCCATTGATAACAGGTCACTGGCGGACGACCCCGAGACTCTCAAGAACGATGGAGCTGTCTAAAACTGGGAGGGAGGTGGGAGGATGAGGGCTCCGCAATGAGTGTGTATCCATTCAGTGTCTGGCAGTGATATTTCCTTAAGTGGGTTTTTATCTTCACCAGCTCACTGATATGTTTCATAAATGTTGTCCCCTCTTTGTCGAACAAGTCTCAACACACTAACACACACGCAGACACGCAGACACGCAGACACACACACACACACACACACACACACACACACACACAGACACACACACAAGCTAACGTGTGCGGCTCCGTCAAGTCATTCTCCCTCTGATACCACCTCGTCCATCACCCAAACTTTGTCTGATTACCAGCTCTTAACCCTTGACCCCGTCACTGTTAACAAACATATTGATATCCTCTCCTCACTAACTAAAAGTGTCTCACCGTCCTTTTGCTTTTACAGTCGTGCGTTCATGTTGGTTTTACATAAAACTGTGTTTGCTTTTCAAATGGTTCATGAAGTTGTTTTTCTGCAGCTCTTACAAACCGAGCACCTGGATCTTTCTACAAGAAAAGCTTGTGTGATTCATTATTCCTTCTTTGAAAAGCAATGTCCCAATTTGCTGTCATTTGAGAAATAAGCTTTTGGTATTACAGTCCTTCGTAATCTTTTCCTTATTTTCTACGATCTGTCTGTGATAAATCATTTCTGCTTCCTGCCTCTGCACAAGTGTCAGAATGTGCTTCAGATTTAAATTAAATAAAACTAGTTGCATGAGAGATCACCTCATACTGTGCGATTTCTTTTCTCAGTTTCATGAGAACGGCTTGTGAATCCTAGAGCTTTAAGACTTTCCCCACGCTTTAAAACGATGCACAGAGCGGAGTGATTTATGTTCAGTGATCCTTCTTTCACTCATCTTCATGCTTAACTTGAGATTTGAACATTCCTAGCTATTTAATGATCTCAAAGGCTTGTTAGCTCTGCCGTAAAGATGAAAAATGCTGCTAATAACGGATCAGATAAGATTAGCCACACTCAGTGAACTTGTGGTGATGAGGAGTTAGCCTCTGTAATAATTGAGTTCAGTGTCTGGAGAAGGGGCTGGGGCTCGGTGGTCGCATGTGACTTGTTTAATTGTCCCGACATGAAACATGGCCGGCTCAGCAGGAAGCCGCTGTGTCTGTTTTCTCAGGACTGCGGAGCTCAATCAAGACCTCAGAGGAGAGGAGCTGGAGGACGTTGTTTTCCCTCAGCGCTTAACTCTGTATCTCTCAAATCAAAAGCCAACAGACCACATGGTGTTCCTGATCCCATGTGGCGGCACCGTCTTTACCTTGTGGCAAATATGATGAACATGAAATATCTTACGAAAATATCTTAACAAAAAAAAGAATAAGAGAAAGGAGAGTAAATGTCTTGCAATAAGAGTTGTGTTTTCCTGGTTAATTCTCTGTACTAGAATAAATAAAAAAACACCTAAATATAAAATAATATTCTCAAAAAATACAAAGCAGTGAAGTAAGTAATGTATTGGAAATCACACAATATCTATAGAAACATTCATTCTCCTAAATTAGACCAATATAACAGTGAACACCCACAGTACAACATAGCATGACAAAAAGCTCATGATAACCTAATTTAACACGGGATAAATAAACGGCCTATCAGGGTGTCAAGATCGAGACTCTCATAAAAGCAGAAACTTAGATGTTGAATGACTTGTGTTTGGCTTTGGAGCGTTGGTATTTCCAGCTTCTTTTATAACACAATTGAGTATTTCAAAGACTCTTGATATTTGCGAGTGTGGTGACCCCTGCGCTCCTCTGTGTTCCTTTGCCCCCATCACACGTCCTTGACAACTGAGAAAAATGCGCGTTAACCCCTCAAAGCTGGCCGGTGACATTGAGTGGCCCGGGGCAGGACTGTGGCACCTTCGCTCCTTGAAGCTGGACAATTTGATTTGAGGGTGGAGATTTTCAAAGCTGAGTCATGCATCAGTGGTCAGCCAGCGCTTTGGCTTTTCATCCCACTTTTTTTCTTTTCTTTTTTTTGCCTTGATGGTTTCTGTGGAAGAAAGGTGGCGTTGAGAAAGCTGCAAAAAAAACCAAAAAAACTGACCAACAGCAACAAACAAAGAAGTCACTGCTGGGATTAAGTGAGAGTTTGGTGCCTTTGGTGTGAGATTGATTGTTTCAGTATTCAGTTCACTGTTGCTGAAAGAAAACCATTTTTACACGACATATGCTGTGGACATAACATCCCATTAACTTCACATGGTGCAGGAATGTCCTTACATTAAGAGTGGCAGGGTCAGGCTGATAAATTATGACATCTGAGCTCATTGTATCATTCGACATATCTTCAATCTGAAGCAGTGGAATCTGATTAAGGCCTGAGGTAATGCTAACCCAGGTCAGCTTGCACGGCCCAGCTCACATAGTTATACCTAAAATACTCTTATCCCAGCAGGTTCACTCAGACAAATAAACACTGCCTTCAATGAGGACAAAAGTAATTTTTTAAAGTCTCTTCATGACAGCTTGCATGTAACGAACCAAGCTGGTGTTTAGAAAGCAAATAAATAAGAGAGGACGGGGTTGAATCAAGGAAGAAAATAAGAACAGTGAAAATATACAAAGGAGAAAGAGCTATTGAGAAAGTATTTCCTTAACAAGAGGGGAACAAATAATAAATTATGGGGCCCCTCTCCCTTGAGGCAGGACTGGCACGCCTGAGGGTAGCAGGAAGTGGGCATCCCTCTCTCTTTATAGGGGTCACGGACAGACTTCAACTGTGGGAGCATCACAGGAGACAGAGCCCGAGTCCTGAGAGAAAACTGCTTAACGAAATGTTTACACACACACACACACACACACACACACACACACACACACACACACACAGTTTATATGCTTTGCAATGCTGAATGAAGATGGTGGTAGTGTGACCGTATAACCCCCAGGTCCCCCATCATGTCATCGCAGTAGTTTTCTGCCCTTCTCATATCTGTAGTCCCACTTGGTCTGTATAACTGAGAGTCTGCTGACAGCCATGACCCCACATTCACCCCGCGCTCCCCCTCACGTCAGTCCCAAAGCAGGTGGCAAGCACCACCAACACGAGACTCCTCATCTTGATCCGCCATCTATGTGAATTTGTGATACCTTTATTTCTTGGCAAACACTTCACTACCTTGTCTTGTGATCAGGAGATAAAGCAAGGCAGCTTTTTTTTAATTTCCCCAAACTCCACACAGTGTGTTAGTCACGGCCAAAGTTGATAAAAGTTTCCCTTTTGTCCCAAAGTGTTCAATTAATCAACTTCACAGGGTGTGCTGGATGGAAGCGGATAAAAGTCTGGGCTACAGGGAACAGGAGAAAAAAATAGCCAGCATTTGTATTCTGCTGCAGTGGCTTTCATACCCATTAAAGGATGTTAGCATTTTTTGAACATAGTGACTTTATTGTCAGCTTAGGGCTTACACAGATCCAACCATTTGCTGTATTGGATTTTTGGCAGAAGGCCTGCGTGGATCTTGGCCACCCTTGAATTTAGTTCTCATGTTAAGCTTCACCTTGTCAGAAATGGGCTGCTCCCTGCACTTACCAGACATATAGGAACATATGCTTTGGTTGTAATGTTTGTTATCAGTTAGACAAAAATCATATCGCACGGTTGCTGCAAGAGGTCTTCCCCACTGCTGTAGCACTTATACTGATGATTCCTCTGGAATTTCTCTGCTGATGGATGTTATACTTATATTATAAGATAGTAGACTTTAAGTGCATTTTCAGACCACCAGACTAGCCCTCAATTTGACATAATGTACTGCAATATACTTGTATGTAGATAAAATTTGGCCAAAACATTTATTTTATTTATCTGCATTAACAGAGGTTTTGGCCACTCGGGAGCAGCGGTACAGAGTGTAAACGCTGACATTATCAACTTGTTATGCTGAACATGTGTTTCTGTTCATCTGATGAATATAAAGTACGTCCAGTATTCACTCTCACGCCAACTCCTGAAGAGAATATCTGGAAGTATCTTCAGCTGCTAAACGCTAGTGCTAATGTGTCGCTAACTTTGTGGTGCTGGGTAGGTAGCGTAGTGTACAGCGGGTTTATCAGTGGGTTTTCACTGAAAACAGCTGTTCAAAGCAGTGAGACTGAACTAAAATAATAAAGTTGCGGTTCCACAAAACCAAAACAACAAACTGAAAGAGGCTGCAATGCTCCAAAGAGCTGAAGGGAACTGCAGATAATTATCTATTCATCACCACAAGCAACAGCTTTCACATAACACATAGACATTTGACCCCATTCTTCATATAGAAATATTGATAAGTGCAGCTTCATATCATTAAAAGCTCTCCTGTTTGGATTGAAAATGCTTTGTTTCTCTTGTGAAATTTCAGAGTTGATGAAAACATTATTTCTGTTACCATCCATTGATTCATTTCAGCCGACAACCAATTCCTCTTCCTGTGGCTCAGAGGACCTGGAGCCAGAGCACCAGTAGTCCAAACTATCATAATTTGTGCTGGGAATAAGAAATCACATGTGCCACAGTTTAAGTCTGCAGTCGTAGCCTGGAGCAATGGCTGGTTTAGAATTTGGAACAAACTACGAAATCATTTTCTTTTTGCACCAGTCATTCATCTTTTTCCCAGACACCCAGACATCTCAGGCCTGCTTCCTCTCAAACTGACATTACCTGCAGGTAAGCAACATTTTCCATTCTTGGATCACATGTAGGTTTTTTTTTTTTTTACCTTGTATTTCAACATACATTAAAATGTAATCTGCTTGTATGTTGACATGAGTTCCAGATTTCGAATTGAAACTTGTCTTATTTGACAAAAACCTTTCAGTGTCATGTAAAGGACAACAGCATATAGGCACAATTGAGATTACTTTATGATGTTAAGTTTGATTCTGCAACATTATTTGCAATGGGTGTGACACCTCAAATAAATACTCCTTATCTTTGTTGTATTCCAATTTAAAGTAGACTCTTTGCTCAGCTTGTCTCCTGAAACCTTTCTTCATAAGTGACCATTAAATGGATGGGTGAGTGTTCAGCCACCAGTGAGCCTCGGTAGAGCTACCACAGGGCTATATTGCCCTTGTGGCGTTTCACCTTAGAGGCTCACCAGAGAACCTGTCAGGCCTGCGATGTTTTACAGCTCAGTTTGCAGACAAAACACTTCACAACCAAATCCCCTCAGCAACATCTGCTGCCAATTTAGCTGTGGCATTCCTGCAGTCTGTGCTGTTTAATATTCACAGGGGTTAGGATCTGCCGGGACAGGGTTGGATGGGGATGGTGGGGAGGGGCAACCAGTTTCTACAATCCTTTGGTCCGTGGTCCAGACATGGTGAAAAATGAGGGGTTAACAAAGAGTGAACTGGAGCAGGAGCGGGTTAACTGGGCTAATTTGCAGGGATAATAATGGTGTTCATGCAAGGCCTTTTGGGAGTAGCGGTGTGGAACACAGACCTGACGGTGCAACCACACAGGAAGTTTACAACATGGCCCGGCAAATCAGAATGTATTTAATCATCAAACAAGCAGTGAGGAGCTGGCAGCAAGGCCAGGGCCAGCAGCCATCCTGACGATGAAGACAAATGTTTGGAGAGGGGACTAGACAGAGAGTGCCAGATCTCAAAGATTTCATGGCGCTGAAACCCCTTGATTTTATTGGCACAACATTTACTTTGCCCACTAGCCTTGAGCGTGATATTAACATCGTATGTGTTTTTAATTATCCTCATGTGAGTACCTGAAAATATGTTATTGTACTATGAAATAAACAATAAACCTGGATGCATTGCAACTTTGAGAGGAAATTACTTGTGAATGGTAGGACTAAAAAAAGTTTTTTTATTAGCAGTAATCAAAGTATACTGCATACATAACAGCACATGTGCTGCCTGACTTGGCTAAGGGAGAACAATAACCCAGTAAAATTGATAATTAGAGCCCTGGCCTCCTTAAAAATGACCACACAACATCCTCATGAATTTTTATGGATCTATCCCAGACACTGCTAACTTTAGAAACAAAGGAAATTCAAACCAGTTTCCTCCTTTTAGTCCAAGTTTATCTGTTTATATTTATTTCTGTGAGAAAATGTATTTTTGGTGTATATTATGTTTTAGGATATACAATACCTCACAGAGAAGGAAACCTTAATATGCACATACTGAAGTTCAACTGTATTTGTTTCAGTGGGATGTAGTCCTCATTTGTGGGAATATTTACTTTTCATCATGTGCAGAAGCTATCAATATCTCCCTTGATGTTTTGGGGTGAAATGGCAATTTATGTGAAAATAAATTCTGTCTATATTTTGCAGCAAGTGACGTTGTTCTCAAATGACTGCGCCCACCCTGTTGAGAGGTTGGTATTTCAGTGGTGGACGCAACCGGGGCTGTCTAATAACCCTCTGAAAGGGTGAAGAGCATCGTGCGACACCTCTGCTGCTCCCTCACAAAAGGACACCCCTTGCCATGGCAACTGCATAAACATCTGTCTGCCTGTTCGAGGGAGCATCGTGAGGGAAAATACAAGACTGCAGTTTTTATATATAAGAAGAGACTCAGTATACTCAGTGTATATGTCCATATGGCTCCTCAGTGGTGGAGCTACATGTTAGAACAATGATCTAATATTTATGCAGGCTTCAGTGTGTTTTGTGGACAGTGTTGCACATGTGTGACATGGACGTGTGAAATTTGATGGCAGGTGGTGGGAACCCATACATAATGTCCTGTTAAAGGATCGATACCAGTCTCATATTGGTATGGTTAATATCAAGCTACAGTCAGCAGCTTAGCTTAGCATAAAGACTGGAAACAGTGGGAAACAGCTAGCCTGGCTCTGTCCTAAAATAACAAAAAACCGTCAGCCAGCACCTCCTGAACTCACCATTTAACACGTTTTATCTTGTTTGTTTCATCCGTCATCATCATAATTTATCATTATTAAGAACAAGTTTTGGGTTGTTAATCATGCAGAGATCCATCCAATGGACTGTTTGACTCGTAAACACTGGAGAAGTGCTGCAGAGAATCGTATTTGCATTAAAAAGACTTGAGTCATTGTTTGAATGCTTTATTAATTACTTACATTGCACACAACTAAATAACTTTTATTGATGGCTTATTTGAAAGTGGGAAACACTTTGACCAATTATTACTGAGTTTATTAAGATTTAATGAACTTAACATTTGTAAATACATAATTGATGTTTATTACTCTAATGCCTTACTAACAGTTATAATTACAGACCTGATGGTTCATTAAGGGAAAACTCTTGAGCCTTTATTAATGACTTAGGCAATAATGATTTGAGTGTTCACGACCAAACAGCATTGATATCACAACCTGCTAACCAAAAGGTTCTTCTTGTTAATGGTTCATAACTGATCTTCAGACTTATAGTAACTGATTTATTAAAGCCATTAGTCACAACTTAAATGATGACTTATTAGAAACTGCACCCCAAGCAGCCATTTCTCATTTCAAACTTCATACAACACTCATGATTCTGTCTTTCCTTCATCTTGTAGTTGTGTCAAAACACATTTCGGGGATCTGTTGATGCATGGCATCCAAGACTCATTCACGCCCTTTAACATGTTTTACATTCCCACCTCATGCCTCGCATTACACCGAGGAGCAATTGGCTTGATGCTGACAGAGTCCCTAAACATTCAGTGTATAAGGAAGAGTTTACTGAAATGACCTCAGGGTGACTGGTATGCATGCAGTGACCTCATTTAAAAATGTTTAAGCTAATTTATGACAACATGATTTATGGCCAAACAACATTAACTATGTAAGTTGTGCAACTGAAGTACCGGAGTTTCAAATGAGTACTTCTTGTCCTAAAAATATTTATGGTACACAAGAGCATTGTTTGTTGCACAGTAATGGGATACTGATTCACATAACTTAGTTCATATGAAAATTACCAAGAGAATTGACCTTTCAAAGACAATCCGAGTACTTAGTTTTTGCTGGGAAGTCTTTTTTAACTATTAATATATATTTTATGCTGAGTCCTGCAGACAAAGGCACAACAATCTGAAAAATACATTAACTATTTTTCTAACCCTAAACAGAAAATAATTTTGATTGTCTGTCAGCGCAAAAAACTTATACTAAAGTTATAAGTTACCATTAATAGGCTGAAAAACAAGTAATCCATATCCAAGAGCAGCCGATCTCTATCTCTACGCCTCAGTTGTGTCTGGCTTTTGCTTTCATATATTGTCTGGACTGTAAATGAAGCAAATCTAATGGGATAATAACCTGTCAAATATCCACGTAGAGCACAGAGCTGTTTTTCAGGAGTTGGTGAGTGTGTGAAAGAGCCAGAGGTTTGTTCGGGTGTCTCTTTTGTATCCTTTTGAGTTGTGTTGCTGGCACATGGTGAAAGGTCTATGGAGAGCTGCCAGCGGCTGAGGTCATTATAGTGTGAGTTTCTAGTAAACTGTGACCATGAAGTTACTTTCCCTGAAGCAGACACTGCAAACAAACATGCAGCCAGGACTCTGCTGTATGTGGTTTGGATTGGAGTCATTACTACAGTTTGAAAAGTTATTAGCAGCAGCTAAGAGAGATTGTCCTTTGAACCCAGAACCATAGATGTGGTTTCAAAACCCTGTCCCATGCTGAGTATCTTTGAGCACAAGTCTTCCTCCTGCAAATGGTCTTTTCTGTATGACTCATTTTTTTCCCTACTGACTATTATTAGACCCCCCCACCACCACCTTCTAGCGCCACCATCAGGTCAAAATTTCAATTTCTTTGATACTTTAATTTAAAACAAAAACACCAGCAAAACTAATGACATCCCCATCAACCATCACTCATTCTAATTTTAGCCTCATTTTCTATCAAATTTGGTTCAGAAATGAAAGGGTTACTGTCCTAAAACCCATGAAAATAGAAAATAGTTATCCAATCAGATTTTTCAAAAAGGTGCGCTCACTGTCCCCACCCGATCCTCCCGCGGTAAGAACTCAACAGAACTTCGTATTTAGCATACTAATTAAACATACCCAAAGTCCCCCGGCCGGAAGTTGAAAAAATTGGAAGAAGTGAAGGAGAAGAAGTCGCTCGACTGTCTGCAAAGGAGTTCAGATGATGATATGCACAACTTGGGATACTTTCGTTAAAGCTTTTGATCAGCGGATACGGACTAAACATAGGAGGAATGGACAGACAATCGGACCGCTTCAAAGTTCAGGAGTTGTCCGGGTACTTTGCATGAACTATAAACTGGTCGCCAGTGAACAGGTGGGTTGTTTGACGGCTTAGCCCCCTCACTTGTATTTTTGGCTGTGTCTGTTTAAGCTTCATGTAGAAAATAGTAAAAACAACTAAATTTGTGGCCAAAATACTGAAACCCTTTGTCTGTTTGGGTAGTGGGACATGAAAGTCATGTCCTTCAGTTTCCTATTGTGGGATGATCCCGTGTGTTCGGGGCGTTGGCAACCATAGCCTCAGCATTTCACTCAAGGCATCGTTGTTCCTGCAAGTAGAAGCCCACATAGCCACTCAAGGCTTATTTTATAATGAGGAAACCTTTATAATAAACAAAATCACAATGATCATACAGAACATCATCATTCGCAGACAACATAGCCTTTGTTATTTTCCCCTTCAGTATACAGTATAAGATTAGTCACAGAGCAGTTGGCTAAATTAGGGAAAGACTGTTCTTTGCTAAATACTGAAAAGATCAAAACTGACTTAAACCATGATATACAACATGTTTACTTTTTCAATATTTAACCAAAAACAGAATCTGTCTGTAACAAAAGTGTTTATGTTGCCTAAACCCTAACCTCGTGTGGGACCCTGGATTTGAACCCTAGTCTTTGGTGCCAAAGTCCTGCACCTCTTGAGTCTCTTCCTTACAACTTTTGTGCAGTTCAAGAGCAGAGCATCTCCTCCACTTGAAACAAAAAAACAAACAAAACATTGCCAGGGAACATAATCCATACAGCAGTTACATTTCCTTGAAAAATTGGCAAAACAAATTAGTAGTATAATAAAAGTAATTTCGAGGGGACAGGGGTTTGCATGCTGTACTCTATGTATCGTTCAACTTATGAATCTCTCCTTGTTTTAAAATTTCAAAACTTAATGCTGCCAGCCTTACTTGAAATTAGCTGCTCTGCCACAGAACAATAATTCTCTGAATAAAACGACATGAATGTGACAATTAAGTTTGTGAGCTGACATGTGATTGAGGGATTATTTCCTTGAGGCGGCTTCCATCGCTTCCAGTGGCTGCCAGGTGACTGACAGAGAGAGAAGTGTAGAATAACACACATTCTGACACAAAAACAGTCATCTCATTCATAGTGAAATAATAATAAAAAAAAAAGTTAATCTTTTCTCTGTGATGGATTACAGTGCTTGAGATATTTTGTCAGTGTCATGTCAGTGTTGTTTTTATGCTGCAGTATAATGAATAAAAGCAGATGTCTTCTCTTTAAGGTGTGCCGACATCAGTAGGAATAATGTAAAGAGACACACCAGTATTATCCATTAAGAGAAGCCTTGCTTCGGTAGATATTGCTCAGTGGAACATGACAGGAAATTCGGGAAGGAAACAGATGATGTCTAGCAGGGGTCTTGAGCTGGTTTTGAACCTGTGATGACAGGAACACATGGCGTTCACCTCCTGCCCGCCACACAGAGCCACACAGACCTATGATTTATCTTTAAACCAAAGTCGAGAATGTGCCACAGAATTTTCTCTCTCTATCTCCGCTAAGCCATGTGTTTGGTGCACACATACTCGGGGATTTTCAAAGTGCCTGGTCTGGTTTTATGGAGAGTCCCCTTGGACTGAGATTACTTTTAGAATTTTTCTGGCTGTTGTTAGTCTAACAGAGGTCATGTTTACATGAGTGAAGATGCTGTTGAAGGGATGGCCCCATGTGGGCCATCTCTGCTGGGCTACAAGGCAAGTCTGGGCCTTTTAATGGTCAAATGGATGTACATTTTTCTTTCATCACATTCTCTGAGGTCATTGAATGTAACTCCTCTGTGTTTAAGTTAAAAAATTACTGCTAAATTACCCAGTTGTGATATATAGCACGATATCTGGTGGAATGTGATTTTCTTCAGTGTTTGTGGGTTAGTTTACTCCTGCACATCTGAACTTTTTAGATGTGAGTCATCTCAAATCATCTCTAATCCGGTGTCAGCCTTATCAGCCCATGTGTACACTCACTGGATACTCAGTGCCTTCCCCCCACTGTGTTTTTCTGACAGGTGATTGGCTGGCTGCGGGTAGATCCACAGGGGTTTTTCGTCTAATGTTTACCTGTTGCAGGCAGATGTTCTCCAGGAAAAGTAGGAACACATTCTGTGCTCGTGTCAGTGCTCTGTGTACTCCCACAGACAATGATGTAGTGTAGCTGAACTACCTAAACTCATGTCATTGAGTGTAAACCGTGGGTTGGTTCAGTTTGGATTTTCAAAGTTGTTTAGTAGGGTAGATGAATTATATGCAGGAGTCCTGTACACTACAAGAAAGGTGTGGACACAGGATGACATGTTGTTTATAAACATGATTTGGAACATCACAACTCATGAGACCAAGTCTGTTTCCTTCTGGATCAGTTGGTGGGATGCTCACTAATAATGATCTATATTCAGCTCCTTGTATGATTAATAATCATTAAAAAATATAAAATCTTTTCGTTTGTCAGCTACTGTATGGTGATAAGGAAATTTCCCTGGATTTGTCATGAATGATCCATACGTTGCAAGTCAGTTCTGTGCGTGCCGCAGTCTGGATTTGAGTGTACAGTAGTTGATGTAAAGTAACAATAACTCTGGACTTCTTGTAGTGTGGTTTTTGGCACTTCTGGCCATCATTTTTGTTTGGATCAGGAAATAGATTCACAAGTTTGGAAACAAGTTAATAAGTGTTTTTTTTTTAAATCATGGACAGGATTTGTTTTCCTTATTCTCTCCAAGTGGTTGGAAGAGTCTGAGTGTTTTGGAATTTGGATCTCTTGTATCTCTTCTGAGATTTTCCAAGTCTTTCAGGAATTTGTCTTTAAGAAGAGTGCATGCCCAGCTCTGTGACCAAAACACATTGATAATACATGAGAGAGCCAAACAGGCGGCAGACTGTAACAACATCCACGACATGGCTATTGTCAATTGGCTTGAACCTTAAACTGAAGAGGACCGCCCACTGTGTTTTTTGGGGGGGGAAGTTGCATAAGACTAAAGTATAAAAATGACATGACATTGTTATATTACCTGCACTCAACCGCCAGTGCACCTCATATTAAAGCAATGTGTGCTCTTTTCAGCATGAACCTGCCGGGTTGATCATTTTCTCCACCCTCCGGCCTCCTGACTCATCTCCACTGTGTCTCCCTGTGGCATCCACGGTCAGTGTGCTTTGTATATTGCTGATGTCTGTGCTTACTAGTCTTACATGCAATGTTAGCCAGAGATGTCACCTACCCACACACACACACACACACACACACACACACACACACACACAAAGCTCCTGTGCTCATGTACATATACACAACTATATGTGCAGAAACAGAGAACACAGAAGCGAAGGAAAGAAAAGTCTTCAGGCTTTGTGTTTGATAAACAATTCAGTGAAGATAATTAGTTGATAAGACATCACTTTGATTTACTGTGGGGACTCGACTGTATCTGTTGCCTGCGAGCTGAGCCTCACTCACAAGCTTTGTATTACCATATGTTGAATTTTTAATCAATTATTATCCTGAAGGAGAAATGGGGAAAGTGCAGATTCGCTCCAGTGGGAATGTATGGGCAAGGACAATTCTGTGATATTTGCATACGGCTCATGCTTGCACTCTTATGTACAGTTCGAATGTGTGCTCCTATATGGCTTGAGCAGCTATCGAAAAAAACTGCTGTCCGCCGCTTCTTAAGTAATCTGTAGCTCTGACCGCGCAGACAGCCGGCCAGTTAAACGTGCTTGTGGCTGCTGCTGCTGCTTGATGTGTGTTGGGCTTCACACAGAGGTGTAGATGGGAGGACAAACTCATCAGGGGAAGAGATGCCAGGAAAGCTTGGCTGTGTCTAAGAGTGCTGTGTCTGTGTGCTTCTCAGCTGGCTGTGCGAGCAGATAAGAAAGGAGGCAGGAGGAGAGCTGCTGATTCTGGGTTTATACCCCCCCACCCCCCCCACTTCTCCCAGTCTGCCTTTCTCTATGCAGCTGCAGGTCTGGGAGCTGACCTGCATTAAGACATCAGAAACTGCCTGACGGGCTAATAGGAACGGTTTTCTAGAACATCTTCAAAAGCTTGTTAAACTGTGGCGTTTTGGCAGTGATTTAAGGAAATCTGCTATTATGGTTTAGATAGAGTTCACGTAATCTGTGCTGGCAGATGAGAAATGCCTGGACATCAACCAAATGCTTCCTTGATAATACTGATGTCTCTGTCTCCACACTAATGTATTTATTAGATGTGTAGAATGAAACCCACAAGCCAACATTTCTTTAGCCCCATTATTTTTCATGTAATATGTTAATTTTCAATGCACTCGAGACTGTCATTACTGGATAGAGCAGCATTGTGTCAAGATTTCATCTCATTTCTAACACACTTTGTTCCTCTAAGACTTACACTTCTTTTTTATTGAAACTCGCCTAAAGGATCCCTCCTGTTTTACTGTAACCATTTTGGTTTTTATTGTTTTCTGTAAACCCTCTGATGCTGATGGGAAAATAGCTCTGGCTTGGAGTGGTCTCGCCAGTGGGCATCTGACAGCGATTTGCTGATCCTGTGCAATTGCATGATGGCTCTCATCCTCTAAGGCCACAGGGCCCTATAAGCCAGCCAATCACTGCCCCTCAGCACTCTAATGTTGGCAATTATAGGTCAGTGTGTGTCACGACATCATTGTCTTCCCTTTGAATGGCTCAGTCCCAGCTCCCACTGCAATCAGTTATGTTTTTCTCTTTGCTATTTAAACTGGAACTGAAATCCAGTAAGAACATGACCGCCATTGTCTGAATCATTGTTGTTTGGGGTGTTTGAGAATGCCAAGTTCCAGGCGGAGTTAACGCAGTAATGAAACTTTGCTTCTTTTCTACTTGATTAACTTGAGAATTTTTATGGGAAAGAGCTGAGAGATGCAAACCTGCAGCCTGTTGTACCAGCTGAATGTAAGTTTGACCATAAATTGGAGTGTGAAGTTAACACTAACCGCTATGTTTTAACAACTTGGTTTCACAGTAAACTCACCACTTTGATCATTTACATCATCTATAGCCCTAAATTTAACTAAAGCAACATTAAAAAACATTGACACAGACTGTGATGTTTCATCTAATGCATCGCTTGGATGAGAGAGAGAATCATTTGTGCAATCACGTGCGCACTAACAAGGTGTTTTTGTCCGTTGCATCATCACCAAAACACCAAAGCAAATTCCTCTTAAGCTACTAGGCAATAAACCGGATTCTGATTCTGATCGTTATTAATCAAGTGTTTATTCACTGATCACTTACGCTGTAGTTTTGTTTGTTGTTTTTTTCCCCACTAATGCGTGGATCATGGTGTCATACATAAAGATGGTTGTAAGTTATAAAATCACAAACAAATAATAAAAACACAAATAATAAAAACACAAATAAAAATTCTGCCAAAATCAACATCTAAACAGTTCCAGGTTTTTGTTACAAGAAACCTTGTGTGTCATTGTTTCCCATCTCCAGGAGATGCAGCTTGAAATCCCAGTATACAGCAGAAAAGCAAGCGTGCACATCAGTGTCATCATAAACGTAAAGAGACGTCGTCTGTCTCCGGCACTCTGCTCCCGGTGTAAGTCTCTCATCCATCTGCCTTTACAGCAGATTATAAGGAATGACTGGCACCTTCTTTGGGAGGTTTACAGTTTAATAACTAACTTGTATGAAGCAGCTCGTCAGTACCCAGTTATAGCGCAGCTCCCACACAGTGAGCCTTATCTGAACATAAATATAGCAACAGCCTCCTGTAGTGACATTCAATGCCTGTCATGTCTTCACAACTGCATTGTCTAATTTTGGCTTCTACATATTTATGTAAATATTAATTTAGTAGTATTGGTATTTTTATATACATTTTCACGTCTAAATAATATCTTTCTAAATATCGTCTGCAGGCTCAGACAAAAACATTCAACATCTCTCAGCAGTCTTGACTCCTTGGAGACAGATCTGGGAAATACCTCGGGGGTAGTGAAGTGACTCATGTAGCTGTCTGTCTTTGAGTGAGTGTTTATCTCTTTGAGTGTCCATGTGGCAAAGAAGTTTGGACCGTTAACGCCTCTGTGGTTGCTTGGCAGCCCACGAAGCAAAGTGACGCCTTCCTGACAGGGTCGGCTCAGCCCTCAGAGACACGGCCTCTTAACTGGCCTTAACAAGATAATAACGCGGCACGGCTCCCCTCATCAGAAGCAAATTGTTTCTTTAAATGCTTTTGGTTAGGGGCAAAGAGGAGTGAGCTACTGATGTGATCTTGAATGGAACTCATCAACAATCTCTGTAAAGTCCAGGATGTGCTATCAGATAATCAGTGCCCTGCACACAGCTGATAAACAAGTCGTTTTGGGTGACACCCATATGATCTGCTCACTCACTTCCTGGCTCTAAGCACGCTATGTGTACATGTGTATGTAGAGTGGTTAAAGATAGGGCTATCAAAGAAATCTTGAAGGACAACTGGACTCTTTCGATTTTCGTTTGAACCTGTTTACATCCTTATGTTGTTAAAAATATAACTTGTAGGAAGGCATGAGGAAGTGTTAATGTTGCAAGTGTCTGAACAATAGAAAACATTCCTGTCAAAAGTCAGTGGTCAATGAAGTTTTAGGTTCGTTTTTAATATGACAGCTCAACACAAAGGCTTTACAATGTCACATAAATTCCCTAAGGATTTTTTGTTTACCACCTCATATATGGCCGTAAAGATTTCACTAGTGTCCCCAGACCTCCACATGGACAACTCGCCTTCATGCTCGTGTAAGTACGATTCACAAAGAATGGTTGGGAGGCGGGTGCCAACATTTCTCTGTCTAATAGGAAAGGAAGTGTCCTCTTGGCCCCAAAAGAGGACACTTGAGGAAGGGCTTAAGGAAGCCTTACAGTTTATATCCTAAGTCCATCCGTCATCAATGGGTAGCATTCTAATGATGGGAAAGTTATGACCCTGATTATATTAGCCTATGGGCCGGTGCACTTGCTTTGTTCCTGGCCTGTGAGCTAAAGCAAATGTGGCTAAGCTGCACAGTGTATAGAATAATCCTGAAGGAAGTCTTGGCTCACCGACAAGAGACTCAAGTTCAGGGAAAGGTGCAAATGAACCAAACGCCATCGTCATGTTTCCATATTGTTGTTTTTAAAAGTGCAGCGGAAGTTCAAAATTACAGTAAATTCCAGACACATTTGAACAGTCGAGGGGAAACTCTTGGTAACTCATGCAGCTACTAGCTCCTTTCTCTATACGTCACCCCCATCCAGGTTCTGCATTTGTCTACCAGCTGCCCCCCCCCTCCTGTGTTTGCACTGGCTTTGTTTTTATGACCACTCCAGTGATCCATCGCCACTGCAGAGCTGCTGGTGTTAACACAGCTGAGGTGCATTACACAAACTGTTGTTCCTGCCTCTTACCTGGCTCCAGGCTCTGTTTGCAGTCAGGGGTTTTTGTTTATGTTCACTTCAGAAGCAGATGCAGACTTGTGCATGCACTTTCTCTCAGACGCGCATATACAGGATGTGAGCCACAGTACACTATTACTGCAATGACACTCACTCACATAAAATGTCCTGTCATTACAACCTGCCTGGACCCAGCTGTCCACCATGAAGTCAAATGCAGAATCAACGATCAACCAAAGGTGGTTTGTTAAAAAGAGAAACGCCACTCTGCTGTTTTGATTTTCAAAAAGTTGGCGAGGGTATTTATTTTTTTATTTTTTTGCTGTTGAAAAAGCCAAAAGAGTGATGAGTCTGTTGGTCAGTAAATGATCTACAACTAGGCCCGTTATTTTCCGGCTCTGTACATAGTTTATTGACTGCTTACATAATAGATAACACTTGCACAAATAATAATAGTCTGAATCCCTCAGTTAAACTTTAGAGCTGAGCAGCAGTTTGTCCTGTGTGTCAGGCTGTGACATTAGCACAGCAGCTGAAGGAGACACTAGTGTCAGCAGGATCAGTGTAGGTGATATCTGACATCTTCAGCATTAATTTTCACGCATGATTTACCAGTTGTTTGTCATTATTATCACAACTAAGCAGTTACCACCAAGTATAATTCCACTTTTGAATGTACTGATTAGAATAATGAGAAACTGGTCTGTCCGGGTCGCCTACTGCTGCGTCTCCAGTTTGTGTTCCCATCTCTCTCTCTCTCTCTCTCTCTCCCCTCATTTCCTGTCATGTCCCTACTGTTGGCTAATCTAATAAAAGGTATAGACTGTGCCAAAAATAACTAAATACTAAAAAAGATTACGAGTGAAAAAGTTCTTTAAAAGATCACAGTAATGTTTTCAGTAAATGTGAACAATAGTAGATTGAAGTTCTTTAAACTCGACTTAAAATCCAAGCTGAAATGATTTGATTAATCAATTTGTTGATCAACAGAAAATAAACTTGATAATTAAATAAACTTTATCTTTCTAATTAACTGACATTTTTTAAGCAAAAATGGGAAAAAAAATTCATCATTGTGACGGTAAATTGAATATTTTGGTGAACGTACCATGTTGTGATGGGATCACACGAGCTGCGACGCCCATCGACATGTTGATGTTCCGACTCATGAGCAAACACACCCATATCTGAGGTCGGCCTACATTTTGATCTCAACCACACACCTGCAGAGTTTCGTGACTGTACTTTGCACGGCTGTGACTGTATCGCGCTGACAAAATCTCTCCACAGAAGAGACAGACAGACATATAAACACCTGCCAGAGTCAAAGCCGCCTCGGTGGCTGGTTCCTGCTGCAGTAGGTGTCTCCAGGACCACATTTTACCATGATACACACACACACACACACACACACACACACTCACACACACACACACTCACAAGGTGAAAACAATACCAGCCACACTGCGTTAAAAAATGTTATCAAAACACCTGCTCGTTGCATGTGTGCTTAATTTGCAATCACAGTCCGCACATTGTGTATAATTAGAGTCCATGGAGACCAGGTGGTTGAGCGACAGCAGTGAGCTGGGTAACATCAATCAGCGTGGGTTTGTCAGCGGTTCTGTGGGCTTTGTTGGTGGTATTGTGGGAGAGCCAACTGCAGTAAAGGTTTTTATGATGTGGCAGAAGTTGATTCTGGGACTCTGTGCCAGGAGCAAACCAGATGTTAGTCCCTGCAGTCTGTTTCTGTTTCTGTGTGAACCTACATACATACGTACGCACGTATGTATGTATGTAGGTTCACAGGCATGTATGTAGTTCCAGGCACTGGAGGCGCAGAGCAGCAACATACTTCCAGTGTGTAAATCCCACTGCTTCTCTTCTTTCTCTGGCTGAAGACATTGTTCCAATAATTTCAAGAAGCTTGTGAGAGTTAGAAACTGTGTCTGATGCACATTATCAACAGTAACTCGCTCATCATCCTGAAAGTTTTATTTTTTCCCTCACAACAAACCCAATATACCCAACGTCTCCTTCACCCTCCCCCGCTCTGCCAGCAGTGCTCTGGTGGCCGGCAGGCAGTGACACACATTCCAGCAGTGACAGTGAACAGGGCTGGAGCCACTTTCGCAGATGGACCTTGAACTCTTTTAAAGGGACGTCTGGCCTTGCAGTTATGCCCCACCGGCAGCCCTTGCTGCCCGGCTACAAACTGTAACTCTATAGCCTCATTGTCACGCTCCATATCCTCTCAGTGACCCCGAGCCCAATTATACAGCTGACCCAGGCTTGATGATATAACCTTGGGTGTCTTTTGGGGGCTGCTGGGGCTCAGGGGTGCACCTCTTGTCTATCATGACATGTCAACTTGGCGCGTTAACCAGACACTTCCCTGAGTGGTCCCAGTGGGAGATTTGGAGGAAGAGTGGCTCCCATGCAAAGCCCAGGACATTTCAGCACATTGCCTCACTGAGGCTCTTTCAGATAAACAATGTAATGAGAAAGTAACATATGTGACGTCAAATGTACAATTTCTTGTGTAACTTCTTTAAAATGCTTCCTTGAATATTAAGCATTCACACCATATACTTTATTGGTAAACACAGGAATCTACACATATTTAATCGAAAAGGAATTAGAGATTCTTGGACAGTTTTATTTATTAAACATCCCAAAAAAATAAAGATTTGTTTTCTGATTATTCAGCAGTAATGACTGGAGGAGCCTCCATTGTATGTAGATGTGACATGTATGCACGCATCTCATCTATAGATGCATCCAGAGTCTGCATGCGTGCTCAGCAGCTGGGATGCATTAATATGTAGCATGCTTAGTATGCACTATAAGCTCTAGGAAGGCTACCTGTCACTGGTGGAGTGTTCCTTAATGGATGAGGAGTTTATTTACATTTCCAAAGGCATGCGCATATTGCAACGGATGAATTTCTCTACGAGACTCGACTGAAGGTAAAGGTTAATGGCCGTGGCATTCAGGTAAACATGTTGCTCTTTTCTGTCCATCTCTCGTTGAGTTTCAGGTCGGGTCCAGCGACAGCAACGTTAAAAACACAAACAACTGGGCTGACTTGAAGTAAAATAAGCACTTCTGTTGAGTAATGTGAAGGCTGATGTTTTGTGATTAGAGCATCCCATTTGAATTGAACAATCGTGAGTTGGCTTGTTGATGTTACTAGGCTGTGTCACTTCCTGCACTGAACAGAGAGGATGACAAATGTCTCTGCCAAGTGCAATTTCACTAAATGTCAACAGTACATTTCACTCCATTATCACATTTATACTGTTCATTATCTCACCCCTGTCTGTTGTTTTTAATAATGACTGCTGGAGCCTCAATATAAAGTACATTTACATTTAGTGGCTTTATGGTAATGTCTGAAATGCCACGACATCTATTTAAGTATTTCCATTAAATTTAATACCTATTGCCCAGAGCATGAATCCTAATGACTTGGGTGATCATCTGACTTGTCATCTAGCACACGCAGTAGGTCAAAACTGTCAGGTATCCAGCTGGATATCTCCACCTCTACAAGATTGGAAAGCACAAACCATTGTACAGATATTCATGGTTTCCAGAGGATGAATCCTAATGATGGCGGTGATCCCCTGACTTTTCCCGTTGCATTAGGTTGACATTTTGTGTTTTTGAGGGAGATGTCTCTAAAAGTGTTGGATGGACTGACATGAAGTTCGGTGCAGAAATCCATGTTTCCCTCAGGATGAATCCTGATAACTTCACCACCATTATCATGTCATGTCAGCATGTAAAAGCATGGTAAACACTATCTGCTTTTTCATTTGCCAAAAAAAAAAAACATGACACGGTGTTTTCTTAAAATAAGATTTTTAATATTACTTATTATCATAAAGATATATTTACACACTTTACAGAAATAGAAAATAAAAACACAAAGCTACGCATGAAAGGAAAAAATAAAATAAGTACTCCAAGAGCTAAAGCTTATCTTTTATAAATTAGAAACCAAAAGTTCAAATATGTACACAGTATTTCAACCATTTCTGATACACTTGTTTTATTTATTTATTTATGTCATTTATTTTTGCCCAGTTCAACATCAAAACAGAGACAGGGACTGTACATTTGGCCTGGTGAGTAATATGAGCACACACCATAAACAGAATATACGTTTCAGGAGTAATACATTGTCTTTCAAATGGTATCTGCTTGAGACCTAGTAACACTGTTGCGATGGTGTGTAAGCCTACAGACTGCATCTCTCCTCAGATTGCTCTGAATGTAGCTGATCTTGGACACAGTGGTTAGATAGATGGAGAACGACGTGTCGCAATCAAGGCAGGAGGGGCCTGTGCTATTCTGGGTATGGAAGTCTCATTTTGAGGCTCCAGGATAATGACAGATCATAGTCATTTCCCATGGGAGATAAAATCTAGTTATCCTTTGGATTGCCCAGCCGGTGGAAACGTGTGAATGCATTGGATTGAATATCAGCCACTTGATCCTGCAGACACCCACTCTGAAGGCCAACATGATACAGTTTGATGGGCTTAGAGATTCACAAGGTAAAATCATGGAATGTGTTGCGTGCCAACTCTGTTTCCATTTTCTCAATGAATGAAACGTTTGGTGCAGTGTCATTTTAGAGAAACTGTGTCTGGTAGAGAACTGAGTATAGAATGACGATAGGATGAAAAAAAAAAAGAAAAACTAAAAACCTTGTGTTTTTCTGTGAAGTTTTTGTGTCTATAGCTATTGGGAAACAGAGCTCAATGGCTAAGCTAATATTTTAAAACCTTCTGCTAGCTTATTCTCATCTCCATGAGTAACACATATCTACCTCCCGGCTCACCCCTACTCCTTACACACTCCCAGCCAAATGCATTTGGACAAGAAGAACTAAACACAATGGGGCAAGTTCTCAGCACAAACATTTTTCTACCAGGAAAACATGCTAACAAGTGCATAGGAACATTACTCAGGCCTTGTGATGGTCACAGAGAAGAGGAACTGGAGAGGAAACATTGAGAGGATAGGAATCGTTTCTCTTGTGTAAGCCTTGCTGGAAAAGACCATTAAGGAAAATGGTTTTGCTCCCCGAGCATAATGTATTGGTTTACCATTTCAGTTTGAGCCTGGACGTGCTTGTCCTTCCACACCACAAGGCCCATTAACCTGATGTGCAGGGGAGGGCTGTGGGCTATGATCTACAAGAAAAGAATGCCTGAAAGCTTTCACGTGTCCACGACATATTGTGCTGCAGACTACTTTTCTATTTTGTTACATCCACAAAAGATACAGCTTGTCACACTGTATTCAAAAAAGTAAGCTTTGGACAACCAGCTAGACAAGAATCAGACAAAAAAATTGTCACAATACACTGGAAAACCATTCCATATCAAGAGACTCTTGTTTTCAGGGTGTATTTTTCCAGCAGCATAATGGAATTGCAAAAGTGCAGCCTTGCGAACCCATACAGAGAAGTCTTGGAGCAAAGCCACGTCTATTTGTTGGGACTTGTTGACACTGGAGGCTTTGGATCAGTGGGATATTTGGCTTTTGGTTTTTGGATTCAACTGATAACCAGACCAAGATTAAAAAGGGTACTCGACATAAACATTGGTTTGCTCTGGTCTCTGAAAGGGCAGCATGGCTGGTGCAGATGGTGAGGATACATTCATGAAGAACAGTGCGGATACAGACGTTGCTCGGCTCCGTAACAAAAACTTCTGAGATGGGGGAAATATTGATTTGAACCCCTTGTCATGACCTAGTCGACTTCCAGCATCCCAACTCCTGCGGCTTTGAACTTCCATCCCCAGCTCATATCTTCCTACTATCTTCCCCAATAATACATGAGACATCCTGAGCAAAGCTGTCTCACTCCCGAGGAGCATTAATGAAATCTACATCTCTGTCTAAGCGGATATGAAAAAAAAAAATGGTGGAACTGAAATTATTACTCTTCACAGTGCCCTAGGATTTAATACATTTTTAATCAAGGTGAGCTTGGCTGGGTGGATTACCCATTGGATCTTAATAAAAGCTTCTCATGCTGGGACTGAGAAGACTCTGCATTTTATTTTAATATTTGCATGAGACATGGCGAGAGGGAAAAGGTGTTGGAAATCTAGGTTAACCTGCCAGTTGCTTATTTGGTCAAAACCGACTGACGGCGTAAAGTGTTTGATGATTGAATCGCAGCGGATTGAAATCAGATTTTCACCTAAAATCTGAATGGGGGGAAAAAAAACCCAAAACAAACAATATAATTAGGAAGTCGCTCCGCACACCTAATACACAACCAACGATTGCAAGGTGGCTGCTCTACAGGTTACAATCCTAATATGTTACATGGTTACACACTGAATCAGCAGGGGTTTTGGGACTGGGAAGGGGGAAGGGTGTGGTTTCAGTCTAAGCCAATTTAACAATGAGCTCAGACTAAGTGGCCCCGGCCAGCCTTGGGGAGATCCATCTGAGAAAGATTAACTCTAGGATTTAATGAGCGTAATGATCAAAGCCACGACCACCTGTGCTGTGGAAGGGCAGACTAGAAAGGCAACTGTACCCAACATAGTGTAGGGAACGGATCATGACTAGAAAGGACTGAATCTGGATACATGGCTATATCGGTGAATACATACATGGGAGAGTAAAGATACAGTATACGAAAATATGCTCATATAAGCTTTAAATGTACTGTATGTTTGTGTTTTGTTAAATAAATGCACAAAATAGACTGCTCTAGTACAAGCCTCTATCACAGCACCCTGAGAAAAAAGAAATAAAACTACTTAAACACAGAAATAAACATAAACAGTAATATATTCCAGTATGATGGAAAGGCATAGCATTTTGTCAGTGAAAGATATCGGTCAAGGGGTCAAACCAGCCTTATGCTGAATATTAAAACAGCCAGAGCCTGAGTGTCAGGCTGATCACTGTGGCGTATTAACTGAGCTGTTGTTTGCTTTGAAACCGTTTCCTGTTTTTTTTTTTTCTTTTTTCTTTTTTTTCTTTTTGGTCTAATTTAACTCGTCCTCCTCGCTAACATTATCTCACGTGGGATTTCTGTTTGCAGAAATTTAAAATGCATAATGTGTCAGTGTATCAAGACTTCAAACAAGAGGTAATGTGTTTCTCCCTAACCTTTCATTCCTTTGTTCCTGGCAGCATTGTGGAGAAGGTTATTATTTGGCACTTCATTAAAAGGCAAGGCGGCCTGTCGGTGGAGCAGACCGCCACTGCCAGTTAACAGTCGTGTAGAGCGGCTGCGCGGGGCAGCAGTGTGGTGCGAAGGCTGGGGATTGGGGACAGGATTGGGATTGGGATTTGGGGTCAAAGGACTCATCCAAGGTGGGGCATGTTACAGTAACCTTGAGCGTGTCAGTAAACCCCTCCCTAAGGTGTTAATGAGTTCAGAAACACCAGAATAGCTTTGGATTAAAGAATCTCCTAAACGAAGGAATTATTCTGTCACTTAAATAGATTGTTTTGACAATATGTGCTCTCTTTTCAGTCCAACTTTACTTTGCACGTGGACGTACTGTCATTAGGAGGTACAAAGCACCGTTAATGATGATAATTAAGTGATGGTTTATCATGACGTTCAGATGTGACGCTCTTGCTCTTCCATTTTAAACACCAAAACCTTGGATCCCTTTACGCAGCGGACATCCAGAGTATCATAAGTGAACTTAATATTTGCTATTGTCAACTATTAAAACTGACACTGCCCTTCTGCATGTTCAGCGCCCTCTCCCGCAAGTAAAGCTGTTAAGTAGCTACACAGCAAAGAAATCAGCGGCTGCAGTAACCTTGAATCTGAGAGATGGGAATACCACATCATGGAGAAGTGACAGATGCTTTAAGACTCAGATTGTTTTGACCGGGCTCCCTCTCCACCACATGTCATGCAAAGTGTGTGAGACACTCAGGTAGATCGCTATGATTGGGCTCTATTAAGCAAATGATAGGAAAATTGAAAAAAAACAAAAACAAAAAAAAAAACACTTGGGAGAAGACAGAGATAGATAAGTAGTGAGGGAGTGAGAGAAAGAGAAAGAGAGAGACAGAGAAATAGAGTCTGATAGCTCGGGCTCAATACCCCCCACCCCCCTTCCCTGCCCCCAATTCCTCCTAGAGCTGAGGGTGAGCGGCTTGTCCTGATTTTTTTGTGGACAGAGTTGCTTGAAGAACCAGCAGGTGCTATGGACATCACTCTTCAGGCTGGGCAAGCGTAGGCCCTTCGTTGCAAGGCCCCCCAAGGCAAAGGAAGAGCATAGAAATCAGAACCTGGGGGAGGGCGCTCAAAGCAGTGCCTGCAAGACAGAGAAAAATAACAGAGAAGAGGCACCATCAGTGTGTGTTTATTTTCTTTGTATTCCTAAAAATCATTTCATGAGTCATGCAGACATTTCAATTTCCTCTCCAATAAGGCCCCCCCCCCCCCCCCCCCGCAGGGAGTTTCTACTAGAGCTTTCTCTGTGTTTTACCTTTTGTTATCTTGCTCTTAAAAGAAGAAAAGGTTCGGACATGTTCCAACCAGATTTCACGGTCTTTGATAGAAGAGTGCAGCAGGGAGTAAGAAAAACAATTGTATATCTCACTGTGGAACACAAGCCCAACCTTATACTGTGCTGGGGGCGCTGGATCGCTCCTTCACAATGAGGAAATCTTTTATCTTCCCTCGCCCTTTATCTTCTCCTGTCCTGTGATAATCTACCAAGATTTCAGGCGCTGTAAGCTTTGTTGCATGACAACAAGGTTCATTCAGTAATAAGAGCCTGCTCTTGTTTCAAGATGGCATATTTCCATGGTCATGTAAGGCCTCAAGGACTGATGTACGCTATATCTAATCTCTATTGAGTTGTATTGTTGTTTGTTGTCATCCTTTGTACTGTGTGGGTCCACAGTATGATGTCAGTGCCTTGAAGTCATACTGCATCACAGAGTGAGTGTATGGGAGGAGTTGCAGACCTGCTCTACTTTTTTTTTTTGATGGAAAACTCTTCAGAAGACTCATTCACCGAGCTTTCTCACACTCGGGTCTCAAAGGGTTTTTCGTAAATTGCTTGCGGCTTTAAATCTGTAATATCCTGTCGTCTTTTAGACTGTCACTGGCATGGCTTAGATCCAAGAGTTGTAATAGCACGTTTGGATCTGAGTCTACTCAGATGCTCAAAGAGGAATGACCCGGGTCGCCATCTTTCTTCTCAGTGGCGTTCACATCTGGATTGTGTAATGATGAAAAGTCAAACTTTGCCTCAGGTGTCTTAGAGAATAAAAGATGAGCTGCTTTTGACACTGAAATGGGGAGACGTCACTAAAAAGGATAGGGCTGGAGGACGGACACTGTCAAGTCGATCCTTGTTCTTAATCTTTATTTAAGAACACAGCTCAGTTAAATTAAGTTTAGGGCTGTAATGACATCTCCACATACACTCTGTCTGCCTGCAAGTCTCAGCAGCCCTCAGCTGGACGTCTCCATTGAACTCTAGCTTTGATCAAACAAAATGCATCTCCAGCTGCTTCAGGAGGTGTTTTTCTCATCATCAGCTCAAACTGAAGGAGGACGCAGGATGAACAGAGCTTTTCAAGCTAAAGTGTGTGAAGACTGGCTCGTTTTCTGGATTCATGCTTCTCGTGAAGGCTTAATTCCTCCGGTGAGACGGTGAACAAACTGGGACTGAACTGTGAAGAAGACTTGTAACTCCTTGGATCATTTAGTCTGTGACAGTTGGTAGCGTTATCTGTGAAATGCAGCTAATGGGCAGCCTGATTCCCACTCTGGTCAGGTTGGGCTAAATTGGCACGGCATGCAGAGAAATCCTTGAATGAGGTGAACTATGAACTTTGTAAGAATGAGAGGAGCTGGAGTGGGAAGCGAGCAAAAAAAAAAGAAAAGAAGGAAATCTTCAGCGTGTTGTGGTTTAAGTGGTGTTTGCAGAGACAGCTTTGTGACTCACTGAGCCGTTCACTTTTAAAGAGCTTCACAACTTCCTGAAGCTCCCGGTATTGTGTGGCCAGCTCTCTGGCACTGAACACAAACTCTGACCGCTGAGGATTCTCACATTTTATTGGCAGGCTGAGGAAAAGTTGGACGACCTGTGTTGTCCTTTAAGTGCACACTGACCTCACTTATTGTTTTCAACCTAGTTGTGAGACTCTAGAGTCTCGTATAGAAAGCAGGACTGAAAGAACTCTGACCTTGACCATAAATAAAAAAAAAAAAGAATAAATAATGATCCATAATTCGCCATAGATTGTAAAACTCATCTGGCAGTTTTAGAGAATAGAGCTTTCTACTTGTATGGCTTTGATCCCTTTTCCTGAAAACTGATTAACCATGCCTCGACACTCTCTGGCTGCAGCCGCCTCTCACTACGGCGTTAATTTATGGCGGACCTCTGCAGGTCAATGTTGTATGGTCAGCACCTCCTGCAGGGATATTGTGTTTTGTCAAGTTTCCCTGTCTCTCACAGCGTCTGGGAGAGACATGTGAATGGGTCCCGTGCTTCTTAATGCAGGAACATGATTGTACTGCTGTTGCTTTCTATTCACAGAGATGTGTAAACATTAGCAAGCGCAAAGAGAGTTTTAATCTGTATATACTGTAAATCTGATAATGTTGTTTAATTAACTCTATATGCTTTTGTTTCTCAATGAAGCTTGATATGTTTCTGTAGACATACAGAGAGTTTGTTTTGGTTGAGAAAAGAAAATCAAACTGCGAAAAAGGTGATAAGTAAAATATTATCTCTGATTTTGGATGAAAGAGTTTCCACACAAAACCTTGTTTTACTTGACAGCTAGTTAAACATTCCTGGGAGGAAAAGCATTACAGCCAGGAAACCCAACTCTCCAAAGTATTATTTTTGGAAAACGGGTTTTAATTGACTTAATCAGGTGGAGAGAAAAGATTTATGCTAGTTGAATTGATTCAAAGGTTAGGTTTCTAAGAATAACCGTCTCCCATATGAGGAAATAAATGACGTACCCTCAGAAACAGTCTCTCCTACTACAGAGGCATTCAAGCTGGTAGGCTAAAGTCCAATAAGCTGTTAAGACATGCACTTTTCTCAGTGCCAACAATAACATCCTTGTGTTGGAGCTGAGTCTGGCTGCGATGGTCATTAACAGTTTCAAGTGGTCCTGTAAGAGTTTGAGTTTCCCATTCGTCATCGAAAACATCCAAACTGATTCTGCCAATAAAGTATAGAGGACTCAACATCATATTCCTGGTAAAGATTCCTCATAGAAATGGTTTCCTCACTAGTCAGCAGTTATGATTTAATATATCGAGAAGTGCTTTTGCTCTTATTTTCTTGAGAAACGTAGCTCTTACTTGAAAGTTGGACAGGGGCAAACACAGCGCAGCAGGCACATGCTTATTCATGAGAATCCAATGTGGGCAGAAAGACTTTTACCGTGTGACACTGACCGTTTTATCACGAGCGTCTTGTCTCCCCTGACTGCTACAAACTCACCTTGCTCTAGAACGGCATGGGCCCCTTGTGGGAAAGACGGGGCCGTGGGCGTCTCCTCTTCCAGCCGGCTGGTCTGTGGGTCTGACCGCCCCTCGCAGGGCTTTGCTGGACCATTTTTCTCACTGTAGAGGCCTCTTCCAGCTCTCTGCCATGCTCCATGGAGGCCATGGGACCTGGAGGACACGCAAACACACAGAGGACGGACCAATTAGATTCGACTTCACAACCTCCTCTCACCAAAAGTATCACATTTGACTTGATTATGGAAAATGTGTAGCAAGACCCAAAGAGGGATCGCAGTGGTAATGGATGAGGAAACCAGAGACATGTATAGATAAGTGTGTGTGTGTGTGTGTGTGTGTGTGTGTGTGTGTGTGGGCCTGTTTAAGCCCACCCAGTGTTGTAGTTCATCAAGTCAGCGTTGTGGAACCAAAGCTCAGCAGATAGACATAGCCCAAAACCCTCGTGTCTCATGTCTCTCGCACTTTCCCTCAAGATTACAAACACCACACAGCACCAGACCTTGTGGAGGTGCATCCTGTCGCAGTGTTTGATCCAAGATTAGAGATGAGTTTAATAGCATAGTGTGTCTCTCAGAGAATGTGTGTGAAAGTCTTAGGTGTGTGTGTGTGTGTGAGAGAGAATGTGTGTGTTTGAGAGTGATCCCAGATGTTCTCAGTCATCTCTCAATAAGTGTGGCCTGATCCCCTTAAGCCCCTCTTTTCTAAATGGTTAGGTCCACCTCAAGTGTCTCTGTGACCTTTTAACATCACCTCCTCTCTGAAATCCAGGGATTTTTCTTTTTACATTTTGCAGCAGATCTTTAGTTGCAAAGGGGATTTTTAGTGCAAGTGATCTTTCACACTACACCCGGATTTTTAGTCCAATAAAATTTGAGTCACAGCAGAGCAGGTCTTTTTATTTGGACACATCGATGTGGTTAGATTTCTCAGCGATCACACGCTGTATGTATTTATAGAGCAGTTCGTTTTTTAATTCTAATAACCTTTGAATAATCTCATCAGAATGTAAGTTACTGAATTGGAGCTGTAAAGATGTAGTTGACTTGGAGCACTCACAAGAGACACATTGGAAAAACAAAAGTGAAGCAGCGGAGGCCGAGATATATCACGACTTTCAGCCCCTACATGGCTCAAACTCTGCAAACACTGGACCCTACATTCCTCATAATTTAATTCAATAGCGTCTGTCATTAGATCCTCCCTGTCTCCTAAATAACATCAATCTTTACATCTCTACTTTGTAGTGCAGACTTTAATGTAGTCTCAAGCCCAAACTGGGATAACCCTAAAGAAACCATCAGGGTTATTTTTTTCAAACTTTAGAAAGCTGCCTTTAGAGCCAGAACATATTGTGTGACAGATTTCACAAGTCAAGTAACAAAACTTTAACAATGCACTTTTCTCACTCTTCTAAATTAATGTCATCTTTCCTGATCTCTTCTGCGCTTCTCCAACCTCCTCGGAGCCAAACTACCTCCTTTTCTCAAAAGAAACTACAAATCCCCATTGAGTATTTCCCATCAAAAAGCTGATTGACATCACTCACACAGGGTCATGACATTCCTGTGTCCTCTCCTCAGAGACACTGGCACCATTTTCAGAATTCCCAAGAGAAAGACCTTCCTTAGGTTTACGGGGGGTGAGGGGGTGAGGACACAGCTTAAGATGAAATCGGCCGGTCGACTGCAGAGGTTTGGAAAAGCAGCGAGAAAATACTGAGGACAGCGGTTGAGCAGCTTACAAAAGCCGTGATAATGTTAAATTTCCTGGATCCTTAAGATTCTCTTCATCAGTCAGAGTATTTAGTTGTGCTGAGTGGTGATATTACAGGCTGTTATATGAACAAGGCACAGCTGTGACCCTGAGGACGTCGCCTGATTGAAGCATTCTCTACGAGAAAACTGTCTCTAAAACCTGCCTATGGCATTCAAAACACTCAGGCTCATCTAATAGCCGCGATCAGTTAGCTTGAATAGAGGGTGGCTTTCTTCAAGAGCAGAATTCAAGACGCCATTAGAGGGAAGGCATAGTCTTAATTAATGACCAGCTGTGGCATATTGAACGTCTTTAAAAGAACTTAAGAGGAAAATAGAGAAGGGTTTTTAGCTTTCAGGTTTAAACAATACTGAACTGCATGATTGAGCCAGACAGCTTGTTGAATGTTTTCAATGTATATCCCTGAAACGCCAGACATCTCAAGTTCCATTTCCACACTAATCTTCTTCTGCAAGCACATTACACACTATATTTGTGGGCGAACAGTAGGCTAATTCATTTGCAGCGGAGGGGTGGGGTTGGGGGGAGGGAGTCTCTGTTGCATATTTCCGCATCTAAAGCCCATCTTTGCCCCCAGGAGCACTAATCTGCGCATTATCCCGTTGTTATTGTTCCAGAGACGCAGCGAATGAGGGACGTTCACACATTCTGGAGGCTCATTCAGCTCATTTCTTTCAAATCCAGGGTGGTTGAATGTTAGTGCACTCAGTGTCTGAGTAGATTTTTGGGGCTAACAGAAGTATTATTTGCCCCTGATACACCCTCAGCAAGCCCAGGCTGTAGTCTTCGATATTTAAGGTGTCCGTGCTCGAAGCAAACGTTTTCCTCAGAAGACAGAAGCTGTTTTACTGACGTCATAGAAAGGAGTTATACTATAATTGTTCAAACGAGGGTAATGGTGCGTATTTCTGATCAGAATCTCTTCACAGATTTTCATAATGCTGCACTTTGTGGTGAGAATGAAAAAAGCGCCAGAAGGAACTGTGTGAAAAATGACAAAAATCATGACACTTTAAATGTCTCAATGATACCTGCAGTAACTACAGTGCCACACTACGCCCAACTGCAGCTCAAGTTTGAGCAGCAGGCTAGTTTAACAGGTGCTGCAAACACACGCACGGAGTCGCGCTCAGTTGCTACGCGCACACACAGATACATACACGCACTGCAATTCAAGATGGTAAAGTAATTGTACCTCGGCTCACACAGCTCATCCGCCGTTCCTCTAAGGGTGGCTCAGGCTGTCATAACCCCTGGTCCATAATGAGACAATTTAGATGTCTCCTGCCATGGCAAGCTGTCAGCCACTGTTCGGCACCGGGGTTTGAAGGGAGAACATCTCGTGATTTTCCTGACAAATATCAACCCGTCCAATCTGGCTACAGGATAGAAAAGTGTAATGAAAGCTGCTAAAAATAACCCAGGCCCCAGTGATAACGCTGGTGGTATAGATTAACTCTTGCGGTCTGTAGAGAAAGCGTCGCGGTGTGACAGATATGACATACAGCAACAGCTAGTTTTGTATCTCTACCCATCTGTAGTGGAATACATGCGGACCGAACGTGGCAGCGTGTGTTACGGTGGATAAGACCTTTTGATTGTTTCCATGGCAGACCCATCATTGGATAATGCATGTTTCTTCTCCATAAACAAAGATATCTCGGATATCTTATTGCTCTGAAATTGGATCCAGTCTCTGTGGTATCCCATTTGATCTTTTCCCATGAGAGATTTCCATGTTTATGTTGAGCTGGTAAAACAGTAAAATGGCAGGATAACATATGTCTCATAGCACTAAGCGCCTTATCTCTACTTCTGATGACCTTGGAGCCCTGGTTTCGCCCTCTTTCCACCAAATCTCAACACTTCTGCCCCCACTTGGTAATTCCCTAATTAAAGTTTAATAAAGGGGGAATGTCAGGAATGCCTGGTTATCGCTGCTACTGCTGCTTGCATCACCACCCAAGCCTCCTTAAAAAAAGGAGCAGGGTGGAAGAGGAGAGGTAGAGGTGGTCAGGCAGGGAAGAGAGAGTAGTTGACAGCGTCAGAAACTGGCCAGTCTCCAGACTAATGATGAATAGCTGGTTGGCTGCTCCCTAATTCCCCGCCCTAGTTTCACCACTACCTCCTAAGGTGATATCTGTTATGTTGTCTTTTTCAAATGGCTGGCTCTCCGTCTTGTAATGGCCCAGTGGAAAGTGGAAAACTGACAGCTTATCCCTGTTGATTCTGCAACAGTCCATCAGTGGAGCCTGAAGAGATATACATCTTCCATTTGTCCATCCAGTCAGTTAGGAGAAATGACTGTCCTCTGGTTTAATGCCAAGTTCATCAGCTGCCCTCGTGGCTGGCAAGAGCAAACTGTATATCACAGTGCTGTGTGTCAGTGCAGGAACACAGACAGCATGGCAAATGGGGCCTGAGCTGCTTATTAATAGCCGTAAAGCTGATTTGTGTGTATCGACTGCCAAAACGGCAACATAACAAATGTTTGCACTTGTAAATGTTGCAACAGCATAATGGTTTTTCTGCCACTAGGACATAAGAGATTAAACTATGGCGGCCTGTGAGACTAACTGTAGCAACAAGTACGCTGAGGGCTGTGTTCCTGCTTTAGAAACTGTTGTATTAAATGTAAACATGCACGATCAAGCGTGGCCTCCAAAATGTAATCCTTGCTGCGTTTAATTTTCTCTGTGTCACTGCAAATTGATTTGCTGTCCTCTTGAATCTTATCTGTTTGTTTACTTGTCCTGCTCATCACTCACAGTCACACTGATTATGAATCAGTTATGTGCCATCTCATTGATCTATTTTCACACTTGGCTGAGCTTCTCAAGAACATTACATTTCTCCTCCTCGTTTTTTTTTTTTTTTTTTTTTTTTTACATTTCCTACATCACTTATCTGACACCTCTGTGCCATGAATCCCGCTCAGTGCCGTTTGTACAGATGTATCTTGGTGTGTAAACAAACATTGGGGTCGGTGCTGGAATAAGTCTTGTGCAAACATTCATGGTGCCCACAGAATGAATCCTGCGGACTTTAATGAACCTCTTTAGCACCATGATCAGGACAAAATTTAAATGTGCCTAATGCTTTGGTTTATGGGCAGATATCTGCTCGACTGATGACATCCCCATCAGCCTCACCTGTACTTGGCATCTAGTGTTAAATAGCAAATGCCTACACACTAAACTAAAATAGTGATTGTGGTAAACATTATACCTGCTGAACATTAGCATGCTAGCATCAAGTACAACTGATTCCCTTCCTGTTAACATTGTGATCGGACTAAATCATAGACCCATCTGAAGCTCTCTCCATCTTTTCACAATAACACATCATTTTAACATGCTATAATCACTATTAATACAATAACATTCCTTAACAAGATATTCGGATGTAATGACGGATTGGGTTTCTGTTGCATAAATAAACCAGTGACTACCATTACAGCATTTTCCAGACATGCACAGTAATATAAAGACAGCAGCATTATTTGTGTCTACTGTATATGGGAGGTGGATGTAGCTTATTAAATGTGTGTGTAATCCTTATGGGCAGCAGAACAATATTTGTGTTAGTGGGAGAGAGGAAAGAATAAATACCCTGGTGTGTGTAGCCATGGTTATTACCATGACGGTGGAGGAGCAGGCCTGCTGTCTCCGTTGTATGCCTCCCTCCTTCATTCACTAAAAGGAGAGGAGTAGCTTTAGCTAATGAATCCCTCTATAGCATGCCATTACCACAGACATACTAACCCACACAGCCAGACAGAGACATGTCATGGGCAGAGATGCTTCCCACTGCATAAGCACATTAGGGGATCAGGATTATTTAGCCATGGATGGGATGTGTTAATTGTGCCAGATACAAGCCAAACATTCTTTTAACCTAGAATAAGTCCCAGCACTGCTGCAGCATCGTACTGGGGATTTGCTAGCTGCCTGATAGCCTCACACATTCATCCTGCACATATGGAACGATGCCTAACTAAGGCGGATGTCCCTTGTTCAGGTTTCACAATCCAACATTTAGCGTCGGAAATGCTGCTTATCGCAAGCCTACCAGTAAGTCCGGGCCTTGGCAGAAACTGGTACCAATTGCTTGCCGACTTTCAGACCATGTTACCATGGCAGCCACCATGAAAGGCGCTCAGTTTGGAGCAAAAAGAATGACATTGTCAGCTGAAAACGACCAGGTTCTCAATTTAAAAATTTCACTGAATCCACGATCAGCCCTCTGACTGTGTGCCTGCATGTTTTTAACGTCCCCTGTGGATCACTGCACTTGGCTTCTGAGTGTTCCTCTCAGGGGGTGGGGGGTGTGTGTGTGTGGGGGGGGGTTTGTTTTGGTCGTGAGCACTTTCTTTTGACTGTTTGATATTCAGCATTGTTGTACTGTGATAATGCTAGGCTTGTGGCCGAGCTGAAGGCTGGCTTTGTCTATACAAACTCCGCTGAGGAAACCAAAGTGCATGAAAAGTTGCTCCTATTACTGCAGCTTTTAAACTTAACCCCCTGTCCTCCCTGCTCAGAAATCAACCCCCCCACTGTCACTAAAGGTTCAGGACGAATTAAGAACAAACTGTCCAGCCCTCTAGTTTCTGGCTTTCTGCAGATGGCCCTTTGAGTTAGTCAGCCGCCTGTGAAGTGTGGCGCTATATATGCTCCTGAATTAGAGAGTGTATGAAATGATGAGGTGTGAGACTGCGTCCTCTGCTATGATCAGAGCGCTGTGAGTTCAAAGGGCCGGCAGCAGCATTGAGCCAGCTAACGAAGCCGCTGACTCCCCTCACCACTTGACTGCCTGTTAGTTTATTCACAATGCCATTCCAGCTGAAGGGGTGAATTTGTGGCTATAAGGTTACTGCAGGTTGGAGCCTATTGAACATGAGAAGTCAGGGAAGCAAATGTAAAATAACTACAAGGGGAGATTTCTTTTCACAACTTCCTACTCCTGTAGGTGTATCAAAACGGCGGAGGGCAGGGGAAGGAGAGATGCTGCTGCTGCTGCTGTTTCCGTTAACAGCAGCGGGCTAACTCTATGCGCATGGCAGGTACAGTAGGTAGGTAAGGCTACCAACCATTGCCCTAATCTCCAGAGATTGCATGTCAAGGGCAAAGGGATCCTCCAACCATCCGTTTCCATGGGCACGCTAATCAGATGTGAAACACAGCCCCTCCCTCTCCGATGTCCCCCCCCCCCCCCACGCTGTGTGAACCTGCGTTCCTTCTCCCATTTGAGATGTGGGAGAAACAGAAAGAGGCAGAGAAACGTCACAGCGCAGGGTTCACTGCAGCTTTTAATGCCTGAGGGGACATCGCCTCTCCCCACAGCACATACAGTACTATTAAAGGAAAATAGCACCAACATTGCATCAGACTGTGTTATCTCTCATCCACACCAAAGAATACAAAACAATGGCTCTGACGCTCAGAGCCACTGTGGATACACAATAAATGACACTGTAGGACTGGGATAAAAATACCTCTAGTAATAATTGTTAAATAATAATAATAATAAGTGTTGCTGTTTGGATGGTCCACTAGTCTTGGTTTAACTTGCACCACCTTTAAATATGTCCAATGAATAGTGTCGCCTATAACATAGTTTTATTATTGACATACTGAGCGTAGGTTGTGCAGAAAAGAAGCCCTTTGGTTAAAGGCTATGCAGTGAAACTTGGTAAGCAATTTCGTCACACATATTAAGTGAAGGAATAAAAATCATAAAGACTTTTACTGACAGGCTCAGCTGTGCAGTGCTGCAGGTGAGCTGCAGATCAGTGTTTATTGGTCCTCGGCGGCGTCCTCTGTTTTCACCGGCTGTCAGGATAAACTGTTTGCCTGATGTGGATGCATGTTTATGAATTCCATATATTGTTTTGCTTTTTCTATTTTTCTTTACAAATATTTGTTTATACTCAGGGGCCCTGACGGCCGGGTAGCCCAAGTGAATGAGACAGAGCGAGGGGCCCTGTCCCGATGCAGGAAACAGTCTGAGGGGAGATCCACGCTATTAGTCAGTGGCAGATCATTAGATTGACCAATGTTTACGTATGTGTGAAATAGTCTCCCAGGGACAATAACGTTTGTGATCAAAGACAGAGCAGTTGTGTTGAATAATACATGATTTCTAAAATGAATGATTTCTGTGTTGTCACAGAGGGGACCCTGTTGTGTGGAAGATGGAAGAGATCTTACAATTTCCATTTTCAAGCATTTCATTTAAGGCAACAACATAAGGTGCATGACGGTTTGAAACCTCATGAGATGCACCACCACATCCTGTAATACGCTGAGAATAGAGGAGACGTGCACATCCTGTTGCCTGAGGCTTGGAGTTTAGACAGATCCCAATGGGGGCGTCACTAAATGAACCCCAAATCTACTAAGTCCCTCTCCACCATCCGCAGCCCCAATCCGCACTGTGATCTTCACAGCAATGAAATCCCTTGTCTGACTTAGAGCAGCCTAACAACAGCCAGCTGTGCAGCACTTTTAGCTACATATGAAATCTCACTGATCCATTATAGCGCCTATAGAGGTTTGACGTTAATGGCGACAATACCCTAAACCATATTTATTTGATTCTCCAAAGTATTTCACTTCTACATGCGTTTTTAGCTGCTGAAGTATGAATTTCTACCACAAATGACATTTCTAAAGCAATACACAGAAGCCATATTTTTCCATTCTGGGTTCCTACAAATTGAGAACGAAAGTAATTAAAGCACCTGCATTCCTAAAGACCGCAATATTTATTCTGCGGTCTGACAGCCCGTTAATAAAAATGTCCACTCAGATCTTGATCAGGAATCTGATCTGTTGGGACAACCGCTATAAATGTAACACTTAATGTTCAAAAAGAGAGTCATAAATCACTTTAATATTGGATACTGGTGGAAAACAGAGCAGTTTTTGAAAATATCTGGCTCTAATTAAGTTGTAAGGAGCGCCCCGGGCTTGAGGATAGGGTCTGGTGATCACATGAGGCCTCGCTAATACAGGACA
>NW_019525660.1:3107181-3188967 GCF_002814215.2 Seriola lalandi dorsalis | reverse complement strand
CACACACACACACACACACACACACACACACACTACCCCTTGCCCAAACCTCCAGGTTGTGCCCTCAAAACTCAAAGTGGGGTCTGGGCCGCAGAATGGAGTCAGAATTTGATTTACAAGTAATTCAGCATATTTAGCAGAACTGGTTTCTTCCTTACAGCCAAGAAGAGTCATCATGTCATTATTCCACATATGATCTGTGTAAAGCCGAGCAAGATCACCAGCTGTGAGTTTGTAGATGTAGCTGTGACTTCCTTCACCATGGAAAGCTTACACAACCTCCCGTCTCCGAGATAGCCTCTCTTCCTGTCCACCCTTTTATTTTTCTGTCCCTTGGCCTGTCTTTTACTCCCCCTCACGCTTTTTCTTCCCTTCACTGCATTTACTCTCTAGGGAAGATCTAAGTGAGTAGATTTATTCATTCAAAGGGTTCTGAATTACATTACAGCAGCGCAGCAGTCACATATGCCAAAGTCTTCAACAGCTGAGCTCTCCGGGGAGTGTTAGCCCAAAGGTTAGCCTTATATCCCTACCAAATGAGTTATGATTTTTCACTAAATCTCTTCCTCAACTCCCACCCACTCCAGAGCAATTGTGAGTGCCATTCACCAAGCTCACATTGGGTGATATTATACAGATGTGAAGTGGTTTATCGCAGAAAATTCTCCTCGTTGAAACCTACAGCTACACTCAGTTGCATTTATGAACTGCAGGGCTGGGCAGTATAAAATCTAAGATAAGAGTTTTTTTTTATTTATCATTAACGATATATTTTGATCTACAACTTGCGAAGAGATAAAATAACCACAGGGGAACGTCCAACAGTCCAAACGCCTGATAAGTCAGAAGACTTAAAAATCATTTTATTTAATTTATCTGCCACACTAACCGTAATGCTGCAATTACACAATGTCGGCAGAAGGCGAATGAAAACCTCCTGTTCAAGATGGTTACACCCACAGTAAATCTTGCAGTCACTCCATTTATATAGCCGGAATTTGCTACTTTTGTGGTGTTATGTGTTCGCAGTGGTTCATCAAAAAGTAAAAACAGGTACAAACATACAGTGTATATCTACTTTTCTGGATAGCGCCAGCTTCAGACAGTTTGTCGACGCGTCTGTGGCTCCTTTCGCCATCGCTGTCAGAAATTCCCAATTTAATTCCTCCTTGGCTGCTCGTAGTTACAGTCTGAACAATATGGCGTGAATACGGCATAATGCATCCAGAAATATTAAATGCTTTGCAACCGCAGTATGAACAGTAAGGCAAAATCTCTGACACCTAATAAATTTATATCATCTCGTGTCATATATACTGTCAAACGCCCGCTCCTAAAACCGTGAGCGGATCATAATAACATAGTACCACTGCTACTATTTAAACCCACAGAGGATAAACAAGAAATAAATCAACAAGAGGATAACAAATCACTCTTTACCCACTTCCCAAACTCATAGACTGTTATGAGTGTGTGTGTGTTTATGTCTTTCTATGTTTGTTCAGAAGCATTGCTATGAGGACCATCTGGCTGATCCTCTTCAAAGGGCTGTTGGAGGGTTGAGACTTGGTTTTTGGGTTGTGTTTAGAGTTAGGTTTAGGTTAGGGTAATGGTAAGAGCTTGGGATGGGCCTTTAGATGTGATGGTTAACATTAGATGTGTCCTCACAACTATGTGTGTGTGTGTGTGTGTGTGTGTGTGTGTGTGTGTGTGTGTGTTTTCTGCAGCAGAAAAACTCCACTGATGCTGCTGGCTGTATTTTCTCGTAATGCTGCATCACAAGGAAATCCAGGTTCTTCATGAGATGGATTTCATCTTACCCTGCGTGTGTGCGTTTTGTGTGTGTGTGTGTGTGTGTGTGTGTGTGTGTGTGTGTGTGTGTGTGAGTGACATAAACCCAGCTGGTGCTCACAAGCTCCTGTGCCTCAAAAAAAAAAAAAAGGCTCTGTGATTCTCCATAATCCTCTAATAACCTTTCCACTGCTTCTCCTTTGACACAACTGTTTGCCTACTGTTATTATGTTATGCCTGGACATCTGGAAAAGTTTAGCTGCTTTTTGTTCTCTCCACGGCCACCGTAATCACGTCCACAGGCACAAACACCCTCTTTTACATTAGAAAACCTGAGATTATGATTTAAAGCTTCCTGGTTACCGTTGGTTTAGAGATCTTAGATGTTGTTTAACTGAATAATCAGACCTAGCTAAGCACACGTTTGATGCCTCTAGGTGTCTAAATGAGTGGATGCACGTCCTGCAGCTCTCCTCTTTCTCGCTGTACTTTGCCTTGTAACACTTGGTTGAGCATCTGAGCCAGGCGGGCTACAGTGTGTATGCATGCTGGTGCCACAGAACAGCCAGCCCCAACAATACATCAAAGTTTAATATGGAATAATAGCATTGCTGACAGCTCTCATAAAATCACCTCCCTTCCCAAGCAGACGATTTCTCTGCCAGATAATGGCTCTGATCTGGGCCTCGTGCCCTGTTCGCACTCACAACTGCCTCACCTGTTCAACCCAGGCCGTACAATTACACTCTCTACGTATATGTGCGTGTGGGCAAGTGCGTGTCTGAGCCAGCTGCTATTGTTTTTATCCTGTCAGTCCCTGGGTGAGGATTGGCAGGGTGTTTCCGTGGCGGAGGAAAATGAAGCTTTGATATCTTCTACGGGGCTGTGACAGACATGAGAATGTTTTGAGAATAAGGAGTGTTTATATACCAGTCTTAAGAGTTACACAGGGAGGAAGAGTAATCGGCCTTGGGATGAATTATGGATACCACATGTCTAAAGCTGGAGCCCACTCCTGAGCCAGAGTGCTTTTCAAGGATGGGTAATTGAAGTGCACTGCTAAAGGATGCTAATATTACATAGAGAAGGCCACAGCAGCTCTTTTAGTGTACTGGATGAATATTCTAAGTAGCATTAGGTTGTTGAGGTGAATTGCCTGTTGCACTAGGAGTTCTTACTGATATGCATGTGCATCCATAAATACAATCAAGACACACTCTCATGTACACTTCCCCACCCTATATCAGCCGGATCCAGGTCTATATTCATTGCTTCCTGCAAGTGCACACACACACACACACACACACACACACACACACACACACACACACACACACACATGCTCTCTCTGTCTCACTCTCTCTGTGTATCTCTCTCCTCTTTCTCAGACACACATGTACACACACAGATGCCTGAGAGAGAGAAAGAGACAGAGGGAGAGAAAGAGAAAGAGAGAGAGAAAGCCCACTGAACTGGAAAAGCGTTTGTCTCAAGATGAAAGGCTTCACACCCACTGCCTACATGCAGAGCCTCTTCCGACACCTTCCCGCGACAGCGCATACTGTAGCAGAGGCTTGTGCTACGCAGGCACACTCCAGCTAGCATCCCTCCCCACACCCATCAACGCCGCAACACACTTGCATCCCTTCCTCTCTTTCACTCCCTTTCTCTCTCTTCCTCCCTGTCAATGGAGCTCTGGTACTACAGTAGCAGCCGGGGAACAGAGAGGCACATAAGCGGCATGACTTAAACAACGTTGAGAAGGATAAGCTCCCATGAAAGCCCGAGGCACAGCAGCCTTGTTTTCCCCGTCGCTGGTGTAGCACGGTGGGCTCTCAAGCATGGAACATGCTTAGCCACACGCAGGGCGTGAAAAACGACACTGACCATGATGCTAGATAATTGCTTCCCATTTACTCATGTGCTGAGAGCCTCAGACAAAAATAGCATGTCGCTGTAACAAATGTGCTGGGAAGCATGGGAACTGTGAGTGCTGTGGCCATGGATCAATACACAGAGTGGACAGCATCTTGCAAGCATAAAGTCTACACAGCATCTTAGAACCACAGTTCTACAGCACCTAGCAACATACAGCCTATACAGCATCTTACAGTATACATATCCCTAGGCCTATATATTCCAAGATGCAGTGTATAGAGCATCTTACTGTCATAGTCTATGCTACATATTGTATTCTCTATATCCTATCACATATAGTCTACACAGCATCTTCCACTTGCACAGTATTCAAGATAAACACAGCTTCTGTCTGTGTGTCTTCCAAGCCACTGTAGTTGGTGGGTAGGTGATAATCCCAAGAATGGTCCAGACATTTACACAGGCCTAACTGTTGTTTTTTCACATCACAATGTTACCTGCATCACATCTGCAGACTGCCCATCGGTCTCCAAACTAACCCCCCAGCCCGTATCTCAGAAGGCATTTATTCCCATGAGCCATCAGAGAGAACATGCCCTGCCCCTGTATAATTGTCCCAAATCACTGTTTTTGTTCCAAATATTAGACATTTTAGGTTCACACTGGAATTGATATCTAGTTCAACAATGGCTCCAGAGACGCAGCAGCACTTTACGGAAATTTACTGTGACAGGGCATCAAGACTGAGCCCCTCCAGAGACAATCCATGCACCTGGGATCTGTGTTCCCCTCATCGATACGTACAACAATTACAGTCCTCATTATCATCACCACAGGAGGCACGCATGCATATATAAGGCGCTGTGTTGCCCTGCTGCTCATTCATAGTCATGTAATAATCATATAGCACTTGGGTCAGATGGAATACATCAAGCCATAAATTAATCAGATTCACTCCACCTTACAGAACATGTGCCATGCATATCATACATTTCATAACAGCCACCACATTCACCTATACATCCAGCCAATCTATCACTCAGGAATAGCTCCACACATGAACGTCCATCAATAAAAACCTCTTCATATTTCATCTCCAAGTCTTACAAGCTTGCATCAAGGTGAGGCAGGGAGGAATATGATCAGTCTAAGCCAGAAACCACATTCAAGTTTAACATAAAAGCCATGGCAGTACAATAGCAGACAGTATAACCACTGCAGTGCAGTACTGTATACAGCCAGGTGCTGATATTCCTGCCTTTTAGAGCCCACACAAGGCTAACCATGCTGGGTAACTGATCAACTACAGCTGCCTGCTGGAGCCCAAGGCAAACAGAGAGAGAAATAGAAAAGCAAAGGGAGACGACCGGCGACGAGGCTGGCCGCTCCTGTACTCACCAGCACTGGCAGAACACAGCAGAGACACCAAGAGCACAATCACCAGCGTCAGGATCTTCACATTCATTTCTGCACTCCCCTCTGGCTCTCCGCTAGTCACTCGCTGATATACTGTAGTGGTGTGTGTGTGTGTGTGTGTGTAGATGGGAGGGAGAGAGAGAGAGAGAGAGAGAGGGGGAGAGAGAGAGGGAGAGCAGCTGAGCGAGCAAGAAATAGAGAGAGAGAGAGAGAGAGAGAGAGACTGTTTGCTCCCCTGTGTGTGTGTGTGTGTGTGTGAGAAGTGAGTGTGTCAATTTGTGGGAATGTGAGTGTGAGTGTGTATGTGGCGTGTGGTGGCTCCCTGACTGTGCCTGTGTATTTGTCTAAATGCGTATTTGTATATCAGTGTGTGACAGCGCCACTCCAAGACTGAAGGCACGTCTTTATCTGAGCTCTCCCACGGAGGTGTGTGTGTGTGTATGTGTGAGTGTGTGTGTGTCTCTTCTTTTCTTCTGTCAGAGAAACGACAACATGAGCCAAGTTCAGTGGAGCTGTGAATGTGCTGGAAGTCAGCTTGCAGGTCTGTCTGTCGGCGTGTGTGTCTGTGTGTGTGTGTGTATGAGTCCTGTTTGCCTTGGATAAGGAGACTAGTTGGTCATGTGGCTTATGTATCATTGACTCTGTGGGTCACGGAAAAGCCCCCCCATCCCGCCCCCTCTGCCCCACCATCACCCACCCTCTCCACCCCTTTTCCACAAACATGCAAGTGCACATGGCGGAGGAAAGAGAGCAAAGGGAGGGAGGAGAGGGGGAGCAGCGAGGTGAAGGGTGGGGGGTGCATGCAGGTTTATGATAATACCCAAACAGATGCTCTTGTTGAAAACTCTTTGAATTGCAAACAGGGCTGCTTGCCAGGAATCCAGGAATCAAAATACCAGCTTATGAGGGGAAGTAGATGAAAGAAGGGAAGGTGTGAGATGAGGTTCATGCTTTCCTGCTTTTGTATCTGCGCCAGCTGTATAGACCTTTCTTCCTCGCACTATTCTTTACCCACAGTGGCGCTGGCAGCCCTGTCTTGCTAAAGGTATGGCTTAAATCATTCGCACCGTTTGAAGTTAGTGTCCGTGACACTGGGAGTAACCGCAGGAAAAAACTTATCAGACTGCCTGATCCCATCGCTCGCACTGTTTGTTCCACGGCCCCTGAAGTCATTTGTTTTATTTTGTTACACAGATTATATTCTTTCCATGAACAAAAGCAACAAGAAAGCCACCACCCTACATGTCTATAATATAAATCCACTTGTGTTTTTTTCATTTGTTTATCAGACAATAAACAGGAAAGGTTGCATTTCTTGCTGTGAATTGTGAGAACTGTGAGCAGAAACTAGATGTACAACAACTTTTCTTATCGCGTTTAACCATAGAGCAACATCAAGGCGACAAGTTTCTACATTCCTTCTCTACAAGAAAGTCATTCGGGAAGGGCTATAAATTTTGTGTTTTACACTATGCATACAAAATATGTAAACCTCCACGCTCTTACGACATTTTAGACTCTGCAGATCTGGTCCGTCGATCCTCAAGAGAAGAGCCAATAAATGTGAAAATAAATGGATCACCACACTGAAAAGAAAAACATTCAGGTCCATGAAGGAAATATGCTAACATATCAATTTAATGGGGATAAATATAGGTGTTTTGTGATATACTGTTTACAAGGCATCAGTTCACTTTTGGGCCCATAGATCCAAGTCCCCAAAGGGCTGCAGTGACACATGATGGATAGGCCGCCTTTGGTCAAAACCTCCGAAAACACACCCCCGCTACAGTCCTCCACACAACCCCTTTTCTATGTGTTGTCACTAAACAGTCACTTTAGTGGCGTGGACCTGAGTAGAGGGGCCCTGTGACCCTCGACTCTGCAGCCCCCGCTTCACACAGCCCGGCCATTGTCTCCTTAAGGCTCCAGGTCCCAGAGGGCAACATGTCTGTGCCACCCACTTGAGATCCAACAACAAGAGCACCTTCCATTTTTACATGCAGCACTTGAAGCCTCCACTTCATGTGAAGCAATCCTCTCACCTCAGGGGTGGCCGAGCCCCGGGGGGCTAAAGATGCTTATCCAAGCCTGTCCTTTTTTTAGCTGAAAGATAATTCGCCTTTGAAAGAATCCGTTCATGGCATTTTCTCAGAGGTGCTCAGTGATCACTGACAGAAAGCATGGGCAATCGTTTATAATGAGAGATAGTGGGGATTATAGCGCCATTACCAGCCCACTTAGTAGTTAGGAGTAGTTAGAAGTAATTCAAAATTCAATCTAATCCAACATTCAGGAATAATTTTAAAGCGATGTGGGATAAGTGCCTGCAGAGTTATTTCACATTAACAGTTAATGTGCATGAGCTGGCGATCAGAACTGAAACTGAGGCAAATATCCAGAATATGCTGACTCCAGGTGCAACCCACGATAATTTATGACTGTGGATTTGAGAGTCATTAAAACGTCCTATGGACATGGATAAGAATGTGTGAGACATTGTAAAGTTGGCAGTACGGCCTCAAACATTTGCACTCTGTTAGCTTTAATTGTCTTAGCTTGAAGCAAAGCCTGTAATGAAAATGTAACAGATGGTGTTTCCTCAGAGTGTGTCAGTGGACTGTGTGCCATGACGTGAGTGTAAGCCAGTGGAGGATTGCCTTTTTACATCCAGGGATGTGGAGCGAGACCTGGCAACATGACACGGGCGGCAACAGTCAGGAGGCAGCGTTACAGCCACATGTGCCTCAACACAGGAAACACTTGGCTGTTTACAGGAAGTGTTTGATGAAAGAATGCTGTTGATGTTTGAATTTGGTCACTGGTGACGACTTTTCCTGATTCCTGGGTTTTTAATAACAGGCCGACATTCCTAAGATAAGTGTCGTACAGATGAGGAAAAAAGAAATGTATCTTTGCATGTCCTTTGAGCTGCATTTCCATTTGTAATATTAGTCAAACTGTACTGCAGGAACTGTCAACAGGTGGCCTCTCAGCTGTGGCTAAATTAATCCCCTGATCTCAGAAAAGATTTGCTGCATTATTTACTGTATTCACAATTAATGTGTTTCCTGTTTATCATCCGCTTCTATATAAAGCTCCAGATTTCTGAAATGCTAATGAAGTGTGCGGATGTTTGTTTGTATTGTTGTTTTGATGATTGAATGAGCGGTGGCAGCCCACTCCTGTTGTTGTTATTGTTGTGGAAGAGTGAACTCCACACTTCTGCGCCCACTTCCATTTCCCCAGCATCCATCAGATGCAGCGCACCTTTATTTATTGAAATGGAAAACAAATCAAATCTCCATCCTGATAAGAGTCACAATCAAAGTCTTGAGTAAATGCAGAATGTCAAAAGAGATCAGGTTGTTGTTGCTAATTAGCGTCTGTGGAGAGATCAGCAGTGGGAGAAGAGAGTGTCACATCTTTATTAAGACATTTTCTGGAAGAGATGAGAAAATCTGAGGAGTGTTTTGCTTGTCTGAAGCCTTTAACATATGTGATCCTCCCCTCAGGTGGCCTGTGCTTCATATCATGAAATGTCAAGAATCAGAGGCTTTGGTGGATTAATTTATCGGCCTGTAATCGTGACATTATCAGCAGCACTGCAAATTCAGCTGAGAAATGTTCTGGGCTTGCCAAAGCCCCCTGGAAGATAGGCCAGCAATTTTCTGTCAGTCTGTGATTCCCATTCCGTCGTATTGCCTCAGAGCCACACACATTTTCTGCAATTTCATACTTACATGAATAGAGTTCCTAGTAATCATTAAAAGACTATTGAGAACTGCTTTTGCCCTGAAATGCAGCAGTTAACAATTATCTTAAACAGTTTCTGCAAAACACATATTTTTTGTGCAGATAACATGGTGAATCATTGGGTTTCTGACTTTTTTGGAAGAAATTATGACGAATAAAAGTCTGTTTCTCCCTAATTTGAGCACCGGCTGGGGTTTATCTCCTCTGATGTTGGACAGACTCTGAACTCAGGCATGAACTGAGAATAATCACAAACCCCTTGACATCAGAGTGCTGCTGGTCTAGAGAGGAAAGCATTTACACAATGGTAATCATCTAAATATAAATTCACCCCTTCTTGTCTCTACTTTGACATATTTATCCTCTGTAGTGTAATTTTAAATCCAAAATAACCACATAGAAATTATTACATTTTTCATCATGAGCTTCCAGATAATTTTTCCTACTGCTCTTGCTGTGCTGTTGGGTGAGTCTCAGACAGTTGTGTCTATAATCAGTCCAATATGGCTCATCAGTCTTTGAACACCAAGTTTGCCCGTAGATCAGAGAAAGATGCGTTGTGAGATGACAATTCAGTGTAACTGCCTACAGATGAAAAGGCAACTTTATTTCCAGGGAGTTCTTTTCACCAGCAGTTTTATTAATCATAATATCCCTGTCAGGTGACTTCCATTTTAGCAGATTTGCAGGCACAGAGGGCAGATTTTTATCCTGTGATGTTGCACCTGCAGGATATAAAAGCTATGCACACCACAGAGTAGGACTCCAAATCATGAAATGGTCTTGTATTTTACTGTACATTTGTCACTCTGGTTTGCAGCAAGGGCAGGATCAAACTCAAAGAGCGTGTACAAAACACGCTTCACACCCTCATAAGCCTGTCAAACTCAGATTCTCCATAGATATTGTAAGACAACAAATAAGGGATGTCTTTTGAATCCGTCTGCACTCTGCGCTGTCTAATCAGTAATAAAATCTAGAGGGTTTTTCTCCAGGTGGCAGGTGATCGCAGCTTCTGACATCACCCCCAGAGCTCTATGTTTCACTGCTAGCGGTGAATGCCTCTTCAATACTCAGAAACCGTCTTAAGTGAGACTCTCACTTTTAACTTTGCCGTACTCGTCGATGTGTATTGGTATGTGCAGCAGAGTGGGAAATCAGTGGCAGTACGCCAGCTTTTCACACGCTCCCATACACATAAAAATACCAATCTTCTGGTCCCTGAGTGCACTATTCTTCAGGAGTGTTTTTTTTCTCAGTGTGTAGAAGATGCGATGATCATCCACCCTTCCTTTACTGTAGCAGAGGATCAAACAGAGTCAAAACAAACTAAATGGAGGAGCTCTTGTATCCAAAGTGGGTAACTGCTCTCTTCCCCTCTCATATTGTTGTAATTATCAGAAGTTTAATCTGTCTGAATAGTGGCACGCAGTTTGGAAATGGCTGATTTGTTTCTTATGGATGCTGTTTTCTTTTTCTTTTCTTTTTTTTTTTAAATGCTGGGGACCGAGCATGCTGCAGCTTGGTCTTGCTGACTTGCAGCGAGACGGAGAAATGTGACTTGACAGATGAAAGATAAGGAAATGTTTTCTGGGGGAGAAGACAGACTCTGAAAACAGACATGAGGTGTCTTTGAAAGCTGACAAAGCCTGAATCTGTACTGTGAAGTGAAGGAGCTGTAGATCAACGTTTGCCAGGACCCAGCCCACTGAACCTTTCACTAAATTCACTTATTTCTTCCGCCTTGATACAAGTTGTGGGATGTTTTAAGGAGCAAAAGAAGTGCACCTTCAAAAAACAGTTCACTGTTGTTATTAAGACACTATTTTTCTGTAACAGAAGAACCTGAACTCTTAGAGCCCTTATGCTTCTCCCCGTTGGTAATTCTACATGTGTACGTTGAAGCAATAACTCTAACACAAACAAATCTCACATTCAAACTACAATTTCCAACTAGAGAACATGATCTGACTATATGCTCTAAGCTTTGCATATTAATGGAGAGAAACTGATCTCCTTGAGATCACTGTAGCAATCTTCTATATTTTTGTTATTGCCAACAAATCCATTCAAAAGACCAAAGCCAGTGATAATTTAGTCCACATCTCAATACTTTTCTCTCCAACTTTCCCAGCTTGTCTGTGGCAATCAGCCAAGCCCACTGGTTCCTACTGACGATGTAAATCTTTAAGAATAGGTTGTGGATACATGCTTCCATTTTGTTTTCTTACAAAAGGCTAAAGGATTTCCTACAACTGGAAACTGCAATTTTAAACAAACATTATTCAAATGTGACTATTTCCAGTCATGGGTTTGGTGAAGGCTTTAATGAAGTGCAACGGTGTGGTGCACACGTGTTAATCCAAATCAGATTTTTCCTCTCAAATCATAGCCCCTGATCGATAACTAACGATGGAAGGGACAGACAGCTGGAGAGTCCACAATGGAGAAAGCCACCATCACCTTTTAGCTGTGCTGCACCATTTCCTTTTCTTCAACCCTCCTCTGTCGGAGTATAAAGTGCTTCACGCAACAGTAATGGTATGCAGACAGTTGAGACAGGAGTATAGGATACTTTCTGCTTTTGAATAAACTGTGTGAATTTATTGTGCTGTTAGCGACTGAGCCCGAAGAGCTTTTTCTCCCCTTTAATAATTCAATAAGGAGAGATCAGTTGGAAGTGTATGAATATTTAGTGAGGTAGCAACAAAGAAAAGTTTTGGTGACTAGTCTCTGACGGTGTAAAGCTTCTTCATTAAGCGTAGGGGACCCCCCCCCCCCCAGATGCTGCTGGTGGTGTAGAGCCAAGGTGGGTTGCACAATAGTAGGTCTGACAGAGTGACAGAATTACAATGATATTAAAAGAAGCAGCCAGGGACTGATCGGCGTGGAGAATGCAGGCAGAAAGACCATTGGTTAAGTATGGTGACATCAAAATTGTGAATATAGGGAATTTGAAAGCGTGGGAAAACGGAAGTGACAGAGAAAAATAGAACAGAAAGAAACGGCAGACACTCACCCATAGAGGTATAAAGGCGGAACATGATCTTTCTTATTGAACTTTTGCCAAATGTTCATTTGAATGAAATGATGTACTGTATAATGAGAACAAAATGTCAGGGGGAATAAACAGGCCAGCACAGAGAAAATATACAGAAGCATAGGAGAGTATGTGTGTTGGCAATTACATTTGCAGCTGCAAAAGCTGACCAGCTAGTCCTGTGAGTAATTACTACACCAAGCTTCTCACATACTGTATTTTGCAAAGTATGGATAAATTTCACTGTGCCACTTTCTGTTGTGGCCAGGCCTTTATTCTTCATGCTTTAAATGTAGTATTTGTAAGAATGTGAAGCAATTTACATGTATTAATCACTTTTTATTGCCAATGTGTGAATGGTTTGCAAACTTAAATAATGAGACCTTCCCAGACTTTTTCAGTAGCCCACCTCAGTGCTTCTCTTCTAATCCCCTACAGCCCCAACAGTGTGCAACGCTAGCTAACATTATCTTAGAAATGAAGTCTGTTAACATCAATAAACAACCTGCACCCAGCACAACGCCCTCTCCAACACAAGCTCCACGTAAGCTCAAAAAACAAAAAAAAAGTTTTCTCTTATGAAGCGCATCTGGCCAAATTGGAATATGACCAACGTTGAGTGAAAATCAAGGTCAACATCAGCTGAGAACAATATTATGCTCTATAAATCCTTTTCTAAAAAAACACATGACAAACTTTAGTCAAACTTTAGCCTCGCAAATCCAGACCTAACACTTAATTTGGAGAATCAAATATAGCCTCAAATATAGTTTGTTGTTAAAATACAATCACGTTCAGTTTTGCATAGTCGGACTTTACTGGCCCTATTTGTGTACCTGCCATTCGGGGTGCACATAAGACTGTGCTGCGTGCGTGTTCCAGTGGATAAGTCCAGGGTGTAGATGTTCTTTCCATGCACTCCTAATCCCATTCAAAACCCCACATGGTCTGGCAACAATGGAAGAGTAGACTGCTCCTTCTTCTTCTTCTGCTTATTAAATTGGCACTATCCAAACACCATATAGGGCTGAATTTCTTTCCCAGTCCGACCATCAAACCATTGTTTTGGCCAATGCCCACGATGCTCGCTCATGCCCATCTAATGCTGACTGCAGTTTACTTAACAGCCACTGGTGCCAATAATAACAAGGGTTCTCTAAATGTTACATGTAGAGTAGAACCTATAAGATACAGAATTAATCTTAATACCAAGCATATGATCAGAGAAGACAACTACAGCATGTCGGCAGGGGAATATCTAATTAATGCGCAACATGGCTTAATTATTGGTTTCATAAGTATCATAGTTTAATATGTGATTATGGATGGACATTACGCAGCTCAAGTGCCTCTTATTCCTACTATGATTTAATTTTTCCATACTTAACAACATACTGTAATGGTATACTGCTTCTTACAGCTGGAAGACTTTGAGTTGCCACAATAAATAAAGAGAGGAAAAAGAACTTCAGCCAGGAACGACTCCTTCAGTTGGATGTGAGCAAGTAAAGAAAAGTGAGGGTTACTTAAAGAACAAAGCGGGGAAACTCTGGCAATGTTTTGAAGTCACTGTTCTTTTGTCTCTTATCAGTCTGTAAAATTTCTCTTTGATGTCTTGTCACCTTTTCCCATCATGAATTCTCTTTGCTCTTTCCGGGAAGAAAAATCTCCACAATCCTTCATTTGAAAACCTCCCTTTTTATTTTTCTGATATGTGCAATCAAAGTAAATTATTCATGGCCGCATAGACGATAAATTTTAAGCAGATCTGGTGACTATTTCCCCAGCTGCTATTGTTATGAACAAGAAGAGGAAAAGGGCAAGAAAAGGCAAGTTCATTAATGACACGTTATGTTTTATGGTGGACTTGGAGCTTAAAGTATCCTGAGCGTAATTTGTTTCTGTTTTATGTGAGCCACCCCGGTCTCCACCTGCTTCGGTCGGGGTAGATGAAGGGCATTTCTCGACATGAGCTTTGAGACCCATTAAACAGGCTTTTATATGTACCTCAATGAAATGCAGATGGAGAGCATCGACACTTGAATGAAAGCTCATATTCCTTAAATTCTCTCCTTTATTATTTGGTTTGCTTACTTGACAAATAGTTGAACACAGTATTTACAGCTGGCATCGGAAATCAGATTGGAAGAGTAAAATAGTTATTGAGGCTTCTCTGCCAACAAAGTCTACTTCCCATTAAAAAAAAAAAAAAAAAAAAAAAAAAAAAAGATATATGGTTGTTTCTTTATGCAGTGACTATTTTAAAGAAGTTATGACTGTGAAAGTTTAAAAGAAAAAAAAGACAAGACAGACAAACAAAAAGGGAAATGGAGCCAGCGAAGGATATGCTGTCCTTTGTACTTTTGGCATGTTGGCAGCACTTGATGAATGGACGTCTCTGAAGGAACTGCGTCTCTTCACAGGGAACGCCTGACCTCTCTCAGTTACGTAGCAACTAGACGTTTGTGGTAGGAATTGTATTTCACATCATTTTTATCTATGAATGCACACAGCCATAAATCTAAAGCAGACGTGTGTTCCATTATGGAAGAGGGATAACATTTTTTTTTAACTCTTTCTCTCTTAACTCGGCGTCTTATGTTTGGGGTCAATTGAACAGTTCCTGCTATTTGGTTTCACTCTCTGCCAGACATTGTTTTTCTGGCATTAGATCTGACACAGCCCAACAAATGGCTAGTGCCTCAGTATAAACTCTCCCCACCAACACACAAAACACATGTACACACACAGCCACTCTAGCATATCAACACTGGGAGGCTGGAGTCTTTCACACCAGAGCCAAGCCTTTTAGCGCTGTGATGTCGACACGTAGCTACATACAATTAACACATTTTCACTGTAACAAATCACTAAAACATTTGTTGATGCTTTATTTTGAGAAGAAGGGAAGACTTCTAAAAGTCTGAAAATGCCTCTAGATAAATTACACTTTTTTTTCAAAACACTGACTTTGGTTCAGCTGCTTCAGGGGACCTGAAAGTAATTATGAGAAAATGTTTTGTGGTTGTTACGCAGCACGTCAGCCTCCCCGCAGATTTGACTAGCTTTACATTTCCTGTGTTCACTTATTTTGCAGTACATTAATCAAAATTTTATGAGGTAAAGTTTGATAAGAAAAAGTACAAAAGGTATGAGGAATGAACTTTTTAAAAAGCACATTAAAGTTGTTTTATCACATTTGGTGATTAGAGAGCTACAAAGAAATCAGCAGTCATATTAAAAGAAGTCTCCATGCCTCTGAGATCGCCGTCCAGCTCTGTGATGTTGTACAGTTATGAGTGTGACACTGATGACCAGGCTGGTATTCATAGTGCTCTGCGGGCTGGTATGAATCTTTCTCTGCTGTATGTTGGCGTCTGTTTCTCCTGCTTCAGGTTTCAGATGTTAGAGACATTTAACATTCTCATCAAACCATTACGGCACACTGCGAACTCGGCAAATGAACCCATAGACACATACCGTACCTCCCCACCCTGCTCACAGTCTGCAGTCTGGATGGGCAGCCCAGACAAGTAGGAATTACATCCATATTGGGCTTTGGTGCATCCCACATTTTACATCCAGTTCAGTGCCAGTGCAGGAAGTAGTATACCCCATATGTAGCAAGTGGAAAGTAAAGCTGGATTTATAGTTCTGCATTAAAACTTACGCTGTAGCTGATGTGTGCTTCTTCAAAAACGTAACCACATGTTGGGGATGCTGTGTTGATGGAGATAAGTGGGAACAGCAATAACTGAGTCTCAACAGACAGCTAACAAAGTGATTACACTGCAAGCCTTCTGCTCACCTTGATCACAGCTGAATGTGGCACAGGTTTTGCATGCTGTTATCCTCCCTCCTGTTCACTCCGAACATTAAAAGAACCCTTACATAATGTGTTTAAAATGTAATAGATGCAGGATGCAAATAGAATGAAACAGATGCAAATCAAGTATATATCTTCCAGAGTTACAGAGGGAGTTAAAGAAGGAATTATTTTTACAGAAACTAAGAACATCCCAACCCTGATCTTTTGCTAACCTTAGCCATCCTGTAGCTGCCATGTGCAGATACTGTAGAGGGTTTCTGCATAATCGCAAAATCTTGTCTGGCAGTAAGGTTTGGGTGGTAGTGATAAACGAACATGATATGATAACATTTTGTGAAATTAGCAATTCCACAACTTTTATACATCATTTTGTATACCACTTGTGTAATTGCTTAGGTTTTGGGTTAAATAAACAGAGGATGTTTGCTTGAGTTTTTGGAAAGGCCTTGTTTTGGGTTGAGATCCTTCACTCAGTCTCATGGTTATACTGTAGCTGGGAATTAAACCCAGAGTCACTGGAGTAGAAGACAAGTCACCCACTCACTACACAGTCACTTACAGTGCACCACATTATTTCTACCACCTGTGTACAAAGCGGTTTTTGTCAAACTTCACATAATCTGTTTGTGCTCATTCAAGAAAAGTCTTGCTTTTGAAGTATGTAGGACTGGTGCATGAAGTAAACAGTCAGATTTGTATATTTTCTGTCAACACTTCTCTTGTAAACGAGGAACAAACCAGCAAAAACAAACTGAAACATGTTCGCCCTAATTCTGGAACTTACTTCTTTTGAACCACTGTTTGCGGCTGAGTGGTCCAGTATCTGCATGTCTGGATTTCAGCACCACCACTAAAGCTCTCTGACAGCTGAACAACCAGAGGAGGTGGCGAGGAGATTCAGTTAGCCTGGGAAACCGGGCGGACGATGCTCGGTGAGGTGACCAACGTGGCAGCACATTCCCCTTCTCTGATCGCCACTTCAACTGGTTTAAATGAGCTGAAGCATTTCACCCTGCTTGTCCTGATGTGTTTGTGATCAGACACCTCGCTGCTCGCTCATTATCTGGACACTGAGCCTGCTCTGCACCGTGGGAGGCTCTTCAGCTCAGATAAGGCTGGTATGCTCCATGTTTGGTGTCACTTTAAAGCATACAGTGCAATGAAAGTGATCATGCATTTGTTTGAAAACCTTGCTCTCCCTAATTTTGGTCATTTTCATGAAAATTCAACATTGTGCAGATACTAGTGACAGAGTTGTTTTGTGTTGTTTCTATTCAGTAAAGATTAATACTAAAGCTTCTGTAAAGAGAGTAAGGCATCATCTTCAGATTTCTGGAAAAACATCCCTATCATTCAAATGGGTGAAATAAGCTCTGTTTTGTGGTTTTGTGACGCATTTTCAACCCATACAAGGTCGTTCTCACAGTGTGCCTCTGTGGCTTGCTTGAATGATTTGTTTGCTCTACATGAAAGAATTGGGGCTGAGCTGGTTTCTGCAGATGTTTGTTCACCTTGGTACTGCTTCAGAAAAAGTCTGAGAGAGACTGCTCTCTCTGTGGTTGGCAGTTTGTAAATTAATTGATTTATTTGTCTTGGGAAGATTGCACGCATCACATATTTGGAGCAATCAAATCAGCAATTATGTGGCTTCAAATTTCATGTTAGCATCCAGCTGTGACAAACTCAGCTGTCCTCAGAGAAGTCTGGCTGGATTTGATGTCTGCTGTACGAGGCTGATTGCCTGGCATCATGACTAAAGATAATGCAAAACAACGATTTGTTGCCGACACGACAGTTGTTATTAAAATATGTGTGTGTTTTGTCACGTATTTCATGATAAAATTCACATCTTCCACCAGTTGATCCACGATAATGTCATTATTGAACATCTTTGGCAATTAAGCGTTAAATGTTTGACAATCTCTTCTCTTCTCTCTGCTCTCCAGCTGGAGGAAAAAAATATGCACTTTGGGGAAAACATTGAAGCATCAGTGAGGAGCAAGTCAAGAAAATAGCAGGAGATGTAATTTATTCTGTATTAGATTACATGTGGGAGTGGCGCTGTGTATTTTCTTAACTGTACAACATGGACAATGTTTCTCTAAATACATTCAGACAAGTGAAAGCTTGCTGAGAAATGAAATGATAAAAAACGCATCTTTTCTGGTGTCTATTTTTTACTGGGGGAAAAGACTCTGACTTTTATATACAAAATGTTAAACTTATGACTTGTTGAGTTTATGACCCATAGTGGCTCAATGGAGCAACAATCATACAGGTTTACATCAGGGTTTCAGTTACTGAACTCGTTAGCAAATTTAAAACACCTTCAAAACACCACCAAGGTTGACAGGAAAATTAAAAGTGAACTATTTTAAGAAGCAGATTGTGTTTTCGCATTTGTGTAATCTTTAGCTTCTCCCCATCATTAGTGCATGTGATAGAATTTTAAGCTTCATGATTGGCTGTTTCTTGCCAAAATGCACCTTGGGAGTTGTAGTTAACTTCCCCGTCGAAAATTTGTAGTTACTCAAGCTTGCACCTAGATTTTCTTTTTTTTTTTTTTTTTAAATCAATGAACCAGATATTTTCTAACACAGTTGTTAATCTTTTGTACTGATGATTGGAGAGTTTCATGCAGAGCTTCAGCTTCGTGTCATGTAACACTGTCTATAGAAAAATGAACGGGACTTTTCTTATTGGAACCAGGGAAGAATATAAAAACACTCATGAAACTGTTGACAGGATTCTTCAAATGTGTTTATGTCTCAGTGTAAAGTCTATGGGACTCTTTGGGCGTACAGTATGAATGAGCAGTTTTCACTGGAATGAATGGGTTGCATACTGGAAACCTGTTTCCAGCTTTCATAATACATCTGTGAACATGATGCAGAGGAGAGAGCCAATGTTTCAAGAACATCTTACCTTGAAACGTGGAAACATATTACCATGCGGCGCGTCCAATTGCTCATTTTAATGGTAAATTAAACTGCCATTTACCTCAAAGACTTGCCTTTTCTATCAAATGTAACTGTGGGTAAATTATATCCCTCAGTTTCAAGCTGTTTAATGGATTGAAAGCTGGTTATGGTAATGTGCCAGGAGATGTAGCAAAGTGCCAGCAAACGGCAAAGAAGAATAATTTAAGAAACCAGTTTCAAAATATAATATATGTTTTATTCTTCTTAAGTTTGTATTTATGTCCTTTGCCTTTTCTTTTTGTGAAGCACATCTGCTTTTGAAAGGTGCTACACGGTATAAATAAAGTTGCTTATGTACTTTGATAAGGAATGAAACATTCAATAATATTTTTTTAGGTCAAGTGAAGGATACATACAAAGCGTTTGGTGAAAAATACTACATATAAACATAACTGTTTGTTTACAACAAAACTCCACACGGTGCATTTAGATTTCATTCAACTGTGACTTTGTAAATCTTTAGAACTTGAAACTATTTATTGCTGTATTTATTATTAATTTACCAGTTTGTGCGACCTAAAGATACCCTGCATAGTTTTTATCCACTTGCTATGGAGCATTGTTTTGATAAGAGGGTCACACTTTTTTATTTTATTTTGTATCTCATGAAGATCACTGAGGCTGAAACTATTTATTGCTGTATTTATTATTAATTTACCAGTTTGTGCGACCTAAAGATACCCTGCATAGTTTTTATCCACTTGCTATGGAGCATTGTTTTGATAAGAGGGTCACACTTTTTTATTTTATTTTGTATCTCATGAAGATCACTGAGGCTCGCGTGCATGTTTCATGCTCTTCCAGTTTCACGCTCTAACACTGAGCACCAGTTACCAAGAGAGGCAGCAATGTGTCAAGAAAGGCAGGGGAGAGGAAGACTGTGTAAAAGTGAACAGGATGTAAATAATGTAGGTTTCAAAATACAAAAGGAAAGAAATGCATTGAGCACTTTCATTAGGCCTCAAGGATACACTGTGTTCTGATGAGAAAGGTTGCATATGAGAGTTATAATGCATTTCAGCATGAGCATAAAAAGACCTACCTAAAATTATCCAGGAAAAACAATTAGTATTGATCAAAGCTAAGCTGAGGTTTCCCTGTTGTCTAATTCAAAATCCTCTGCTGCTTTAATGCTCAAGCAGGTACGGCATCACATATAACAGCCCAAGGGCAAACAACGATGGGGGTGGGTGGACGAAACTTTGGTGTGGGCCATCTGTGTGCTATTTAGTCCAGTCCCAGCAGTCATGGCTGCTTAATTCAAAAACTGTCAGGGAGTGTCATTAGGTGCAGCCATTTAAAAGCCTCAGATTTCATTAGCCACAGGAAGGGCCACATTACCCTCAGGATTAATGTCAGGTTTCGCGGTTCAGTGCTACAGCAGTGGACTGCATTAATGTGACTGGGTTGACCCTCTTGTTTAAATACACCCCAACTCATTAAGCATTATGTAGACCAAGAGCAGCCCTTAAATAGCCCGTGAATTATGGACATTTTGTACAAGCAGGAATCTTTTTACACCTCAAAAATCTCAAAAATCGCCCACCACTTCCTGTGCAGGCTAAGATTCAATCACGGAGAACTAAAGCTCCAGCTGAAGGGAGTTACAGTATCTGCCGTTCCACAGCCAAATGTTTTGTTTATACTCTGTAAGGCAGCATTGCTCCCAGTGTTGCATCATCATGGCTGTTTCATAACAAGTTGTGCTCCACTGTGTCTTGATGATGTGCGGTGGGCGGTGTGTGTTGTAGAGGTGACGCCATGCTGAACATGCCAGGAACTCTCCTGTCAGGGAGCCGGAGTCATGAGCTCGCTATCTGGAGGAAGACACAGAGAGCTGAGTCACATCACAGGGAAATGTCCAGAAAACGATAACTCACTGAGGATGAGCCGAGTCATGTCTCTTCCTGTTTTAATTGGGCAACATGGGCCCTTCAGCAGCCAGTGACCACAAACTGGGAGTTGTGTTTCTTGGATGGTGAAAGTGTCTTAAATTTCAGCAGCTCAACTGCATTTTCTTGCAGGAGGTTTCAATATCATATATAACTTCCTTCGCTTAATAACGAGCATGAAACTGTCAGTACTGGTGAAGCAAACAAGGCTTAATCGAGCAACGTGCACTGCTTTCCGCAGCGTTGCTACATCATGTTGACATCTTTCCAAGGCTGGAGTCTGTGAATGTAATACATTCTGTCCTCCGGAGGGGCGGCGGGACTGTTTGTTGGGGGGTCACAGAGCCCCTGTGTTTCATCACTTACCTATTCATCACAATGTCACCCAAGTGCCTGCGTGTCAGGACTCTGCGTGTGCTTTACCAGGTGTGAGAGCGGTCTGAATTTTCAGGGCTCTTAATCAGGAAATGATCGCAACCAGCCATGATTCATGGTGTGGTCTGGTTGTCATACTATATATGTTGAGCTGCAGAAGCAGCATCTTATGGTTGAAATTTATACTCCTACTCCTGAGAGCTGTATCTGCACCAATGGGATCTGTTTCCTCTGCAGTGTGAAGGCCTGAGCTCACTTTCCAGAGTTTTGACAGATCTCAAGAGGCAGAACAATATAAATGTTTGAAAGGCAGTTTGGACTCAATTCCTTTTCATCTTTTTCCCTTCACACGAAACCTGCAGAGTGTTTTCTGTGTCAGCCAGAGGGGGTTAGGCCTGTGTGGAGCAGCTACGGTACTGCCATACCGCTGACTTGGCAGTGAATCCATTTTTTGCAATTAACACTTTGTTTATGCTCTCACTCTGGTGCCCAGTGGGCTCTGAAGTAAGCACATAATCCTTAAAGTGGTTGGGGGCATCACTGTTTAATGCCCTTTATTACTTAAGTGCAACTCAACATCTCTGTCGCAGAAATATATACAGTCGAAGTTAGACTCAAAATACACAGCAGACTTAACTTACTGTCAACCGTAGACTGTTACCGCTGAAACCAACAGGATATTGAGCTCATTTGTTTTGTCAGATTTAATGTAGTTTTGGTTCATAATATGGGGTTTTATTGTCCTCATCAACATCCGCATAGAAAACCAGAGATTTTATGCTCTGTGGATAATGATCCCTCAAGAGTAACTTGCTGCCTCACTGAGTTTCTCAGACAATTGTTTTCAGGGTTTTTTCTCCAGGAGAGTCATTAGGTAGCAAGATACTAGTGTTACTCCCCTTGTGTTGACTGCTCCTCTTCATACTTTCATTGTCACTCACCATTGGTATATTTCATGACACGATTTCACATTTTGAACACTGCAAGCGCAAAGTAAAGATTTCAGAGATGTTTACGTTACTCGACAGTTGTTCAGCTTAAAGCGGCCGTGATTGGGGACCATAGGAAACTAGTAGGAAAGGGGTTGGGACACTGCAGACATACATACAGCCACACACACCCTGAGCCACACAGATGCAAAGAGAGAGAAAGAGTTACTAGGAAAAAGATCAGATTTTGACGGCGATATGAATTTTTCAGAATTTCATGCCAAATATGGGTCCGAAGTGAGGTTGGTTATCGATGTAGTTGAATCTCAGACTCGGTTTTTGATACAGATTGGATAATCTTTGCACTCATGACGTTTTGCCGGATACTGCGTCGAGCTGCTCTGATGAATTACTGTGAACTGGACGTACGATTTGATCAATCAATCACCTGCTGGAGCTGAATAACACAGATCGCGACCCACCTCTTCTCTAAATGAATATAGTAACTGGTGATGTTTTACATTAGCTCGCGATGTTCCTTCCAAACTTGCAGCCTTTTTGCTGAGCAGGTCATAGTTTACCCCATAATTATAGAATAGTTAGAAAACACCTATAATATAAATGATTTATGATTGTTACTCCTTTATTCTCTAACTTCACATCAAAAAAGTACACTGTAAATTGAGATGAATTAGACTGCATGTTGCGGTGCGTAATCTAAAGTGTTACCTATTTACTTGATGACAGTTTAAACAATCACCCTTCTCATTAAATATGTGGCCTTTTCCGTTTGATGTAATGCCAGCGCTAGTCTTCCCTGAAGGATAATAAGTCTAATATATTTCATTAAAATGTAATAACTGATGTTAGAGGAGAAGCTTTTTATTTCAGGCAAGGATGGGCACCCCCACTGTAAAACATCCAGGGAAACTCTTTCAGTGCATGCTCATTAGACATCCACCTCCTCCACTACTGGTACGATCCTACAGTTTCAAGTTTGAAACTCCATCCTGCTGACGTGAACATAATCAATACAAAGTTGTCTTCCTTCATTCAATCATAACTCCTTTGTTATTGCCAGAGCAGAGGGTGAAGTGGAATTAAATACAACAGCAGGAATAACGTGTTCTATTACTTGCTGTACTTTTTATGTAATAGACTGGGAAAAGACAATGTTGTGAACAGAAAAGACCTTGACCCACTTTTAAACAACAAAGCCGAGCTGTGGGAAATGAGTGAAGGATCATTTAAAATAGAGGTGAGATGACAGAAATACAACCAAAAGCCAACAATGCTAGTATTTTCTTTCTTGTATCTGAAGGCGTTGCCCACAATTCATGTGCTGTTCACTACAGTGGAAAAATCCTAATGATGACTACACTTAAGTATGAAGAGCTTATTGAGTTTTCCCCCTGGAAACCTCCCCAGTGCATCGTTTGGAGCTGTGCTGTAGGCAGTCACTGCAGAGACTCCAATTACTGACCAAGTCCCACTTGGCTGGCTTCTAACTGTGACCAGCAAATTAGAAAGAGAGAGAGAGAGCGGGAGAGAGAGAGAGAGAAAGGGGCAGAAAAAGCATTTAAAAGGCAAGACGAAAGTTTTTGGTTGCAGCGCGATACTGGCCTCCAGGAAGCCAAAAAAGACCAACGTCAAGCGGAGTTTAACAAGTGCATTGCCTGAGCAGAGAGAGGGAGAGATAGGCAGCTCTTTGTTCACGAGTTGGACACGCTCCAGAGGCATGCTTCATAGGATGTTCTTCGATAATCCAGCAGTGAGCGGCTGATTTATGACCTGCATTAATGTTCTGACTGAACTTCCTGAACAGAATCTTTTACCACGACCAAGCCACACGGAGAGAGAGAAAAATAACATTTAACAAAAATGTGGCTTTTCGTCAGGATGTGGAGTAACACCTGCGGTATTGAAATCGAACTGAAATTAAAATTCATATTTGATAAGAAATCTGTACATATAACCTAGGTGATTTTACTTGTCTACTTAATTGTAATCACGAAAAGAAAAATTTGACAGGATTCAAACTTTATCTGTCTGCAGTGGCAGCGCCCCCTACAGTCAGTTTTTAACTGACAGTGTTTCAGTTTAGCTGCAAAGATTAGTCAGTTAATGAATTTGTCAATCTAAAGAAACTGGCAGCTATTCTGATTATCAATTAATTGTTTACGTGAAAATGCGAAACACAACGGTAAATTTAATAACTTTGGATTTAAGATATTGACACCACGTCTCCTGCACGACATTGTGATGGACAGTTTTCTCTGTTTTGTGAATCCATTAATTGACAATGAAAATAATTGTTAGTTGCCACGCTACTTAATTTCCAGCAGCCACACAGGCAGCAGACCAGTTGACCCTGCAGATCAGTAACTCTGTGTCATGACTCTCATGTGGTTACAGGTCTGTCTGTTGCTGTGAGGTTTGGCACGTCTGGACCCATGAAAGAGAGGCAGCTATGCCCCCTCCTCCCCCTCCAGTGTCCATGAGCTGCCCGTGACTCAGTAGGTGTTGAAACAACTTTAAAGTTACGTCATTAAAGTTACGTCACTCGCTTTTCCTCAAACTGTTGTGCCTTCCAAATAAATGAATGTAAAAATGTAATCCAGCTTCTTTCTGAGTGCCTGAACAGCATGATGGGTCATGGGCACAAACAAAATATGTGCTTGTTGAAAAAAGTCTTGTATCAGTGTTGGTAGGCAACAGGGCTCAACCTACAAGGAAAGCACCAAACCAATAGGTCACACTTGGCTGTCCAAAAATGTTTTATCCCATTTTCAGAAATCTAATAAATGTGCAGTATCCTTATATTTTTTGAATCTCCTTACACAAAAAGTGTGGAGAATTATAATTTCAATTTGATTTTCAGCCTATAGTGCTGCCTGCAGTGGTACTGTAATAACAGCAGCAGGTCACAGTAAGATTTCACTTTCATGGAGTACGTGCAGATCAGTGCATGATGTGATACCGGACCAACACTGAGGATTCTGTGAGATAACACTTCCCGTCTTTGAAATGCTTCATATGTCTGCAACATGTGGGAGTCACTGTGTTTGAGTGAGGCCTTAAACCACATCACAGTTGTGATGAAGAATAAAATGAAAAAATGATTCAGCCCCTGCAAACAAAACCAATTATCTCGGGGTTCACAGGCCAAGAGCAGCTGCCAGTTGTAAAAGAAAGCAGAGGACTGTCATCTTTTTTTCTTCTTTTTTTTTGTCACTGAGCACTTTCATGGGATCCCAGGCACTTTCATCCCATAACTTATTTCAGTTCTACTGTTTTGACATGATATTGTGTTTCCCAAGACAGGAGCTTGTACACTCGGGAGGGGAGATTGAAGAGTGGATGTGCCACATTTGACATTGAAGTAAGATTACTCTGTTCCCTCCAAGCAGACACACATTAAACAAGTGGGAGATCAGGGAAGCAGAAAGGCAGATGTGTGTGTGTGTGTGTGTGTGTGTGTGTGTGTGTGCGTGCGTGCGTGCGTGCGTGCGTGCGTGCGTGCGTGCTCTTCTACATGGGGCTTAAGAGGCAGAAAGGACAGCTGGTTCACTCATCACTACTTTGCTGTGTCTTGGGCTTTCAAAATCCCCAGGGACAGATTGTTTCTCCTGGAGAAGTCCTGTACACTGTATAATAACTGGTTAAAAATGGACAACAGGATTTTTATAATGTAGCTCAAGGTGCTTTCTATTTTTGTAGCATAACAGTGTAATTAAAAACACAACATTAGCCTGAAGATATTAATCATGACTCTGTGGACTAATGCTGGGGATGGACATTTTATTGTGGCCTTTGGGATATTGTTACTTGTCTAATAAATCTGGTCAAAAACTCAACGTTGCTGCTGTGAAGCTTTCCATTCTCACCTGGCACACAGTATGTAGTTCACAATGAAAACGGCAGCACTCAAAAATTCTTTGCAATTTTTTAAACAATGGGCCTTTGATTTGACAGAGACAAAAGCAGCTGGCAGATTTCATCAGCTGTAGCTAGCTTCCCTAATTAAAATGCTGTTTCCAGCTGACTCGTAAAATGACAATCTTGTAAAAGGGTCTTAAATATGCACTCGTGGCTACATACATGATTTCGAGCTAAAAGACTGAAGCTCAAGCTGCACGTTCCAAAAAAGTTTCTGCATTGCAGCGTAGAACTAGTTGTGCTGTTTAGCTGCTTAGCTCGGATAGCTACGTCTTCTTTTTTCTAACACTTTGTTTTCCCGTTTAGCATTAGAAAAGAAAAGGCTATTAAGATTAGGACTAACTGAACATCATGCTGCGCAGCTGGCTGGGGCTGCTGGAGTGTAAACTTCCCCAAATCCAGTAAAGACCATGACAGAGACGCTAACGTTAGCTTAAACTCCAGCACTGCCTTCGACACAGTGAAGATCCAAAGCTTGACAAGTGTAGTTACAGTCGTTAATCGAGGGAGGGGATTAACAATGTTTAGTTACGATGTTCTACAATACAGAAGTTAGGAATTTTTATGATTTTCCACTTTGTATAAATAAGCATAACAGTCGCAGTCCATTGATTTAATAACATAATACATACTTACCATACCTGTGATTTTGTCCTGTGAATATTAACAATGGAAAAGGCTTATAACGTTGCATCACAATTTCAGCCTTTACCCCGGTCACTGGCGTACTGTAGTGTATCTGATCAGTTAGCAGGTGACGTTTCATGTAAGCAATACCAGCTCAAGAAAAGCAGCGAGTCAGAGCTATTCCTGGGGAGGATGACATACTTTCTCCTGTTCGGACTGGATTTCTTTGCTCGCTTATCTTCATTCTACATCCACACTTTGCACAGTGCAGGAGCCTAAGTTTCTTCACTCCCACATGATTTGGTGACACTTTGATGAATCTTTTGTCATCTTGCAGTATGTGTTCAGCTCTCCTTAAAAGGTTCAAACTGGTGTTTACCTTCTCTGTTGCAGAGAGGTCTACAAATCTCAAGTTTTTTTGCGTGCAAATGATAAGTTAGGTTAAAGGAGTAAAGTAAACTGAGGCTTGTAGCATGTGTGAGAATATACCATAGGCATTAAAAACATGTCTGATCTGAGGAGACACTGTTGGTGTAGCAGATGAGTTTGACTGACCTGTTGAGGTTATCACTCTGTCTGTTGTCACTGCACCTCTCCCAGTGATGAAAACATCCCATTGGCTCCTCACGCATGGCTAACTCAGACCCATCACAACAAGTCTGTCTCTCGGGGCCTGCTAGACAGCGTGTGTGTGTGTGTGTGTGTGTGTGTGTGTGTGTGTGTGTGTGTGTGTGTGTGTGTGTGTGAGATGGCGTGGCAGACGAGGGAGTGATGGACTAGAAGTGACATACGACCCCTGAAGCAGCCAAGGATTAATGGCCTCAATAGGAAAGCTCCTCTAGAAGGATGTGCACGGGTAATGAGGACTTCCACCAGCCACAGTGCATCCATCCATCTGCCCTTCCGGATCCACGCTCTCCTGCAGCTGGAGATTCCAGATGTGAAGCCACCTGTGGAAAAAAAAGGGGACACTGATTTCCTGCCACAGAGGCAGAGAAGATTCCTCCAAAACACACATTCTCGTCTCGACACTGCCCTGATGGTTCGTGTTCAGGGAACAACTTACTTGAGTCAACGGCACCTTTGGTGGTCTGAGCAGCGATGGTTTTCAGGTGAGGGCGGCCTCCTCGGTGGCGTGACAGTTTGCACGCAAAACTGGGGAGGCGAGAGATATAAGACACTGCAGGGACTCCGGTCAAGGTCCAGAGGAAAATGAGCCATAGAGACTGTCACTGGGGTATTCTGACATTTTGCCCCATGAGCAAGTCTGAAAAGGTTCAAACACCAACTGAGAAGTGAAAGCGGCAGCTGTAAATATGAGTCACCTGCATGAGAAGACGTGTTATTCTACTTTTAACCTTCAGAGGTGTGAATACATACATACATACAAACCAGAGGAAACTACTTGTGAAGGCTTGGCATGTGGCAAACTGAGTGTAATCAGAAATATTTCTATCTGGAGTATCATTCACTTGAACTTGGCTGAGTGAATTTTGTCCCAAAAGGGGATTGTTATTGTCTGATTTTGACTAAAAGGGAAGTGAATGAATTTTGGGAAATCCTTAATTTTAAAATGTGAGTCTCTGTGTACACTATTTTTTAGTCAGAGAACCTTTAAGCAATACTTATGAAAAACGGTCAGTTAAGCCAAATCACAAAAATAAAATCTTCCATTTGCTCACAGTGGTATTTACTCATGCTGATAGTTTTAACCTCTGAGGCTTCTGACTCAAAAGCAATGAGCAGCGTTTTTGACCGTATGAACAACAGTTTGTCTGGACGATCATCACTTAAAGACCAACTCCTTTCTCTTTTCATTCTCCCCCCATTGTTGGCTCAATCAGCTCTGCTCCGTATCAGATACTGAGCTTGCATGTCAACAGATTCATCTCCATGACAACTGAGCAAATTCCATCCGATAATGAAGACCATGTGGTAGCGTCAAAAAGCCTAATACGGGCACCTTGAGTTGGTGTGCTGATTAATCCACAGAATTTACTGTAACCTGTTTTTATTGCTTATTTATTTAAGAAAATATATATATATAATAATTATAATAAAACATAATTGCTCAGATCTTTCAGCACAGATTTCTTGAAGAGAAGTCAGATGGAAGACACATGAGCATCATGCTGTCACACAGGTTTCAAACAAAGCGTGAGGTTGTTTAGAAGAGAAAACATCAGCTACAGTTTCCAGAGTTAAATGTTGATCGACCATGCGTCTGCTGTTTTGCGAACACACACAGTTTTCTTGTTTTATTTAATCAACATTTGTGCTTCCGTGGTGTGTTTGCTTTTGGTTTCCACATAAAATACTTTAGATAATCTGGCTAAACTGTTTCTTATTTATGTTGCCCGTCAGAGTTTGTTGTAGAAATGGCTCCATTTTAGCAGATCTCAGCAAATACTTGTTATCATAACAAATAAAAGTGATGTCCAGATTTCTGAGCAAAGGTGCGATAAACTGGAATAATCCATACATTAACGTGTTAGCTCCTTGCTGCCAATAGACCTGACCTCCAGGACGACGCCTGTCACTTCTTGTCGTTCTTCAAGCTGGGTTGTGTTTTCCTGTTGCCTCAGCGCCTCAAACAGCAATCACACACAGGAGGTAGATGAGAGTGCTGCCACAGGACGTCACGAGGTGCCAGGAGGCAAAACACCCGCTGTCACTATCTCCAACTCTCAGAACCAGCATGAAACGCACAAGGTCAAATAGCCGGGGCGGCACTTCAGGTCCCAATCTATTAGATTTTTAGATGCTCTGCTTTTCACCGAGATCAAATCACTTCCTGCCAACCAGATTAGAAGTGCAGGCGGGGGGGCGAGGAGAGTGCTAGCAGGCTGATATTAAAAAGGACTCATGATGCTGACAAGACTTTGAACAGGAGCGAGCTACACATTCAGGAGAGATTGTTCCCTATACCGAAGAAAATCTGACAGAGAAATTGTCCCTGTGACTTCAGTTAAAGTCTGTGTTTCCTTTTCGTGTCGTTTGATTGGTGTGTGCATTTCTTGGCATGTCTGAGTTTATTTTAAAACTCTACAGTCCTAAACTGACTGTCAGAGTTTGTAGTCACATTAGTGTTAGCGTTGCAAAGTCAAGGCAGCACAAGCATTACCTGCTCTGAATATAAGTACACTGAAAAATGAGCTCACCTTTGATTATAATTGGATATTTCCACAGTTTAGAGTGTAAGATCTTTATTTAGCACATATTAACATACTGTAACAATTATGAGGTGAGAGGTTTAGAGTTGGCCGGTTTGTCTTGGCCACATTTGTTTATAAATGATTTGATGTGATACTCATTCAATGTGAAAATAGGTTAATCAGACACTGGGTTAGTTGTGTAATATTAGAGGCACAGGGTGATGCTGCAGTGCAGAGACGCCTCGATTCATAAATCCTAAGTGCCTAAAATGTTAAATGGAGCATACAAGTTCCCTAATGAAGAGAAATGTAACCTCTTCATGTCCATTTCCTTAAAAACCTGCATTTATTGATTTGTTTTTGTTTTTTTCTTTGGAGGAGAAACAAGCTGTAAACAAAGCACTGACATACTTTCACCTTATAAAGTTAATATGACAATTGTGTCAGTAAACAGTTGGCAGACATGGAGCAGCATGTGTGGAGCACCATTTGTGGCTGTGTTTCTGGCTAACAGATGAGTGTAAATCCAGTGTCACGTTTAGTTTCAGCTCTGTTGTGGTTTTGCTTGGTGCTGGCAGGTAATTCTCAGGCGGTTCCTCAGAGCTGCCTGCTGCTGCTGAAAATGACGAGAGCTACCACAACAGTAAACTTACCAAAACAATGAGCTGAAAGACGCTGAAATGCACAGCAGAGCTGAAAGCCAGGTGTTAATACTCTGTGGATTCATCACTACCAACGACTCCTTTCACATTACATATAATATAATGCAATATAATAAAGCCAACACATACTGTATATTAATCAATAATAGGTCATAATACAATGTGGTTGTATGTATATAAAAAAATACATTTTATTATAATATTTAAAAGCATCCCAGCCTTTGCTTCTGCTTTAGGAAACTTGACCCTGAACTGTAGCTTCATTATCGAATGTCAGCTTTGTGTAAGTGTAAGGAGGCTTATTTCCTCTTGAATCAGTATTAGAACATTATGTTCCCTTTGTAATCTTTTTCTAATCTAAAGTATTTCAGCATGTCCAGTTGGTCTTAATCCTACAACCAATTGATCCCTCTTAACTAGTTAATTGTCTAATTGTTTAAATGCAGACAGTGAATAAGGAGACCTCCGTCTTCCTCCACCAGCTCCTGAAGAGCTCACATGGGGACGCGCTCACTGGTCATCTGTCCCACTGTCCTAAACCCAAAACAAACTAAACAAAAGCCACCAATCAGAGTCGCAGGGCCACTTAAACAACCAGGAGCAAATGGACTGATTGTAAAACGGAAGCGTATGTTTGGCTAATAAGTCTCAGCTGTCCAGTCAGTTTCACTCATGTATATCTCCTAATCTGGTGATGGCTCTGTGAGGATAAGGCGGGGGGATTTCAGAGGCGATGCAAACAGACAGATAGCAAAGTGCGTGGCGAAGGCCTGGCCCAGGATGTCAGTGTTCAGGGTGGGTGACAGTGTTATTCCCTGCCATCTGTTTCCCAGGCGGCGGTCCAGCAGTGCTATGTTGAATGCACAGGCATCAGGGAGTAAGGAGCAGCCCACCATGCCACTCTATTGGCATTGCAGCATTTCATATTAACATGACGGTATGTGCCGGCCTCCCATGCCTGTTTGGAGGGGTGAAGCGGGTTCGGTTCAGGCTACACACGGATATATAAAAAAAGCCCTCTTGCACTCAGACTGCCCATCTGTCTGTCGTCTGTCTGTTTTTCATGTCTGTGGCGTTCTCTCAACTCAAAGAAAAAGGACTGGCACGGCCACAATTTGCTCCACATTGCTGAGCTATAGCGTTACAGAGAGAGAATGCAGAAAAGAGAGATTATTGAATTAGTGTAACTGCAACTGTTTGTTTTCTCTCTCTCGTCTTAAAGCTGCCGCTGTGTGTGAATTTCCCATGAAAAGCCACTTCAGCTCTCTTTTATGAGGAAGAGCATGTTGGTGAGCGGCGTCAGTGTTTGGTGACACTGCAAATGCCGTGAATGGCGTATCATTTTCTGTTTTGGTATGTTACCCAAACAGCAAAGGAATGTTATGAGAGCAGTGGGGTCTCATCACTCAACCTTTTATGAGAAGACCTCACAAAGGCCCAAATCACTCTTTCCCTCTGTCTCTGCTGTCACCCTCAGGAAAAGTGAGCACGCCGTAAATCACCTTGGCAGCTCTGTGTTTTGAAGCGGCAGACTGCCCGTAGCCAGTGTCATTTTATAGGTTGTTATTTTACTCAATGATGTAGAGGGGAGCGCTCTAAAATCATGTTGCTTTAAATGCTGATGTGTTTGCTTGAAGTGGTGAATCAAAGTCAGGGATGAATGGACACACATCTACAGAAACACGACCCAAAGTTCACGAGGGAACCTCAATCCAACCTTTGTCCAGAATCTGAACCTCGAGGAATTCAGTTAACTCTTTTAGTATGGAAAGCGGAGGCTTTATTGCATTCTTCGAGGATGTGAACCTGAACGTATACGTGTTAATTTGCATTAACATGCGCTTTATGTACAATGACTTACTTTGTGTGAGAGCTCATGGGAGAGGTTTAGAGAGAAAACTATAGCAGGTTTTGGTTTGGACCGCTCCTGCAGAGTCTGGGTCACGTCCTGGGTGTCAACGTGCAGTGATAAAGAAATTGAAATTGAGTAAAACTGGACTTTTACCTCTGGGGCCTTTTTATTGGTTTTCGCTATTTCTTTCACATGTGCATGATAAGATTTTCTGTTTGATTGTGTCCCAAAATATTTAGACACCAAGGTAACGTGTCATAAGTGCGTGCACACTTGCATGTATAAGTCTGTACAAATCCCAAAACAGGCTGTTCATAAGCTCCAGAGAGCGAGAGGTGGATTATTTCTCCCTCATGCCCTTTGTTTGAAGAAAAAGGTGTTGACTGACAGCTGAGTTCCTGGACCCTACTCAGCCAGGGTTCAATGCGGATGCCTGGCTAATGAGGTCGACTACAGGGATTATAATCAGGCGGGGAATATTAGTGTTCTCATGTGTCAGTCAAGACGGGGAAACCTCCCCGTGTTGCAGTGTCAAAACGAGCTGTTCAGCTTCCGATCGGTTCATATTTATCAAACAACAACACAGAGCCGCGTCACAGAATCCCCAGGGCGGCTTTAAAACGTCTCAAGCCTGTGACAGTTAATGGAGGAAGAAGTTATGGTGGGAAATCTCACCATGGGTCCAATTCCAAGGTCCTGGCGGACTCTGAGGGAACTCCAAAAAGTACAAATTATCTCCTGTTGGCTTTTTGGCAGTAAAATGTGGTGGTTTTAACCTCGCAGTCTTTAACCTCACAATAATCATTCAGTGAAAGGTAGACTTCAAGCTGAGACTGAATCCCCGCTTTGCGCTGAAACGTATTAATGGGCATCACGTTTGACCTTCTCCAACCTCTGCGGCGCTCACCTCTCCCTCCCTGCTCAGGCCGTTCTTAAAGAGCAAAACAGAGAAAGAGATGAGAGATGGAAAGAAAAACATAAAAAAAAAAAAAAAAAAAAGCCCGACTCAAAAGAGCGATGTGACATATGGAAGCCATCGCAGGCCTGAACTCCCATCTGTGTCGGCAGTCGTGGCCTGCTGGCACCCACCAGTCACTGCACAGGATGGGAATAATCCAGGAGAGAGGATCCATGGAATTGTGATAGGAGGAGTCAGAATCCCTGGAGGAAAAGATCTCAGCATTTGGGAGGAGGGAAGAGGGGAAGAGGGGGGATGGGCTGCGAGTGTAGGGTGTTATTGTGAGGTGCAAAAGCTCCCTGGCGTTCGCAGAAAACAGGTGCCCAACAGCTCAGTGGGGTTCAGCTGGGTTTTTTAGTAGGGCTCAGTTTCTCACGTTTCTGCCTGCAACAAATACCCTATACACGGCCCGGAACTGCAACACTATCGCTTCCTTGTTTTCACATCAGCCTCCAACAAACTGTAAATGTAAGTGGCGCATTCCTTCGCAATGAAATTTAAACAGTTTGTAGTCCGTAGCAAATGTGCGTTTCCTGCCATTGATGAGAAACACTTGATTTACTTCTGTTTGATTTCTGTTTAGATTGCAGAGGCAGTTTTCTGGCAACGTAACAAACTGGAATAAAGCTAAATGAAAGACATAATTGGAAAAGGAAATTGGTTCCTCGTCTTAATTTACATGTTTGCATTGTTGAATTCGCCTAAAGGAATGAATTACAAGTGTGTTATTGTAAGCCTCAAAGTTGGGCTGAGAGGTAATTTAGGAGTCTCCTGACCACATTCATTCAAGCTTCATATCCTGGTTCACTGCAGATCTAATCAGCAAGTTGAATGATATTTACCCCCTCCAGTCATGTTCTGTTCTGTTCTCGCTCTAAAAATGGCAACAAACAATCAGTCAAGGTAAGATAAAGTTAATGCATGGAAAGATTTTGGTAGCAGGTGATATTCAATTAAGCGTGTACAAATCCCAGGAATTGCCTTTTAGGTTTTATAAATCCGAACATCTTTTCCTTTGCCAGACCTCACTAACTGGCACAGTCCAAGTTTTTTTTGTCTGTGAAAAATTTATTGTAAAGCAGTAAATTTTTTATCACCCCATTTCAACGGACCCCTGGTGGTATCTGTGGAGCTGTATCAATCTGAGAGTGAATGCCCTTCAGCATTTTCATGGGCATGCACCTCGGCGTACACAAACACACTCCCACACTGAATTTACACAATTTACAAGACTCGAGGATCTACAAAGGCCGACATCTCGTGTACCATTGAAACATATATCTTTTAGAAAACAAATGAGCCCTATGCTTTCAAGCAGCAAAATAAATGCAACATCTGATCTTGTGTGACAGTATGGTCAGGTCTCTTGGGTCCTCCATCCTGCACAGCTCAGCACTGCCCCGAGGCCACGGAGGGCAGGACCTTTCAGATTTAACACCTCACAGACATGAACACCTGGGATTTATTAGTGATTGAGCTCATGTGGCTGGGTGCAGACAAAAAGTCTTGGCCTTTGTCTGGAACAGAACAGAAAAGTTGTAATTTTCTGTCTGCTTCCCTTTTTCCTTCTTCTTTACCTGCGTTTCATCTGCCTCCCTGCTGCTCGTCCATCCTCAGTATCCTTGTGGGGAGCGGGGGGGAGTCTTTTCAAGCTTGACTAATGTGGTTCAGATAGCGTGCAGGATGACGATGGGGGAGCACCTTGATCTGGGCCATACTTTGTTTGTTGTGGTGGCTTTACCTCAGTAGATCCCACTCTCCTTTTTTCGCTGCTCTGCTTCAGCGGTTCAGTCAAATGAAAGAACAGCTGCCTGACCTCTTTTCAGCCCTGTTGCCATGGTCTGGATCCTACGACAGAGCATCATGTCTAGGCCATCTCCAACAGGATGCAGGCCTTGTCGTCACTGCGGTCACCAACGCTTGCCTCATGTCCCGGCTGCTCGCTGTAATCAAGCGCTTCTCTTATCGTCAGGAAGTATTTCTGCAGGAGATTTTTTTTTTTCTGTTTGTTTGTTGTTTTTAAACTTATTTATTTCCTCCAGTGCAAACAATAAGTCAACATCCTGAGATGGGGAGGGGAGCGTGCCAGTGATGTGTGCAGCTGGAGGTGACACAGCATGCTGTGGTACAGTAATGGAGTCATCCATCAACAGGCCCCATTAAAACACCTTGACAAGCCAGCTGAGGCCACTCCAGTGGCCATGGTGACCAGTCGAAAGGTGGATGTTTGTTCTCAGCTGCAGAAATACTCAAAGACAACAACACTGAAATGGAACCGCTAATTTGTTTGCTAAATAAATGACTGTATTACCAGTCATTTATGGTTGCTGGGGAACAAAACATGAGGCTAAGATTTGAGAGAGGGAAGGTGACCCACCGTAGATCTAAGGACAAAATATGTGTATGTTTTTAAAAAGTCCTCTGGAACAGTAACGTTCTTCTAGTGTCTAATGCAAAATCCAGCTGATGATTAAAACTGAACCTAGAACTTGTGTGTTTCATGATATAATAATCAGCTGAGGTAATAGCTGTTAATGATGTTAGTTGTTAGACAAAACACTGAAAATGTGTGAAAAAGCCGTTTTATTAAAGTAAAAGTCTGGGGTATAAAACAGCCCTTTGTTAATTTGTATATTAGAATAATAAAATAGAAAATAAACGACCCCTACAAATATATTCAACTAATTAAAATGACTCTCTGAAGGTTAGAAAAGTTTGTGGTCATGTTTAGGATTAGGAAAACATTGTGGTTAAAATATTGTTAAGATATAGTGAGTGAGTGTCAAAGTCTCAGTCGCAGACTCAACCAGCACCGTAACAATGGCGCAGTTCTTCTGTCTTCACCACTGAGACACACAGTAATTTATCACACGGTCACAGAAGGTCACCAGTGAGAAAAATGTAAACATACTGTACATGTAGGTTGTTGTAAGGGTTTGTTGATGCTGTAGTTTTTCTGCTCAGTAACAGTCTTCCTTCACATGTGCTGTTGCTGTATCACAGGCGATGTAGTAATCTTGATATGATGTGACAGTTAAGATGAGTGATTGATCCCTTAACCTTCATCATCAGTCAATAGTCATTACGTGAGTTTATGCAGTTCATCCAGCAGATACAGGACAACAGGGACATGCCATACGAGCACAAATCCAACCCTCATCCAGCGTTTAGCTTTGTTTTTGGCCTTTTTAGTTTGCAAAACGTTCAGCTCTTTCTACAGCAGCTACTTGTTTACTTCAGCACTGGGCAGGTCGTGTACAGTAAGACAGTCCGCCTGTGTGCTGGGAGCAGCTGCCATCGTTAGGGTTTGAGGGTCTAACAATAAACAGTGTCTCAGTCTCACACAGATAAACATTGAGAATCTGTACATGTATTTGCTCAGTTTAGACTAATTAATGTTGCTTTCATCTGATAAAAACACACATAATTATTTAGTCTTTATGTGATTCCATCAGGTCTGTCCAATGATAGTGAAATAAGTACAAGACAGACAATAAAAGGAAGGTACAGCACAGCAGGTCAGCAGTCCTGTGTTTTATGAAGAGAAATAAAATCATAAATCAGATGATTACTTTACAAAAACCAACATGTTTCTGGCCAAAATTGCTTTTTTTTCTGTCCTTGTTGCAGTTTAAGAGCTTTGTTGTTTGTTCCCTGCACTTTAAGCCCTCTGAGAATTCACTCAAGCTCAGATAGAGTAATTATGTGCAATTTCAGCTCTCAAGCCCATCTCCAGCAATCACCATGGCGATATTTAAAATGTGGTTAGAGTCAGACAGCAGACACAGAAAGTGGTAATATGTTCCCTTTTCTGCTGACTGCTCTTTGTTTAACCAATTTATAAACAAATACAACCTTCTTCAAAGCCTTTCCACCGATTTAAATGAATTTTTGCTTCACCACAGAGACAAACTGACAAACAGTTACGACCGGATGGCTTCAAATTATTGTATTGTCTGCTTGGGGCAAACATTGAATCCCTAAAGCCCTGTAGTGGGGTGTTATTCCGGCAGCTTTCAGTTTTTATTTTTATTAGGGCCCGGCTGAAAAAGTCCCAGCGAGCCCCAAGTGTGTAAACTATCTTTGACCAGTGATCAGGATCCTATTCAGAGGACCGTATCTCCTCCATCTGCGGCTTGTCGACAGGCATCCTCCTGCATTCCAGTCCTTTTGTTTGCAGAGGTAGGGGAAGGACATTAATGCGTCTTCCATTGACTTAACATCCTTGGAAAGTCCGCCTTGGCCTCACACCTGCTGCCTATAAGCCGCTGGAATCTCTGGCCCATCACTGCTGAGGATGTGCTGCCTGGAAAATATGCGGGCTGCTCAAGGCCCTCAAGGTAGCTCAGCATGCGTCGAGGAAACGCTGAAGAATGTTAACCTGGACATCGCCTCCACATCCACCGGGACGGCCAAGAATGCAGCCATTGTTTAGTGAAAACAGACTCTTCATCACTGATATTGAGCACCTGTAGACTTAATATACTTTTGAGCTCCATTGTGTTGTTGTTGTGCTTGTTTTGACTGGAATGTAAGGGTTAGGGTCAAGAGGTTGTTGTGCGATGGCAGAGGTGTGATTGATTGTGGTTGTTTATTAACACAATGAAAAATTATGTGTTGGTGAAGGTTGCCAACACAAGCAGAGCAGTATCCTGAGACATACAGTTTGAGATAAGCACATTCATAGGTTTGTTTTCAGCTCAGGGCGCAATTAATGTGAAAAGGTTTTGAACTTTACTTTCCCTAAACGTAAGTCAAACTTAGTCGGTTGTGTTTCGTTGGCCAGAAAACCATAAAATCTAAGCTAAAAGGTTCACCTACTAATGAGTCAGGGCTTGTAATTGGTCATATGAAAACACCTGAGCCTGTTCCTCAGCATGCAGTCTACGGGATGAGTTTCTCATTGCACTTCCATAAAGTTGTGGGATTTAAAAGAGAAATATTTTCTAATGGTCAAAACCAAAGCAGCAGAGGCCAAATATCCTTACTTTGAGCTTCTAGTATAAGTTAAAGCTCCAAAGCAGCTGGATCCTACAATTCCCATAATGCAACTGTGTCTTTCAAACTCCGAGATAACCGTCCTCCACACCCACAGAAGACATAACACACACACAGCTGTTCGTATTGTGATGGAGTAAACTGAACTGCCCCTTTTAAACTGAACCATCAACCGATGACACCAGGATTATGTGACGGTGTCATTTTCACTACTACAGTGCGTCTCATCATCCTCACTGTGGCTGTCATTATTCTCTCCTGTTTGGAGCAATGTGTCTAACAGTGCACTGTGATGGCTGCTGCATTTGATTGAGACATGATATAAAATCTCACACGTGGACAGACGTTCCAGAGGAAAGAAGAAAAGCCTGTTTGAGAAGCTGTTTGACTGACAACCGGTTCTGTCGCAGCTCTCGCGGAGCCGTACAGCTTTTTCCTTCGGCCCTGTCAGTATGTGTTTGAGCGTATGTGACGATGAAAGCCAGATGATACCAACTGTATTTGACTTTGATGGCACCTTTCCGAGGCCCCACATCACAGCTGGTGCTTTATCTGAGCTACAAAAGCTGCTGCCGCACATCTGATCATCACTGTTACTGATCTACTTTGTCTCAGTGGAACTAGCTTAGAAAAAGTCAAACAATAAAGAGATGCCGTTGAAGTAATATGAGGAAACAAATCTAGAGCTATCAGCTCTTAAATCTGCCGAAAGACTTATTTAATATGACAAATATTATGACAATATTTAAAGAGACTCACTTCCTGTTTAATATGTAGTGAAAACAATTGATTCTTAAAATCCTGAGATGCAGGCCGTCGCGCTAATTTATTAAGAATTCCAGTTGGGTCTGAATGTCTGTAACAGAACCACAAACACCTGGTTTTGTGGATCTGGAACTGGTTTACATTATGAGTCCAAGTAGACTCATAAGCTTCTCTTATGAACGCTCTGACAGCTCTGCAAAGCTCAGTACAAGGCTCACATCCCAAAACAATTCCCTCAGACAGACAGACAGAAATATGAACATATGAAATACGACAGAAATGTGAACACAACAAACTGAATATAAGACAGACCTAGCTGACTTGTTGAGGTCGTGGATTATTCAAAATATAATGTTATCACTTTCTGTGAGAACGTGTCTTTCGTTCTCTTTTTAACTCCACTGTCTGGAACATGGCGAACATGCTGTCCCCGGGCAAAAAGCATGTTACACTCTGCAGGTCCTCACAGAATTGCTGAAAGGTTAGACATACAATCAGGGAATTTTCCATGATGGGTTGTAGCAGCTCAGCAGGGGTTCAGATCCCCCACTGTTACAGTGTGTCATGCCTTTCCCTTTCCTCCATGACCCCCAAACCCAGAAGGTACCACACTGCTGCGCTGCAGCGATGGCTGCAGGATCTCAGAGGGGCCTCTGGTAGATTTATGAGCACCATGCTTTTGTTTAGCCAAGTCGTCCTCCTCATTTTGGCTTCGCTGTAAGAGACTACAGGGTGAGATAATGAATCTGCAGACAGCACAGAGGTTATGGATCCACAGAGAGCTGCTCCTCGCTGGTCACCTGGTTTGACCATTTTGTGCAGTTACGGTTGTGGTTGTCATTTAGTTTTAGTTTAGAGAGAATTGCCTTGTTGGTAGATAAAGCTCAAATACTAAAATATACTGTAAATATGCTCAAAAGGCTTTTGAGACTGCAACCACAAACAAACTACATGATTTAGTACTTGGGTTGTGTTGTGGTAAATAGAGAACATCTGTCAGATTCAGCAGCACCTCCAGATTTATTTGTGTTCCTACACTCACTTTAGATATTACTACTTGTGCATCAGGAGTGTAAGTATCAGCTAATGCAAACTCCTGCATGTGTAGTCAGTTTCTTTATCCATTTCATCTCCATAAATTTGCTGTTGCACCTATTTAAAGGTTTTGTCAGTTTTTAGCCTCTCTAGCAGCATGACCTCAGAGATGACAATCAGAGGTTTCATTCAACTTCATTTTGATGGACAGGGTCATAAAAATCCAACGCCACATGTCATTTTAATTCTAATGTTTTAATGATAATGACACACAGCATTTATGATGCATATGAAGATGAACAGAGACACCGACCGCGCGGCCACTGTTCATGTCAACACCACACGAAGCAGATGAATGATGACGTTGTAGTAAACTGGTCTAAAGCTGGTCTAATAAAACAAGCTATAGAAATAGATGACCTCGTGCTCTGGGAAATTTTAACAGGCATTTTCTGAATATTTTATAGACAAAATCAGGAATTAGTGACACAAAAGTATATATTGCCAATTTGAAGTGTTGCTACATGCAGATATTCAGAATATAGAGAGGATGTGTTCAGTTCCATTGTTCAAGTCCAACACGCAAAGTCACTCATCATAAATGAATCATTAACACACTGAGTCTGCGAGGTTGCAACACAGTTACAGCCTGTACAACAATGGCTCAATCGACCTTTATACCTTCCTATTTTTCAATGTATATATTTACACAATGCATTCCCTGTCACTGTCTTTTATATATTCAGTGTTATGCTTGGCTTGCCACACTGTCAGGGGTTGACAGTGTTTGAAGGCTGAAATAACATTTGTTCACCGCGATAGAGCCTGGTAATGTGGGCTGGTTTAATCACTTTAAAATGTTAGATAAGGGTACAGTGAAAGGTATAACTCAGTATTAGCACAACTCAAATGCTCTATAAATAGTATTTGTCATCAGAGCTGGGAGAAGAAGGTGTTTGAGCGAACAGGCAGACTGGATGATATGTCGACTGAGGTCACCGTGTGCGTGCCGACTGCAGCGGCTCCATTTTTCCACCGGTCACTGCTGACACTCATAAATGTCCTGCACATGACAGGGTTGCAGCAGCGCGGTCTCATCGCCCAGGGGTTTGTTTTTATTCTCCTCCTCTTAAAATCTGTGCTTTCAGCCATTATACAGGGCTGAATTTCACATAAATTGTTTTGTTCTTGAGATAAGTTTAGCCAACTAAAAGTGTCCATTTTAATAGCGTACAGTTTATGTCATTCAGTATCATATTGTTGGATGGTGGAACGATTTGTGGCATTCACATTCATATTAAACACCAAACCCATGAATGTTTTGTTCTTTTTCTGTCTCCAGTTTATTCATAAAGTAAAAGGAGTGTTCTCTCTCCCTATATGACTCATCACGGATTTCATTCTTACTCTGAGGTGTCGTCTCCAAGTTTGTCTACCAAGTTTGCTCATTATCTTCTTGTTACATGGCTGTTTCCTTGGAGGATGATAATGAGATTTTTATTCTTTCTAACAAGCAAAAAATAAGACCTGGCAGTGTTTTTTTCTTCTCCTTTTCTTCCTTTGCTTTCCAAATATGTTGCATCTGCATCAAAAAAAAAAAGCAGCTCATGGGCTTAAAGTTGCTACTGACAGCAGCCTCAGCTCTGTTTCACTGTTCAAGCTTCGCCCCCAACCAGAGCACGTAATGAGCCAACTTGACTGGCCAAGTTTGACGTGCAGTCCTCCCTTTGTAATGGGGTCAGAGCCCGCTATGGTGGAGCAGTTTACAAGTGTCAGAGGGGAAAAGGAATTTGTGGGGACGAGGTAAAACGCCCGTAACTGAGAGGTGGCTGCCTTTTACTGAAGGGTCAAGAGGTCAAGTTAGGCACCGCACTAATCCCCTCTCAAGCTTATTATGAGCTCCTGAATGTGAGGACACGAGCTGCGCCAAACTTTACTTTAAAGTTGAACCGAAGCTCTCCATACACTCTCATGGTTTCAACTGCCATATGTGGAAATTGAAGAACCCTGGTTATCCATCTAGTTAATCCAAGTTCTTTGTATTTAATGCTCTACATTAACGTATAAATACATTTAAACCTGCAATGACTTATTTAGTTTAAGTAGCATCGCAGTGTTTGACAGACAGAAGATGATTTTAATGACTTTGTTGATCCTCTAATGTTCTTCTAGTTTTCACTTATTCACGGACACATCATCAACATCTTAATTAATAGTTTGGCACCAAATTTTGCGCAGACATTCATGGCAGACGTTCCCTGACCATGATTTATTGTACCGATTTTGATGTTCTCTTCTGACTTTTCCTCTGTCGCCACCATGAGATGGATTGGCATGACATATGATGCAGATGTTCATGTCCCCCTCTGAATGATGTGTAAAATCTGTGATCCTCCAGCACTGTCACCAGCTCGAGTCCAATACTTTACAGCACAAATGACGTTCCCATCAGGCTCAGCTGTACTTTGTGTTTCGTGCCAATGTGCAAACGTTCGAATGCTAACACACTGAACCAAGACAGTGATCACGGTAAACATACCTGCTTAACGTCAGCATGTTAGCATCGTCATTATGAGCATGTTAGCATTTAGCTCTGCTTAAGAAGGCCTCACCTTGCAGCAAACATGGATGTAGCCCCTTAAAATACAAAATACAACAGTGACATATTTCCATCCTTTGATATGCTCAACTCGTCAGCAAACATTTTACACATGCAGTGGATATGAAGCAGCATTATCATCCATGTGAAGTCATTTTCTGGCCATGTGAGGAATGTGCAATATTCACTCTCCTTTTAGCTTTGTTTTAATCCGCCTATGAATATATTTAGCTGCTTAATGCTCCACTGTGTCCCCCAGCTAGGTGCTAACTTTGTCTGTCTGCCATTTGGTGCTGAACAGGTAGCTTACAAGAGGGTTTCAGGGTGTGTGCCTGCTGTGGCTGAACGATACTGTTGGAGCCGCGAGAGAGAAGCGAAGCAGGAAAGTTGTGGCAGAAAAACCAACACACTGAGCTGAAAGACACAGAAAAAAGCTTTGCATTGCTGAAGGGAACTTGAGTCTGGTGATAGTTCACGGGCTCATCACTTTGAACGATCCCTTCACATTACACATAGTCATTTGATCCATGGCTCCAATCCAATCTGCTGTTCCTAATTTACTTAAAACTTATCCGTGATTAGGGATTTGTGTAAAAGAAGAATATCCACTTCTAATCAAGCTGCAGGAACTGAGCCACGTAATGTCTGTGTTGACTGCAGGAGGACACGGGTTTGTGTATGATCACTTCATCATCCTCGGAAATAAGTGAACACAATAGCATTCCTCCACACACAGTAACATCCTACATAATTAAAATGGAACAAATTCCAATGTGCAATTAATGATACCAGTTATAGATATCGTTAAACAAACAAGCTGACACAATGACAGATTTACTGACTCAGACACACACAAGCACACACACATACACACACACACAGACACACACACACACACACAGGATATCCGAAAGTAAGGAAACACTGTGTGTCAATAGGAAACAACACAGCATGAGCCGGAGTGTGTCCCGTGTCCCTTAAGGCACCGTCCACTTGAACCAGGTGCCTTCCTCTGTGTATTTTCCTGTTTACTGACTCGCCTGCCTGCTTGTTTGGGTGTTTTCTTTTTGGTCCCTTAAGTCAATATCTTCCTGTGGACCGTGTAGCTCTCGCTTGACTTCACCGCGCTTTTCTGGCCACCGGATGTCATTGAAAAAGCTCAGAATATCAGCCAAGGGGAAGTCTGATGGAGTCCAGTGAGCGATGCATTGTTTGGAAACCCTGCTGGTTTATGCTTTAGCTATTTCTGGAGCAACAGAGCTGCCTCCTGCACATCAACTGTATTCAACTGTAAGTAGTTATTTTCCGCCTACGCTTTCATTGCCAAATGAAACAATACCATTTCCAAGGACTTCCTTTAAGTATAAATTCATTTCCTCTCTGTGGAGTGACAACTTTTTCAACAGCTCAGAGGCTGGGATGTTTTCCTGAAATAGTTAGATTCAAACTTCACAAATAAAGTTTTCATTTGCTGCGTATCAGAATTGATTGAGAAATGATTCGTTTTTGTGTTTCATTCGGACAAATAGATAATTATATCAGTGTAAGAACTGCCTTTTCTCCATGTTATTAGAGTGGCTCTGGGGACGACTTGTGGAGGGGATGAATGTGAATTAATGTACATAAATTCACATTTTCTTTTGCCAATATTCTCAAAATTAGGTTAAAATTTGTTCTTCGTTTGGATGGAAACCTGGGCTCGTTCAGACAGACTTTAGTGTGTGTGTGTGTGTGTGTGTGTGTGTGTGTGTGTGTGTGTGTGTGTGTGTGTGTGTGAAAAAAAGCAGCAAGCTCATTCAAAAGAAAAAAAAAACTGTACCTTGCTTAATTTTTGCCAAGTGTGCAACACAACCTGGTTCCCTTTGTAACAAGAAAGCCGTGTTTCCATCTTTTAGAAATAGAATAAAATAATTGCTGCCTTGGTAAAACTCTGCAGACAAACTAATAGATCTGAATCGTTTTTCTTGCCTCACCTACCTGAAGCAACACGCCCCCAACCTACGCAGCTCCTTGCTTTGTTTTAACACAAGGCCGTTTTCGGTCTGAACGCCTGCTTATTCTTGTTCTGGTATGTCCAGCCCTTTCTCTTCAGCCTAACCCTCTGCTGTCAGATTTGGGATTACACTGAATCCTCCACAGACATCTCTGAGTCTGATTCCCGATGACTTTCTTAACCTCGAGCTGTGATATCGCTCTGATTTGCTCGTCTCACCCTCAGTATCGGGGTCACTGATCAGGCCTTAATAGTGTGACCTTTCCATTAACGCGTTATCAGACACACTATAGACCCCTGACGTGCCTACGTGTGCACACACACAAATACACATAGCTGTGTCTGTTTGCCTACACACCCCAAAGCTCTGCTGCTTTCATCCAGACCCAAGACAAACACTCTGATAATGAAGGATTAGTCTGACTTGTGCAGAATTGCTCTGCTGACTCTCAACGTATTACACACTCACTCCAGCCTTTATCAGACCTTTATCAATATAAACCTGCTGCACTAACACTCATCTGCTCACTCATACTCTCCACTGATATGTTCCCCCACTTGCCTGCAACAAGTCGGGTTATTCCCTCAGCGGTTTGGAATTCGACACTGTGAGAGACAAATGGAAGCGTAACAAGTCTCCTTGGACGAGTGTGCAAAGCCCCGCAGTATTGGAACGAGACTCCGTCACCTCACACCAAGCACACACCGTTATCACGCTGCATTGGGCCAAACATGCCACCACCTCACCAGCTGCAGTTGGATCAGCCAGAGTTTTTTGGCTTCACCAGAAGGACAGCGGCCTGTGCCCTTGAGAGAACCACTGAGTGAGCCACTACCTTGTGAAAACAAAGTGAAATCAAGTACAAGAAAAAACTACAGAGAGAGTTTAAACAGTTTGCCATTGCTTTTTGAGTGGCTCTGGTATTTGTACGCTGACCTCAGTCTGCGTCAAACCAAAGTCTCATTTCCCCAAATCAGTCTTTAAATGTGGTCGTGATTATTGTCAAACAAACGGGAAAGATATGGAGTCTTTAACCTCATCTATGAGATTTGCCACAAAACAAGCCGCGGTGTCGTTGGTCATATCCCCTTGACATTTCACCACTGGGGCTGAGCTGTTTGTGGGAAACATTTTTGGTGTTGCTCCATGTTTGTTTTGGTTTTTCAAGTTTGCCTCAGGCTTCACTGATTTGAGTTTATTTCACTTAATGCCAAGCTTTTTAGGTATTACTTCATTTCACAAAACCTCTTAAGGGATCATGGATTCCTTCACTGAATGCCTTCTGACATTTTACGCCACCGTGCTTCTTATCAGCAGTACAGTATTTACACAGTAGGTATTCATGAGAGCCTGTGGTCTGTGGAAAGTAGCAGATTGCATGTGATGGTCTTGTTAAGGAACATAACTCAACCGTGCCACAAAGTTCTGCAAATTGCCTTAACCATGCTATCTCATAACCTAAGAGTCGATTACATTATTGAAGACAGGCTTGAGGAATTGCAGCCTCCAGTCATTTGTTCCCCAGAGCCCCACACGCTGCCTTACTGTAAAATGCGATACCTCTTCATTAATCCTGATGATTGGAGCGCAGCCCAGTAGGATGTATGCAGTTTGAGAGCTCACTGCACGGATGAAGTTCGCGTGTGTGAGCGTACATGCTTGTACGCTCACATCTGTTGTGTTGTGAGTAAGTGTGCATGTGCATTAACATCTAAACACACGTGTGTCAGTGCGTGGTAAGTGAAGTATTGGCGCCTCAGGACTCAAACCCCTGCACCTCTGGGTGTATGTGTGTGTGATTTGAGCGCCAAAGGAGAAGTCTTGCATCCATCTCATCTGACAGCTCCCGACCTTCCACTAATCCCTGTATTTCTCACTATCTCACTCCCCATTACCTCACTCATACATACACATACACAGGGACAGCAGGCATGTGACCTGCCTCAGCATCAAAGCCAGCCAGCTCATTCATCTGCTGCTGAATCGACAGGCAGTCCCACTCAGGACTCCATCATCAGCTACTGCCCCAAAATCTGCTGTCATTCTATCTGCATTCCTGCTTTAAAGTTCGGAGTCCTCCAGTCCACGTTTTGGCACCTCCGCAAGTCTGATTTTGTTCCTGGTGTGGAATTTCATTTGTCCAATCACTGGAGAAATAAGAGACTCAACAATAATCACATTTTGCCACATTCTGTCGGGTAAAATTTCTACAGTACTATAAGCCACGCCGGCGCTGTAGATGTAGCAATGTTGGTCTGTCAGTCAGTCTGTCTGTCCGTCTGTCCGTCTGTCTGTCAGTACACCACCTCCATACATTCATGGTACCCAGAGGATACATCCAAATGATTCTTGTGATCCCCTGACTAATTACAATCCATAAGCAGTATATAAACATTTAATTAAATGATAATGTAGTTGTAAGAAGATATAAGCATATATTCATGTATTTGTCCAAAGCTATAAAATAGAAACTGAGGTATAAACAGATAATTAATGACACTATAGTAAAACACAGTTGTAATGATATCAAATACGTTTTCATAGGAGGAGTTAAAACTCGCACAACTGCATTATATAGTGTTAGAAACCTTTTATATTGTCATGCTAACATGGTAAGCTAAGATGAACATGATAAACATAAACATCAGCATTTCAGCATCGTCATTGTGAGCATGTTAGCATGCTGACGTTAGCATTTAAATGAAAAATATGCTGTGACTAAGTATCTCAGAGCCACTAGCATGACTACAGAATCTTAGTCTTTTTTTTTCTTTCGTTAATGATGTTATTTGATCAGTGGTGCTTTTCATTCGGAAACGTATCCTGAAAGTGGTACGTGTGCAATGAAAACGTCAGCACAACATTATACAGAAGTGATTTTTACGGAGGCTATAACTCTCCTGGTTGTTGCCACTGCAGAAAGGTGTTACTACTGTTCTGTATGTGAATCTCTGGCTGCAAACCTTTCTCTCCCAACAGCGTCTGATTTACCGCCTGTTATCTTCCGCTTCCTCTATCTCTCTGAACAATCTGGTTTCACTTGGGCTCCCAGCCCTGTTTAAGAGCACTTTGTCAACACAATGAGAGGAGGAGATATTCCTCCCAGCCAAAGCACCCAAAATTATGTATTGTGTCAGGAAGAAAAAAAGGGAAGACCTATTTTATATGGCTTGTGTTGAAAATTCCTAATTTCTTCAAGATGTTGAGATTCTTTATGGTGCAGATAAAAAGAAGTTACATTTTTCCAAACGCAGCATGTGTTTGTGATCACTGTTTTATCGCCAATGAAAACTGCTCCAAAAAAAAAGAAAGATGGCATGTGCTGTGTTTAAATTGCTGTAGAAACTGTTCTCTAAGAATGATAAATATCTGTCAAAACCGACTTTTAATGTTGAAAATATTTTCAACAAATTTGGGTTATGATATTTATGGTACAACTGTGGAGATATCGACCCAGAATACATCGTGTTTACACCCTCAGTGTAACAACTAAGGGATGTTTGAGAGTGACTTTGTTTTTGAAAATGTTTCTTTTCTTTGGCTTAACCCTGTGAATCAATCCGGTCAATCAACTTCAGGTGTGAGACTGGAGACTAGCTGGTGAATACAGTGGAGCATTTAGCAGCTAAATAGACGGATATTTCTGTTTCTGTTGCTGGAGACAAAAACACAGTTTACAAGAGTGAATATTGGACTTCTGTTCATCAAGTGGCTGCAAACACGACTTAAACCAGTTTTTTGTTCGATTTAGTTGTTTGTTTGTTTGTTTGTTTGTTCATCATTTTCTCCTGTATCATATTGTATTTGTCTGTTACTGGGCAACGAGTGTATGTGTCCACTTTTTATTAACTGTAATAGTATAAAAGTATAAAAAGTTTTACTTTTACTTGTTTGTTCCGGCGTTTTTGAGCAAATATGAACTTCTGGACGGAGCAGTGCAAGAATATTTGACTGTTATGTAGCTGTAGTCGAGGAGAAGTGGCGAGATTTGTAATCAGCTTCCCTGGACCTCTGCAGTGGCACAGCAAACAAAGGCAGCCCAACTGTTGGAAGTGAGTGACCCCAACATGGCCAGTTGTTGTTTACTTTATGCAGAGACTGATGGCTGCATGCAGGACTGCAGTGTGTATACGTGACTGAGGTCACAAAACCCTCGATTTGACTGTGTAACAGGACAGGGCTGCTACTAATTAACTTTTTTCCCCTTCCCTTCTTAGTTATGGCACTTCTTTCTCTCAGTTTGTTTCCAAAGTTTCCTCATTATCTTTCACTATATACGCCCTATTGTCCGCCTGTAGACCACATTAAAAGGAGTAGTGGGGCTCTGGAGGCTGGCGTCCATTGTCTGCAGCAGTTTAACTGATTTATACGCAGTTGATAACTCTAAAAATCCACAGCAACCATTATGGTCACTTTAAAAATATCATCCTCGCCTCAGAGATACAGAAGTATGTACATCACAGCCACAGTGCATCCCAACAGTCCCAGAGCAGCAGAGGGAACACCCGTGTTGTATTTCCTCAACTGTTTACTGCACTCTAATCTTTCATGTTGTTCAGACCATTCAAACACATTCATTAACTGTAATTGCTCTGGTTTACAGCGCTGTGTGCTGACTTAAAGCAAACAAGTCTCTGAATCCCTGAGTGCCAAAACCCAAAAAGATGATTGCTGTGCTGCAAGAGCTCACTGATGTGATTATTTCATGTTGATTTGATTATAATTCAGGTTGCCCTCTAACTCTTGTTCGGCACAGATGTGACGCTGGTTAACAGCCAGGTTTGGTGGTGGTTTTTCAGAAAAGCATCCATGTTTGGCCACGGTGCCCTGCCTTCCCCTCTGCCTGAGCTCCTCTGACTCACACACTGAACACTGTTGCCAGGGCTACCATTTATTAATATTGGTCCATAACTTTGAGTCTCATCATCAGGCTACAGCATGACCGATGGTTGACACAGGCACTAAATCATCCAACACCCACAAACACAGACACAGAAATGACTTTGTGTCCATTTGATGCAGATTCTGAATGAGTGCAGCTTTGATAAAGCAAGACTTTTTGAAGAACAGGGTGTTCACTGAGACTGGAGAGGGAACTGCATGTGGAATATGTTGAACACTAGCGACCCCTTGTGGACATGTGTACACGGGCTCAGTACAGTTTGTATCCTGTGACATTGATCCATAGCACATATTTATTTTAACCAGGTTCGGATCTTAGTGTGCACACTGGAAAAGTGACAGAAGTAAAGAAGTAAAACTTTAGAGTAAGGTACAAAACAGCCTGAGTGAGGGACGAATCAGGAGCAGCTGATAACTGATGAATTACCCACAAATAGTTTCTGAATAATTATCTGTCAAGGGTTACACAGCAGAGAATGATTCATTGTCTGTCATTATCATCTGTAATCTCTTTGCTTTTTCTAGTTTTTGCTTGAATTTATTCATTAATTTGAAGCATTTTAAGCTCTTGATCATGTGCATTATTGCAATCAGTTTTAAATGATATGTAAGTGTGTGTTTTCAGTATGTGTACATAAATATGTAATAATAATTATATTAATATTTATTTGTATAGAAAAACAAATCAAAACAGTATTGCAAAGTGCTTCACAGCACAAAGAACAACAAAAGATTAAAATAAACATACAAATAAAATATATGTATGTATACAATCACTGTGTTTTAATTATTATGAATATTATTATTGTTTTTACTTTCATTATTATTTTGCCCTGTTTTTATAATCAATCAATTAATCGACCAAAATAATTGGAGAACAAAGACATAGCCCACTATATTAATGAATCAGTTATGTAATGATCACTTCACAGATGTCAGTCGACATGATGAGACAGCAGGGTTTTCAAAATAATATTCAGACCTCAATAGGCATTAATGTTTACAGACACATTGTGTCGATGAGAAACAAACAAAACAAACGTATTGAAGACCCTGAGTATTTTAAACCCACACAGGTGATTTCACTTATTTGTGGTGAACATAACTTTTCTCAGGGCTGTGGGTGTGTGTACACAATGTGCTTGACTGACAGCTCCCCCGCTCTCCTGTTCATTGTGTTGCAGCTGATAGGGCGAGACAAATTACACCTTTATTGTTCTCTTCTGTACAAGGAGTCACGTGATCTCGCATAATTTCCAGCAAAGCTCTGCCCACCTTCAACCTGAGCAGACGTCTGCTCAGCCACATATTTAAAACTCCTGTGGAGGCCTTTAAATCTTTGCTTTCTCTTCACAGAGACAAAGCAAAGTGGCCTTACAAAGATGCAGTTTAGTACATACTGTTTACCACTAAACATCTTCTTTGTTTCTTAAGTCTGAGAAATGACATACATCTGTTGTGTTTAGTTTAAGAGTGATGAGATTTGTCTTTTGTTGTTGTCGTTATGAATTTTGCAGTCAGGTGAATAATCTTTCATGGAAGATTTGTCTGTTTAATGTAACCACTGCAGAATTCTCCAGATGTGTGGATTTGTACACAAACACAATTTGATATACACACACTGTGAATTTCTCTGTTGACTCAAGAAATATCAATGGAGCTCTTACATCCCCAACTGGTCACTTGGTGTTACTACAGGGTGATGCAGAAACTGTGTAAACACTTTTTACTGTTTCTCTTACTTCGTCTAAACTTCATCACTCCTGTCATGCATAGATCACGTTCAGTGCAGTAAGGATTGGAGGAGCGACAACATTACACTTGCCTCTCGCCGAGTTTAGATTCAAAGCCTACAGATGGATGTTGGTGGTGGGGATTGTGAAATGTTTATGATCAACAGAAGTGGTTGTGGTATTAACAAGCGTTTGCAGAAGCGGCAAAGCAGAATTGCACAGGAGCCTTTCAGCAGCAGCGTTTCAGATGTGAATGTTGCAGCAAGTGTTCACAATTAATACTAATGCAAATCCTGCAGACAGGTACATTAGCATGCAGCCAGAAGGTGATCTGCATGCAGCAAAACTGCCACAATCAACAAAACTTATTTCAGTGCAGTGAAACAGTTAGTGAAACAGGACTTGCAGTGGCTGAGAACTCAACATAGTGAAACCACAACCACAGCAAATGTTAAATGAAGGTGACAGCAAAGAAGAAGAAGACGCTCGCAGACTTCTCACACGTTTCCTTTGAGACACAGTTTTATAACCTCGGAGTTAAAGTTGCATAATCACTTTTAATGCTTGTCCATATACTTTTATTTGTTCTGTGTTGTTAAAGTATGATGCAAACCAAACAAACTTCATGTCCAATACAAGGTTTTATTGACAAATGTAGTTTCAATGCACAGTAACAGATGTTGGCCAAACATTAACAGCTGTATATCGTAGTTCTCTCTCCTCTCTGTAATGGAGGTTCATTTGCTCCAAGGTCAAAGCAGTGGAGAGGCTTTACTGAACCAAACAAAAGAGGCAAGGGGGAACACAGTCAGTGAAGTATTTCTTTTATATGTACCAGAACGTATTCATTAACTTAACTGTTTTAAGGCCACAGTTGCTATTACTGTTCACTGACCATAGACTGCATGTAACACAGGTATTGTAATCCAGTAACTGAGGCTTATTTTAGCGCTGTGTGTAAGAGGGTGGGAGACGAGCCAAGTTCAAGTGCCAATAAATACCATAGATTCTCAAATACTGAACTTGATTTACCCCAACTGCAGAGAGAGCCGGGCTTTAATCTGAAACAGGCTTATATAAGTTACACGACTTTATTTGTACCTTATTTTATAAATGTATCTTATCATTCCTATTATTCTGATCTGCTACTGCTTTAATTTGCATGTAGATTGCTATTGGATTCATTTCATCAGCACACCATCAGTAATTTTAAAACTCTCTACTCTCTTTTCCACCTGTTTCCATTTTTCCATTTTTTTACACCTTCTTGACAGCCTCCCAGTGAGAAAACAGAACATGTTTCCTAAAAGGAAGGTCCGTATTCGTGGCAGTTCTTCCAGTAGGTGTTGACATATTTCACTCAAAACAACAACACAGCCTCTTTGTTTTTCCTTTTCACTTGGGCCTCTCAGGAGTCTTTATAGGAGGTGATGTGAACCCAAGGCAAACCTGTCATCCATGTTCATCCCACGTTCAACCTCTAAAAATCTACTGTACATTACCTGCTCAGCACCGAACACCAGGCAGACACAGTTAGAGAACACAGCAGCTAAAGATCCAGATATCTCACTCAGAGACCGTGTGGCAGGTGAACAGATACACAGTTTGTTTCTGCTGACCTCAAGTGGCCAAAAAGAAATTAGCTATTTCAGGTTGAAGCGATTCATCTCAGGATGTTTCACTGAGATCACAATCTCTTCAGACCTGAGGACAATTACATAGACACTAGATTATAGCTAGACAAGTAAGACACACAAAACAATCATCAAGACACTCAGAAACACTATTTAACAATCGCACTTATTATGTGTAACCTCTTAACTTGGCCTTTTCTCCCTTCCTGATTAGAAACACAGAGTGTGGAGTTAGAGTTGTTTTACAAACCCCTGTCTGAACAGGGACTCAGCTACAAATTGATGATCTGATTTGCACTGCATAAATCACCGGGTTATATTTAGGCATGCACTCTAGTTAACAGCCTTGTTCACTGACACACGTGTGGGTAAGCTTTGCACTGGGGTGTCATGTCCATCACCTGCTCCTTTCATCACGACTCTGCCTGGCACTCACTCACTATTCACATAGCAGATGAAAGGGTGAAGAAACTTAACTGATACACTTTGGAGATATAAAATGCTTGCTAATTTTTTTCTTAGCAGCAGGGAATGTGACCAATATCTTATCAGATTATTAGCAGCAGCTGATTCTTGCAGTTGCACAGTCTAAAGTCAAGCTTGTTTCCGAAAGTAAAATACAACAAGATGAACCCAAAGGAAATCTGTCAGCCATTTACTTTTTCTCATGGAAGCATCTTTGAGCATTTCTCTCTAACTTTTTTCTGTAATCATGTGTTTTAAATGTTGATATAATCAATCATACTGCTGTCATTAACCTGCATTTATGTTGATTTTGTCAGATGTCCCGACCATGAAATAATCATTCGTTCAGCTGTGCTGTCTGTCCGGCTCTTTACCAGATGTTGGCTGTGATGTTTTGTTGTCTGCCAACTGAAAAGAGGGTGAAGAAGACGAGATTTAACGGTTTTCATGTTGTGCAGATGTTTCATCGTGGACAGATGTCTCTACAAAATGACCTGGAAACTTGGCTACTTTGGACGGGAAATTCTTTTCACACGGAAACAGCATTTAGATGGCTAGACATAGTCTTAGTCTGTCAATCCATCAGGGTTGCTACCCATGAAAAGGGTTTAGAAATGATCCACAGTGTTACAAACGTATGTACAGGTGCTTTCAAATGTGACATGGAAGGAGGAAGCTGCAGCTTTCCTCTTGTTTTCCTCTGCTCCTCAGTCTGATTCCTCCTTTTCAAAGCATTTGCTGAAACAAATTGTGCAAATCTCTCCGAGGTCACTGTCAGCATCGATCAGGCTTGTGTCAAAATGTAAAATAGAGTAAACAGAGGGTCATAATTCACCTACGGCATCATTTTCCTCTCTCTTAAGATAGAGTACTTTGTATTTTATTAAGCGAGTTACGCTTTAATTTGGTTTAAAAAGCCTTGCAGATTTAAATCGTGCTTTTTTTTACTGCGTGGCTTCACACTGATTAAACTCATCTGATAGTTTGCAGAGTACATCCATATTCATTTACTGAACGTAAAAGTAAAATGTCCAACATACTATCTAGGTCATTTAATGTCTAAAAATACTGTTGTGAGCAGTAACGAAGCAGGTTCTACTTTGAGGTGACTCTAGAACTAGAATTCATGACAGATTCATTCTTCTTCTGCTGTTGTTGTTTTTGTCGTTGTTGTAAAAATCCTGAACAGCAATACATGCAGGAAAAAATTATTAGTCATAGTAAATGATCTGGATCTGCCCCAAAATGTAACGGGTTCTTCCCTTGCCCTTCCTTTGCACCCCTCCTACAAGATCGGTGCAAATCGGTTCAGTACGTTTCGCACAATCCTGCAATAAAGATTGAAGAAGTCTCGAGTCCGAGTCTTTCGAAGACGAGTCTCAAGTAAAGTCTCAACTCACTGTGTGTGCGACTTAAGTGTGACTTGAGTCCAAGTTGCAAACTCGAGTCTCCATCTCTGATCTGGAGGTCTGCCAGGTTTTGAAGTTATGATCAAAGCCAGTGAATCCACAGAGGTGTTACCGAATAAAAATGTATTCACATCAGCCAATTGCGATTCCTGTAAATCACAAGCATAAATGCATAAATCTGGTGGAACGGATTAATAAACCTGCAACAACAACACTGCTCTCAGGCTCCATAGACGCTTTGCAGTTCCTGTGCACTGACTAATTGGCCGGGTGATCTTATGAATGCCCGCAGTCGCCCTCTTCGCACAGTGATAGGCCGGCCAGCTGCGTGGAGGTGAGCGAGAAGCCAGGCGTCATACTTCTCTCTCTAGCTCTCTTTTTTTTTTTTATTTGCTACATCTGTCACTTTTAATGAGAACAGCCGAGTGAGTGCAACGCTATGAATGTCTTCCAGGAGAGACTGTCTGAAATATGCCCCAGTTTTCAAACGATATTGCCTCCTCCTTGTCCGTGTCCTTCTTTTAGCTAAGTGCCATTCTACGTTTGGCTTGAATTCAAGGATTTAAAAATGCCCAAAGCACAAACGTTCTCCATGGGAATCTCTGCAGGATTACAAGGACTTGTTTATAATCTGTGGATCTCCAGACACACACTCGTGCATGCATTCAGGTGCAAACATCTGAAAATTCAACATCTGTCCACAGACAAACACTCTCCACTCACACACACTTACTCATGCTCTGGAAATAAACAGCCTAGTCCTTGTTCTTCACTACAATGCAGCTTCTTCGCATGTACAACTGGGATCTCTCATCTTATCAGTATGAACCTTTTTTTTTTTTGTTGCTGTTGTTGTTTTTTAAAATCAGAAACATGTGTTGCATAGATGTTTGTCCAATGGCCAAGCCTAAGATGTTGAGCAATTCACTCAAATGCTGGGAAAAAATAGACAGTTGGGCTCACTTGCTGTATTTTGGGTCATGTTCTCAAGATCCTCCCTCAGAGCCACTGCACAGGATTCCTATCAGAGGGCCGCAGGGAAAGGAGATAGTCAGCAGTGGCTGAGCGGAGAGAGGGAGGGAGAGAGAGAGAGAGAGAGAGAGGACAGTCATGCACTTACAAGCGGACACCCACACACACTTTCTCAGATACGCTGCATACACATCAGAGCACCTGCTTTGTAACCGCTCTGTGTGTGGATCTGGTCGTGACGCCAAGATGCCTTCCCGCCGCTGGCTGCTGGCTCTGTCTCTGTCCCTGGCAGCACTGGCAGGTAAAAAAGTTCCTCTTTATCCTCCCTGATGTGTGTGTGAAGACTTTAATTCAGCTGCTGTGATGATCAATGTTTCTAATTGTTCATGATGAACAGAGAAGCTGCGAAGTGGTATAAAATGGTTGTTGTTGTTGTTTGTTTATTTATTTTTGCATTTTTTTGGTTACAGTGGACTGGGTACAGTCTGCTTTTGCAATTAAAATCAGTCTGATTTCATGCATTTATGTCACGCTGTCTCATAAAAGTACTTATAGCTTGCGAAGGGGGGCTCTTTCCGTGCCTGTTGGTTACCTCCTCGGGATTTCTCTGCATGAAATTTGTCGTAGAAAGAATTATCTGATCTGTCTTCCTCAGGTCATCCTGATGTGGACATGTTATATGGTCTGACTTACCAGAAGTTTTTGTCCTCATACATCCAGAGATTTGAGTCACACTGACTGTCACTGTGTCCAACAGTTTTCACTGTTTCACTGAAAATGTGCTCATGTAGCTCAGCTCGGCCACAACTTTGTGTCACTTTACCACTGTGCGTTTGTGATTTCAGGAAACACTGTTGGTGCTGTTGCATATGAGCGAACTGAGAGGAACTGCTCTCTGTCCCCACCGGTAAGATGGAAGCATTAGGATTTTGTCAGTGATTGACAGGGTTATTATCCACTTTATTCATAAAATTACCAAAATTAAGTCATAAAACTGAAGTTAAAGTAGTCACACAGGACTTTCCTATTATGAAACATGTTGCATGAGTTTTATACAGTTACAGTTAAGGTTTGCTGCACGTGCACAACAGTTAATGATTACAGTGGGAGATACAGAAAGGGATGACTCAGCAGTCACACAGGTTTTAATTACATCTGAGGACTTGTCTCACTCTGTGTCTCTCTCCCTTGTGTATGTGTGTGTGTGGGCTTGTTTTACTGTATTCATGGGATCCAAAAACCGGGGCCCCACTATACTTGTGGGGTCCAACAGTTTTCCCAAAATACGGGACCCCACAATTTTAAAGGGCTGTTTAAGGGTTAAGACTTGGTTTTAGGGTTAGGCTTTCAGTTGTGATGGTTAAGGTTAAGATAAGGGGGGTAGTGAATACATTATGTCAATGATGGGTCCCTATGAATATAGTAAGACAAGTATATATGTGTGTCTGTGTGTGTGTGTTGCAGTACCTCCCAAGCACAGCGGTAAATACCACTCTCCAGCTGCAGGAGTTACGAGAGGGAATGCTTTCCCTGAATATCTTTGCCTACATTATCCCTGGCACTGACGCTCACCTGGTACATCTGCCGTCCGTCATAATGAATTCATCTGGGTTTAAACCTTGTGTGTGTGTGTGTGTGTGTGTTCATGCATGTGTGTAACCTACTCTGTTTCTCTGTCAGAGCGAGTATATCGCACCACGTGATGCCAGGATGGCCTTCATGACCGGCTTTACAGGCTCCGCAGGTACAATCCCTTTCTGCCTCCTCCTCCTCTTCCTCCTCTTCGTCCTCCTCCTCCCCCTCCCCAGTGACTCAACTCCCTACGTCTGGGTGCCGCGGTCGTGCAGCTCCTCTACTTTCATCCCACATCCTCAACATACAGCCTGCTCCTCGATCATTTGGTCTCATCGCTTTCACTCACTGCATCGTATCATCCTCTCTATCATCTGCACTCACCCTTGCACAGTAATTTGACCGTAATGGCGAACAGAATTAATGATCGTGCATATTTCTGTACTCAGCTGTTGGTCGGGTGAAAGGGGGTGAGAAAGACGAATGACAGTTTACACCAGACCTACATCAAACTCCATGAAGAAAAAAGTCACAATTCTTGCAAAATTCAGATTCGGGGACTTCTGCAGCTGTTGCTACTTAAGTGTATCTATTTCATGTGAGGGTACAACAGTGGAATGATAAAGCCCTGATTTACAACCACCACACATCACCACTTCGCTATCTCCTCATTGCTTCTTTCCAACCTTCCTGTTTCTCCCCACACGCACACATTTTTCAAGATTAGCTGGCCCATCACGAATTGTCCTAAGTCAACACTGACATTTTATAGCTGTTTGTAATTCACTGTCACTGCTGCCCCATCCATAACACAGCTGCTGTCTCCCCAGGCACTGCTGTAGTTACTCAGACCAAGGCCACTCTGTGGACAGACAGCCGCTACTGGGTTCAAGCTGAGAGACAGATGGACTGCAACTGGGAGCTGGAAAAAGATGGTGGGGAGTGCTCACATTGTGCCTGCTTGTTATGACAACATAGCACACATGGATTCCAATCAAATGTTTGTGGTTTTGATGAGCTGGTCTAAAAATATCCTGACACACGTTGCACATATTTTCTTACAGGATTCACGTGATTTAAAAAAAGCTTAGGAACAAATTACAGTCAGTGCATGTTTTGTCTTGCGGAGACAAAGAACGTGTGACGCTGATGGTCACACGTTAATCAGTAAACTCAACACATAGCAACGTTTGATGTAGTTAAAAAGGCAACTCACTTTTAGGACTGGTATTGACGCCTGTCACTTATCAAGGATTTGTACAGTGGCAAAGAAACCTCAAGGAAAACACATGCAAACTGACCAAACTGAAGAAAACATTCTTCTTCTTTATTTCTTTATAAACACTAACAACTGTTGTCTGTGAAGAATGAAGACATGTGTCTTCATCACCTACACAGCCACTGTAGTTGATTTAAATCCTGCCGCTGTAAATGCTCCGTAGAGATTGATCCGGATTAATCCGTAGCTGAAAATAGTCCCCAACAAATGTACTGACACCGGTCAGTGGGAATAAATGTGCTTGGGGCTGAGAGCCACCAACAGTGTTGGGGAAGTTACAGTTTTGAGAGACGCATTAAACATTGTTGAGAATATTGGCAGCTTCATGCTTCAAATTACAGCGTGTTGAACATCAGCAGCTCAGACACAATCTCTACTTTTGCTACTTTATGTAATGCACCTGTACTATATAATGTGCCTTTACTTCTATAATAATATGATATATGTTTCTTGTTGTTTTTTATTGAAAACAGTTTCTCGCATTCATTCAAAGCATCTTGTAACAGACCAGATCTTCACTGTGTCATTATACACAGTATAACAAGTTGCTTAATGCCCCTTTAAACCTTCATATTATAATGAGTTTAGTCAAAAAAGTATTCATGTTTTCTGAAACACAACAACCTCATCAATAGCATCTATAATGTACGACCAGTTTTACTGTAGTTTATTGACTAATTGTCTAAATCTTTCTGTCCATATTTTGTTACAAAGCAAATTCTGCAAATTTGGTTTAATACACGATGTATTAAATCAATGTATCACGATATTCACCGCAGGTAGCTAGCTGGATTCTGTCACTTTCTTCTAGTCGATAATAACTTGACCACAGTCTGTCATGTGTGATGTTTCCCAGTGTCCATCAGCAGTGTAGCAGAGTGGCTCATCTCCGAGGTCCCACCGGGCGGCGAGATTGGCTTTGATCCCTTCCTCTTCTCCCTCCGTGAGTCTCTACTCTGCATCCCTCCTGTCAGTCCAGATTAGCATCAATAAACTGCTCCACCAAGTAGATGGAAAAATTATTGATGGAGCCTCTAGACGCCACGCAGACTGTTTACCCATGATTGATTCGGTTCAGTGTGTGTAATCGTCTGCAATTTCCTCCATTAGAAACACAGGAAAACTACCAGCTCAATCTAGAGTCCAGCAATCGCAGCCTCAAGTCCATCCCTGAAAACCTGGTGGACCAAGTGTGGAAGAACAGACCACCCATCCCACCTGACAGCCTCACCCGCCTGCCAGACAGAGTCATACGTGAGTCTCCCTGTGTGTGTGTGTGTGTGTCTGTGTGTGTGTGTGTGTGTTTACTGTACACACATACACTACACTGTAGACCGTGGTGCCCTTTATCTATTGTGCTGATAAATACCTGCAAACTGGACAGAGGGCAACAAGCGGCTCCACAAACACAGCCATAAACAGCCTGCTCGTGTTTTTATAGCTGGCTGATAGATCAAACACCAACTTAGAGAAAACAGAAGAGTCTCCAGATAAGGAAGTTGTCTGGACGCCCATGGGCCTTATTAGTCTTTATGGCCAGAGAATGGAACAAATGGAGAGCATCATAAATCTAATGGCGTGTGTGTGTGTGTGTGTGTGTGTGTGTGTGTGTGTGTGTGTGTGTGTGTGTCTCTATACATTTGACTACAATCAGGTAAAAAGCATTCCACATACAGGGTTTTAAGGAAGTCTTTTCTAAATGCTGTCTTGCTCTTACACTTGACTGACTCTCTGGGGAGAGTCCATCAAGTGATGAGCGATTTGCAGACGACAGAAAAGCCGTGTCTAAGTTACTGGAAAAGCACTGATGTGTGTCTGCACTTAGTAGGAGGCATCCCATTTACAGTACGCACTACCTTTCACATCCTTAAAGCTGCACTAATTTTCATGTGACAAATGAGTCAAAAAAAAAAACAACATGTGATGTGAACGCCGTCGCTACTAGCAACAAACCCGCTGAGAATTATCGCTCGACTAAACAGTTTCCATCAGTCCCATGAAGCATTTTGGTATCCTTTATCTCATTTGAGCAAAAACACTGATAAACCCACTGTAGCTACCGGCTCAGCAGCAAGTGGTGGACAGACAAAATTGGAGGCTAGTTTGTGAACGTAGAAAAACATTTGGTAGCTCATGGGCCAAATACATCCCTCAGAAGTTAGTGGAGGCCGTAACAGAGCTAAAAGAGTCAGAGTGAATGATTGTGTTGTTTTGTATCTGCTGGATGTGTTCATATTTTTAAAAGCAAACTCAAGACCTACCTTTTTAGTCATAGTTTTATTCATTTTATTATTTTATCTTCACTATTTTGTCTTAACACTAGATTTTAATATCTTACCTTTCATTTATGGTTTTACTCACTGCAATACATGTGCTCTGTTTTATTATTTTATTATTTTATCTTTATTACCATATCTTTATCTTTGCTTTCCAGTCTCATGTTTCATCTGTGCAAATTTATGAGATTCATGATAGCGTTTCCTCATATCATGTTATTGTTATATAATAGTAGTGTTTTTATCCCTTAGTGTGTGTGTGTGTGTGTGTGTGTGTGTGTGTGCGTGTGTGTGTGTGTGTGCGTGTGTGTGTGTGTGTGTGTGTGTATGTGTGTTTGTGTTTTCTTTTTATTGCTTCTGTTCTCTAGAGCACTTTGTGTTACATTGTACGTATGAAAAGTGTTGTACAAATAAAGTCTGATTGACTGCTTGATTGATTGATAGATAAATAGCATGGAGCAATATTGAGAAAATGGACAGGTAAAAGGACCCCCACCCCTCCTATCAGGGACCCTGTTCATTATTTCATCCACGGTCATTAGGAAACTCCTCGTTAAGAAGTTCACCATGAAAACTTTATGAAGTCATAATATGTCAGTGTTGTGTTTTCAGCTTTAATAATCAGTGAGCACAGGTTTAAGAATTATGGTGAAGATATATAATAAAAAACCAACACAAATGAGTATCCAGTGTTTATTGTCATGTGGATGCAAATTAAGGTAAAATGTGTTTTTGCAGAAAGGTCCTGGCAGGTGAAAGTGGACCAGATACGGAATCAGATGAGGGACAATCCATACCAACCCACAGCTCTTCTTCTGTCAGCGCTGGATGAAACAGCCTGTAAGTAACCCAAGCTTGTAGAACCTGCTGAAATTTACTCTATATGGAAATGTATTGCAGTTCATAGTAATGTCTGGTTGAACATTCACTTTTGTCAGATGAGATGAAATTAACTGAAATGTACAGAACTACGTTCCACTCACAATATTTACATGACTAAAAAATGCGAACATTATCACCCGTAATGAAAAGAAGAACCTGAATCTGCAACATGAAATCAATCAGACTAATAATAATGAGGAAATAAAATAAGGAGATGGATAATATTACAATAGGATACAGTTTAAAAAAAGAAAAAAAGTAGGCTACAATGCACAATATGTTCAAAAATGTCTGAAAAATAATCCCAGTTGTTTATTTTCTTTTTCATTCTCTTTTGTGGGCCATTTAGCTTCAGGGCTCTGCACTGCCTCTTAGCTCGCTTAAGCCTCAGGCCAGCTCTGAATATACAGTACGCTACAAAAAAACACACAACAAAACAAGGCACAAACACAACTGTTGCCTGAAGAGTTGAAGTCTGATGTGAAGGATTATAACAGATAATCTGAAATATAGCAAACAGACGAATGGGCAGTACTCATATAACACATAGGAGGAAGTATAAAGACTTAGCTATACAAACTTTGCACTTTTAAATAGGGTTGATTTGATTAAAGCTGGTTTAAGCAGGTAATGAAGCAGGATTTTAGCAGTGTATACTTGACCAACAGTGTATTATTCAGAAGTATTCTCCGTATGACACACAGGATGACTGCTGGGCTTCATACCTTTCCTGACATCTGATTTCAGAATTAGTGAGTGTGTTTTCAATGACAGGAAACAGAAAAAGTCACGTACATCAGACACAAACATTAGATGCAAACAGAGTCTCTGGGTGTAAGTAATATTCTTTATTTATTTATTCAGGGAATATCAATTGAGAGCAAAGCTCTCATTCACAAAGGCGCCCTGCAAATACAAAACCAAAATCAACCATCAGATGATGTAAATGAATGTGCGAGCTGCTGCTGCTGACGACAATCAGGCATGCTGTGTGTCTATGTTTTTTTTAGGGCTGTTTAATCTGCGTGGCAATGACATCCCATACAATCCCTTCTTCTACTCCTACACACTGCTCACAATGGATCAGATCTGGTTAGTCCATTTTTCAGGGATTACATGCAAACACATCACATTCCTTTCAAATGTTTTTCCTCAAAACTCAACAGTGTATCTGCTTCTGTAACTCCCATCACACACACAAGACACAAACTTATTATCAGTGTTTCATATTATGTATATGCACATGCAGCATTTATAAACCATTTCTCGTACTTTCCTTTCTACTAAATCTACCAGGCTCTTTCTCCACACGGACAGAGTGACAGAGGAGTTGAAGGTGTACCTGAACGCCTCCTGTAACGGGTCCTTCTGTGTGCAGCTGAAAAGCTACGACAGTGTTTTAGCGGATTTAAAGAAGTATGTGGCCCAGCCAGGGGTCAAAGTGTGGATCGGCACAGAGTACACAAACTACGCACTTTATGAGATCATTACCCCAGAGGTATGCAGATATTCTATTTCATAATATACTCTACTGCATCATTTCATCCTCTTATGGTGTTATAAAGATGTTTTTTTATCTTAAATGAAATGCACTGCGTACATCAAGTGCAATATCTGTTCGTGTTTCTGTGCTGTGGCTGTATTTTATAATTAAGGCAGCTGTGGTGAGTCACTGCTTGTTGGCAGCTACTGAGATTAAAAATCTGCTGTGGACAAAATCCAAATCTTTAAAGTGAATAAACAATAAATCAAAGAACTGTGTGATGAGAAACGAAAAATACATTTTTACAAGTTCTGTGTTCCTGTTATAAATTGTTAATTTATCTCTTGTTACATGATAAATTCTTCTCCAGCAAAACTTACAAATATTTTTGATGACTCATCTTAAACACAGGGCCGGTTACATCAATGTATTCAGTCAAATGTGATTTAGCTGACCAGCTAAGCCCACCCATCGTATGAAAACACACTTGTTGGATAGGGAGCAGAGTGATACCATAATAAGGAGGTATGTGTTTGGCATTTAGCAGCTAACGAACCACATATTTCCCTCGGATGGGGAGATGGTGAAGCTCGAAACGGAGCTAAGAGAGAGGATTGAAATTCTGCAGGAAAAATAACGTTTCTCTGTATCTGCAGGATGTGAAATGTTTGCTGACACATTCACTGTAACAACTTAACGAGGTGATAATATGTCAATGTTGTGTTAACGGCTTGTTTATGTTTTATATATTAGTAGGTCACCAACCTGCATAATCAGTTTTTAGAATCGAAGCTTCCAGTAACTAAATATTAAGTGGTGTTTAGAAGTAAATGCACAGAAAGAAATAACGGTTATAAATTCCAAAAGTACCATCCTATTTGCGGGGGGGGGGGGGGGGGGGGGGTAAAAGAGAGGACAAGGACTCTCCAGCAATACATAGTATTACAGTATATATAATTTTTGCATTAATTATTATTTTTTCTCTGCATCATGTAGGACAAACTAATGACAAGCTCCTACTCTCCTGTGTTGACGACTAAAGCCGTGAAAGATGAGACTGAGCAGCGTATCCTGAGGGATGCTCATGTATGTCACGTGCACACAGACACACTCAGGTTATACACAAGCCAACCACCATGTACATGCACACACCCACACAGTTACTGCATAATTACTTATCAAGAAACGGTTGTGGTTGTTAAATATGAATCTTTTAATCTTCGTCAACCAGATCTAACACTTTTATATGAGACCATTATTTTTACAGAAATTCATTAATCAGTCTTTACTGTCAAACCTGTGGGACATTAATGAATCATTTTCACTGATTGCTTGAACACGTCAGTAAACACACACCTTGATTTTCAGTCCGCGTGTCACTGTGGCTCTCTGCAGGTGAGGGATGCGGTCGCCGTCATCCAGCTGCTGATGTGGCTGGAGAAGGCTGTGCCCGAGGGGAAGGAGACTGAGCTGACTGCTGCAGATTACGTCAATAAGTGTCGCAGGTGAGCGCACGTGTAAATGGACAAGACGGAGGAGAACTGATATACAGTGCGAATGCTCAAGAAACTAGAAAATATATCACAACATATGAGCGTAACCGTCACAAAGCCAGAGTTTCACAGCTAATATAAACATCATTACAGCAAACAGCATGACAGCAGAGGCCCGAGCTTTGAAACGATCTCTGCAAGTGGACCCAATGCTGCTCTTGCTCATTACAGGTAAGATTAACTCGTATTCTCTCATTTTGAAAAAGACTCAATCAAAAAAGGTTAATCAAAGTTCAACACTGGTAATATATTTCTTGTCACGGTCTGGATCCATTAATTGATTAATTATATTAATAGGAACTATTGTTATAAAAGGCTGGGAAGTACTGACATGAATATGATACAAATGTCAATAAATTCATCTACTTTATAAATAGTTGTAGGCCTCACTGTTCCTACTGGTTTTCTGAGATTCTTTGATTGATATGGTCATGAAAAGGTGATTAAATATCGTTCTATGTGGCATTAAAAAGGTCTTAAATGTAATTTGATGAACCCTGTCTCTGACTGTGATCCCCCCTCACTCTCGCTACTCATTTCCTGTGTGCTCACCAAAGATGCCTCTAAAGACACTTGAAAGTGGTCGACAGTAATGTAAAAGCTAATAGGCTAAAAGTCAAACACTGTTCTTTGAGCGCTCTGCAACTACCGTCAGAGAGTTGTAGTGCTGCTGTTATTTCCTGTTTGTCTGTGTTGCAGCCCAACAGAAGAAACCAGCAGGAGGCTGACAGTTGATGAGATGTACCTGGTCGACTCTGGTGGCCAGTATCTGTGAGTAAAAAACACACTCTGCTCACACTCTCTTTCAGTTTCACTTCACATCACTTGCATTTCGAATGCATCATCCTGTCTCTCACTACTACTACCAATACTACTACTATTAGAGACGGGACCACTGACATCACTCGGACAGTTCACTGGGGAACCCCCACAGCAATGCAAAAGGTAAGACTTTCAATGTTATATTGAGAGCGTGAATGTTTTGAAGAGATATTCACATTTTATTTGTCAAAACACAAGAGATGGCTAATGTCTAGACTGCAGTCGTCAGTGGAGTTTTTCTGTATTACTCAACTTGGAGTTTTAATTTTATAAGATAAGATAAGATGACACTTTATTTATCCCCAACCTCATTACGTGTTACAGCAGCAAATCAAAATGAAATGAAATATCTACACAGAAATATAATATAATATAATATAATGTGCTTTTAAAGTGACAAAAGTTAGTTATGTATATAGATACATATAGGGTAGTATGTAGTATAATGGGATGGTATAACAACAAGGATAATAGTACACTGATACATAGGAATGATATAGAATATAAAGTCATTAACTATCTGTCTCGCTTCACAGGAGGCCTTCACTCGAGTGCTCATGGGAAACATTGAGATATCTCGAACCATATTTCCCTCAGGGACGAGAGGTGGGGATGACACACTCACGCATGTTTGAAATAAGACTCCACTCTGAAACCTTTCCCAGCTTCACCACTAGAGAGCGCTGTTTCTCCGCTCGGCATCGTTGTTTCAGTTCACGTGTTCCTGTATCAGCAGCAGGGTGTTTGATTTGAGCTCTCTGTGTGGCTTCTGTTTATCAACAGGTGTAAACATGGAGATGCTCGGTCGCCGGGCATTGTGGGAGTTGGGCCTGAACTACGGCCACGGCACAGGTCATGGTGTTGGAAACTACTTTGGCGTTCATGAGTGTAGGGCTCCTTTTACTTTCTATATGTTCCATGTAACAATGCAAGTGTAGCGTGAATGTAGACAAATGAAAAGGTTTTTTTTAACTTTGTTTTCATTTAGTTTTCAGTGATGTAATCTGTATTTTAATAATATAATATTGTCATATTCTCGCAGGGCCAGTTGGCTTTCAGGGCAACAACATCCCTTTCAGAGCAGGCATGTTCACATCTATAGGTGAGACTTAAAGAAGAAAATTCACACCCACAAAAGACATCATGATCATTTTAAAGAGAATCAGCTTCACATATCTTCATGTCTCAAATATTAGAATGTAAAAAAACAAAATGATGATGGTTTTCTTTAAGAACCTGGATATTACAAGGAGAATGACTTCGGGATCCGGATTGAGGATGTTACTGTGACTGTACCCGTCCAGACAAAGGTATCTGCGGAGGGGTTGACCAAGCCAGAACATTTATGACAATATTTTTCCATTTCACGTGTGATATAAACAAAGCAAGATCATTACTTTGTGAATAACGTCTGCCTCCGTGTGATTTGCTTTCCTTCAGTATGGTCATAACTTTCTGACCTTTGAGACTGTGTCACTGGTTCCATACGATAAAAAGCTGATCGACACTTCTCTCCTCAGCTCAGAACAGGTAAGAAATAGTATCTTACTGCATAAATCCACTTCTTGTAAAGATTATTGCTTGTTTGCTGGAAATTCAATCATTTTTTTAAAAGGGAGGTACTTATATAGCATACTGAACAAGCTAATGCAACTCCACCAGTACTACAATCAGTTTCCTGTATTAATTTGTAAATACCTTTGGGTATAACAGAGAGTGACATCAACCGGGTCTTTCATTTCCCTGCATTAAGAGCACTGGTTTCCTCTTAAAATCCCCCTTTAACACTTCAGAGCTTCAGAGTTTCTCTGCAGCTCAGAGATCAAAACATGTTTGGATGAAAACAAAACCACGTGTGAATTTTAACTTCTGCATTTTGTTTCTTTTTACCTGAAGATAAAATGAGATATTTCTGTACCGTAGTTGTAAAGAAACGGTATCATTTTTAAGAAGAAAGGGGAACTCTGTCGTGTTTTCGGTGACTAGCAGAATTTCAGTTTTATCTTTTTTCCTCAACTTCAGTTAATTTATAGCGCACATCAGCCATCTATGCACACAACAGGTTTGAGGTTTTTTTTACTTTTGATAATTTACTTGATAATACTTACGGTATATCATTTTACTTAAATAGGAGTTTGAATGCAGAACTTTTACTTGTGATGCAGTATTAGTGCTTTTATTTATGTAAAGAATAACATGATAATTTATTTTGTATTTTTTGAAGGGGCAAAATATACACAATACAAAAGTGAGCCAAGTATTGATCCCTGTGGAACAATGTATTTAACCTTAGAACAAGAAAATACAGGATTATTATATGCTTTTGTTTATTTTTGCATGTTGTCCATTGTTTACTCCTAATTTTGAACCTGTAGTTAAACAGAGATACTTGTTTTTTATTTGCCAGCAGTGAAAATCATTAGGCCAGTTTCTGACTTTCACTGAGAGTGGTCCTGTCTTCCCTCTCCAGCTTCAATGGCTGAATAAATACTACGAGACGATCCGCAGGCTGGTGGGTCCTGAGCTGGACAAACAGGAACTTCACGCGGAGAAGGACTGGATGCTCAAAAACACTGAGCCCTTCATGGCGTCTGGATCTTCTGCATCCATCTGTTCCTCCTCGCTGACCCTCATTGCGCTGGCCGTCGCTCTCCTCCACAATATTGTCTGAGCATCTCCATCTTTCTTGCATTCACTCCATCCACAGCAGAGTTGCACACTGATGTTACCCCTATGCAGTCTCTATTGAGCAGCTATACCAGGTTGAGAGATGCACTGCAATCGTTTTTAAATTTTTTTTTTTTTTTTAAATTAAAGGATATATTTGTTTAATAATTTAACTATGTGAATAAATGTCTGATATTGTGGCGTTCAAAGTTTAAAAATTATCTTTTGTGTGATTTTTGATGTTTTAGCTTTTTGTTTTTTTAAACTGGACATTTGTATGACCAGCTGATATAATTTCTATTTTATTAAAGTAACACTCTTTGAAATACAGTGGTGTACTCGGGTCATCAATCTGATCACTTTTAGACTTAGAAGACTTCTAACTCGACTTTCTAACTGACTTTAACACACATGACTTTTACCTTTTGACTGATAGATAGATAGATAGATAGATAGATAGATAGATAGATAGATAGATAGATAGATAGATAGATAGATAGATAGATAGAACTTAGATATAACTTCCAATATAATTATTTAATGGATAATAATTTAACAAAAAATGGCAGATTTGCTACATTAATGCAAAAACTCTGTAGCATTTGCATGTTCTTGTCAAATGTGCGTCACCAAAATCACATGAAGGAACCTCTCACACACTGAAAGCTGAATAGCCTTTAGAAAAATTTTTATTCATACTGTGTCAGGTTTGAGGTAAAGGGGCCTCAAAGAGGAACAGCAAATGTGAGATCATAGTTCTCTGTGAACAAAAATCCCTTATACTTTTCTTATGTAGTTACTGTTTACATCATTACATGTTGTTGTCAAAGATATTTGTCATGTCCAGTAATCAGTGTCCTTCTCGCAGTGGTGGAAAGTAATTTCTACCAACTGTTAATCACTGGCATGATGGCAATTGCTTTTATCATGTGTGGCATTCTTGTGCCTAAGCACAACAATATAAACAAAATTGGGAGCCAGACCTGAATACAACGCTCCTCAGCAGTACTAATGGAAGAAGACTCCATAGAAGGATAAGTCTTGTACTTCAGTGCATTTTGAACTGCATTAGACTTTGACTCCTACAGGGATTTTTGCACTCTGTACTCCCCCATATTTCCATGACAGCTGTAGTAACTAGTTACTTTGCAGATACAGATTTGACAACCTCCAGCGGAATCAAAGTCAACCTTTTGTTTATCATTTTCATCCCTCTAAGATCTGCAGACAGATCAGACTGTTGTAAGCCAAGTGGCAGGAAACTAAAATAGGGCATCCTCTTATCATGTGGTTTGCTACAACCAAAATAACAAGCTTAACTTGACTTAAATTTTACTTCCCTCTCCTTTACTGACAGAGTGTACATTCAAAAGCACAAACGTTTCTGTGAGTCATTCGGGTTGTTTTTGTCTTAATTGTCTGTTGGATATTTTTGTGTGTCAGTAGGTGTCTGGCCTTACAACTCACTTGTGCGCAGAAACCATTTTTTCCATATGAAGATCTTGTGTTGGATGAGCTGGATTGACTGTTCACCAGTTTGTGATGTTGTTGTGGCTCTTGTTGCTGCAGCAGGCCTCTGGTGCAGCTGCTGAGCCGTTACTGAGTTTTCTAAATATGTCATCTCGAGAAGTCTTTCACTTCCACACTTCAGTTGCAATTACAAATATGTGTGCGTTTGAGAGCGATGGCTAAACAATTAAGTTCTGACTAAACAGAACATGATAGAGATCTTTGCCTCAGAATTTTGCTCATAGTCAAAACTACGTCTGTAGTAGAAATGTTGTAATACAACTCTTCATTACAGCTGTGACACTGTCGTAACAGATGACATGCTTTTGAAATAGCTGCTCACATATTAAAGCAATACCTGTTTTCACTTTAATTTTTTTTTGATCAGCTAATCCATAGTAACTTCCAGAATTGAGCTGTGATGACATTTCATGAACTGTTTTATGTGTCAATTCAGTTTGAGCCACAGAGAGTTTGCAAGACGCAAAGGCTGAGAAATACATGTAACAAACCCATTAGCCTATGTGTAAACCTAAGCACCAAAAACAGGGTTTGCCTCTTCAGTTTCTGTGTGGCCACGTGACTTCCTCTCAGCTTGTGCACTTCGTTGAGCTAGAGCAGAGTGCAGCTCTGCCTTCCTCTGTTTTTTTTATCTGTGTCCATAAGAGCACAGTGACAGAAACCGCCACTGATTAAGACCGGTGTAGGTTTTTCACAGCTGTTTGTCCAGAGAGATCTGAGGACCACGGTGGAAGATGTTGAGGCGAAGGCCTTCGAATGCCTCAGAGAAGGAGCAGGTGCAGAAGAAGAAGGTGAGCTGAGTTTTTATCACTTTGTTTAGGAAGGCAGGGTAAAGTTAAAGTTAATATATTCGAATTTGCTTTTATAAATGTAAATATGTAAACTGTGATTATGAAAGGGGTTTTTTGTCAAACTATTGAAAGACTTAACGTTTGCAGTTGAACATCATATTCGGCTGTCTTTGTGTGCACATATTTTCAACACAGGATGTCAGCTGAAATTAGTGCAAACCTTTGTGGTGAAGCTGAACAAACCCACACGCACAAATGTTCACACAACTTAAGGCTCAGTAAGATCTTTTTTGTCTAAAACAGGATTTTTCATGCGTCTAATTTAACAGCCTCAACTCTTTCTTTGTACTCTTTCTGTAAAGTTCCTCTATTCTGGTGGGGTGAATCATTGCTGCAGATGTAGTTTGAGTCAGAACAGACTTTGTGGCTTCTGCTGCCTGCGTCTCCAGCTGCCAACATGAGACCGAGCCTCCTACGCTTGACACCAGTGCCCTTATTTTCCATCCACGTCTTCCCTCCGTGGTTTAATTCACGCTTTGTCATTACACATCTCATTGGCTTTCTCAGCAATCATCTTCTAACATAATCATCATCGGTGACAATCAAGGCTGGAGAACATCATTGTTCCATGACATGATCAGCATTTATAGAGGATTGATTTATCTGAGAGCTTTGTGGGTTTTAAGGGAGGTGAACTGTGGCAGGATAAACAGACATTTACCAAAACTATTTACCAAACAGCTTCATAATAAAGGTCACTTGCTCCCTTCGCTGCACTGTTGTTTTAATTCTTCAGGTTAGACACGGGCAGAGACCATCAGTCACTAGCGCTGCCTGGATGTTTGCAATGATTGGCTGCAGCAGTTGCTAAAGCTTTGCCTGTTTCCTGTGGTTAGAATCGAGAAGGATGAGCTGAGATAAGATCATGCACAGTGAGATGTAGTTATATGGAAAATTACACAAAGAATTTCCACCAGAGCTACAAGAAACTTAAAGATATGAAAATTATACAAAAAGTCTTATTTTTAGACATATGCATATGTCACGTTCAGGTTAGAGCTGAAAGGATTAGTCCATTAAATAATTATTTGATTGACAGAAATTAATCAGCAGCTATTTTCATATTCATAGTTAATTGTTTATTTCATCTCCCAGTTCAACCCACTCAGTTCTGAGATTTTTGTAAATTGAATATCTTCAGGTTTTGGACTGTTGTTTGGACCGAACAAGGGATAGATTTTAAGGCGTCATCTTGGTCATCTTCTAGTTTCTAACATTTTATTGACCAAACAAATACCAAATACCAAATACCAACCTCCCTCTCCACAACAGTCTGGCAGAACAGAGAAGCAGCTACAGCTGCAGCAAACGTCTCATCTCGCTGCGCTGCAGAACAGAGAGGTTCAGGAGATCTTTTGTTCACACTGCCATCGGGCTGTATAACACCTCAGCCAAAGGAAGTGGACTAATTTAATCATTATTGTTTATTTATTTTTAACTGTTATTATTCGGCCTGCTATTACCAATGATCTACTGAACACATGAATTTCCCCTTGGGGATCTTTCTATCTATCTATCTATCTTTCTATCAATCTATCTATCTATCTAATAGATTAATCAGGAAAACAATGGGCAGATTCATCAATAATGAAAAGAATCTTTAGTTGCAGCCTTGTACCAGACTTAGAATTCAGAATAGATAATTTTACAGTAAGTTAATACCCATCTATCCCATTTTCAGATTCATGTGTCTTTATACTGACACAGCATTAACCTTAAGTGATGAGCTGGTGTTTACACTTTTTGGCTTTCCTGTAACCATGTGTGCCATGTTTATCACAAGGACTCTCGTATGTCACCACACATCATTTCCCTTGTGATACTTGTTTAACTGCTCAACTCCATTTATAAAATGTTTCAGTTACAGCACCATCTGCAACATGCAGACACTTACTGACCTACATTCAATACTTAATCTTTGACAAGTTTGTGAGGAGTGACTCGGGCAGTTTCTCCTCCTTAGAAAATCCATTCTGCAGATTCATTCTGTTCACATGTTTAAATAGATAAGAACATGTTGTGTGTGCACGGCCCTGAGTTCAACTTTATCAATGTTGCATTCAAAACCACCAAACAACTGACTGATTTGTGTCTGACATTTTTCTGGTGATGCCTTTTTGTTTACTGCCTTTTTGACTGCTGTATGTAACATCATGCAGGCCTTTTGCTGTTGTTAGTTATGGAGTCGTTTTTATTATAATCCTCTGAGCCTTGGTCACTATGATTTTAAATAAAGCAATCCCTTGTGTGTTTACAGCTCACCCTGCAGAGGTCCAGCAGCTTTAAGGATTTTATGAAGCACAAACCCACCTCTCCTGTTGCGTCAGAAAAGGAGTTCACATTGGAGGAGGGTGTAAGTTGGACTTGTTCCTCTCCAACAGACTCATACAAATACACAAAAACATCAGTTACAGTACATTGCTTTTTTTGAGAAGTAGAAGTAGATGTCTTCTAAACTCTTTGTGTTTTAAGTTCCTACATGACAGTTCCTTCAGATATTTTATAACATTGTTCCTCATTCGTCATGCCAGTTCGTACAGCCCAAAAGAAACCAGAGTGCACCCAGGTCAAACGCAAATTACTATCAGTTATCATAAGTGCACAGTGTGTGCTTCCTGATTCACTCTGGAGCATGCGTGTGCTAATGTTAACACTGAATTCACAGAAATTCAATAACTTCCCTGTAACATTCTACATACTGTGAGTGGAAGTTGGCCAGATAAATAAGTAAGAAGTACAGAAGAAGAGAGGAAGTTAGACCGAGAAGTATTGCACAGAGCCCAGATGAGAACAGCATGCAGACAGGATGTCCTCTAGTGTGAGCTAGTCAAGCAGAGAGCCTCTGCGTCATACAGACAGTTGCAGAAGTAAGTGAGGGTCCTCCCCCAGAGAATTTCAACATTTTTCATATAATGGTATATATTATTATTTCTAGATATTAACTCAGACATCAAAATCTGTGCTGAGAATTCAACTGTTACATCCATCTCTGTCTCAGCTGTGTGCCTGGTTACTGCATCTTACACCCTGCAGATAAACAGTATCTCTCTTCAAGGCAGTGCTATGCTAGAGTTATGAGGGAGAACATGATCTGAAGAGTCTACAAGTGCACAAAAAGCTTGAAGACATAAAGTTGAACAACATAATTTGAGATCAGATTACTGAAAAACAAAAACAGCTAGGATAAACTCTGCTACAGTGTAATCACCTCTACCTGATCAACTGCATCGTATAAAAAACTGAAAACATCATTAGCTGTGATTACAGACCCCACAGCCCCGTAATGAGAGCTTGGCTGCGGACAGGGTTACGTTAGGTAGCGCTATCAGAAACTGTGCGTTCAAGCACCTGGCCGCAAAACAGTGCAAATGTGATCATGTGTGTGTCCATGTGGTGAATGTCTGTCATGTGACTATGTGGGTAGCAGTTTGTGTGAATGCAAACCCCATTACCACAAAGTCTAGGTTTTCTAGTTCGTGAGAATTGAATTCTTGACAGCGGTGACACAGTTTATGTATGTCAGCTGCAATTTTGTAGTTGTGAAATACTCACACTTTACTTGCCTTTAAATAAGATTGCACAATATCTCCAAACACCTGTCTGCAAGTTGTTGTGAAATAGTTGATGATTTTTGTACTCTCATCTCAGGTGGCAGAGAATGTAACAGCAGAGGAAGCCGTGAAAAGTGGCAGCAAACTGGGCAAGAAATGGCGCAACGTCATCTCACGTACCATGACCCGCAAAACATCCAAGATGGTGCAGAAGGCTCTGGCTGAGGAGGGGGTAAAGACAGTTTACAAAAGCTCCACACTAGTGACAGTAACCTGATGAACATATGTATGAAGATCACAGAATGTAAACAGTCACAGCTGATACAGTTACAAATTTGAAATAGTATTTAATATATATATTTGAACTATTGAGCATTGCTGCAAAAAAAATACACCTGACATCTATAGAGACACTTGTACTCCTGAAACAGAGAGATGTTGTTGTTACTAAAAGATTGAACTTGTCTCCATCTAGTGGACAAATGTATGAACTGCAGGGTTCAGAGCAAAGGCAGTGAGACAATGGTTTGGATGACGGTGGTGGGAAGTAACTAAGCACATTTACTCAAAAAGATTAAGACAAAATATAGGCATTGTATTTACTTTTACTTATCTTCCATTTCATGACTTGATACTTCTACTCCACTACAGTTCCGCTACTATTGTGCTTTTTATTCTACTACATTTATCTGACAGCCACAGTTACCAGTTACTTTACTAAGCAGCAAAATGTTACTTACACATTAAGGCATCAGCAATCTCAAAACAAATAATAGTATAACACTAGGGCATTTTATTTGTATTGACTTAATTTTACTTTACTTTGATACTTAAATACAGTTTGTTGATAATACTACTTTGCTTTTACTCAAGCAGTATTTTCAAAACAGTACTTTTAGTTGTAATGAAGTATTCCTACTGAGTTGTGTTGCTACTTTGACTTAAATAAAGAACCTGAACATTTCTTCCACCACTGCTGATTCCTTAGATCAGACCTTTTACCAAAGCTGGGTACAATTCAGTTCAGTGCTCTAAAATAACAAATGATTTATCAATTATGAGGCTGCTGTAGTTTAAAGTGAACAGGGAGGCAAACCAGAGCTGATATATGAAGTTTGAAAACCTGCTCTCCTGATGTGTCCTTGAAGTTTCCATGGAGCCCCAAAACTGACTAAATGTAGTAAAAAAAAAATGTGTTGAAAATAAATATATCAATAAATTATATTGTTAGTTAGATAATGAAATGCATGTAAATACAAATACAGATCTCCATACTTTACAAAAGATTTATTTATTAGCTTTTTATTTCCTTTTTTCTTTCTTTTTTTTGTTATTAGTTATATTTTTTATATTTTCTACTTCAGTTTTGGAGTTCCACATGAAATATGTATTAACTGTTGTTTTTGCCTGCTGTGATAAAAGTCGATCAGGTGAACTAAGAGATGAAACCTCTGTTTCTCCAGGGAGAGAGCGGTGAGGAGCTGTCTCCTGTCTCTGCCGATTGGCTTCCAGATCTGAGTGCAGGACAGAGGACATCCGTGTGCTCCACGGGGTCAGAGGACACCATGCCCAGCCCCATCAGCCGCCAGCTCTCAGGCAGTAAGTGTAAACCAGAGGTCCCTTCAGCATGGCTCTTATACTCATCACACACTGACACCCTCCCCCACCTGTCTATTCCCATGTAGATATTTAACACTGTGTTGAAAATGTGAGGACATAGAGGCCAAATAATTCAAAACATTTTAAACTGCAGTGGTGGGGGCAATTTCAGGATGAATCTGACCCTGCTTCTGATCTGTCCTCCTCAGGTAGTGACAGACAGAGCCTGGACAGTGGATACTGCCAGAGAGACAGCATGAGACTGGAGGAGAACGGCGTCCCTTACAACGGACCATTCTGTGGTCGCGCTGTGGTCCACACTGACTTCACTCCCAGCCCCTATGATGTGGAGTCACTGAAACTCCAAGTGAGTCTCGGGGGGGTTATTATTAATGAACAAAAAAAACATGACTAGTAGTAGTGACTGCTACTCCAGAGCAAATTATGAAATTAGAAAACTCTGTTAAAGAGTATTAAAATATTTAGTCATTCAGCCATTTGCTCATTTACATTTCACTTCTGAGTTTCTTTTTTATGCTTCTGTGCATGTGATAATCACAGTATCTTCAGTCTGTAAATGTAATTGGGGAGATGTTGGTTCAACAAGCAACGAATTAGCTCCAATGGGATAGAGCGGATTTTTTTTAGTCTCAGAGTTTCATTTAAACTGAAAATGAATAAAACACTTAACGACCTCCATTTGTTCGTACTTTCGTCTGTGTCTTGTGTCCTAATCCTGGTATTCATGCGTCATCTCTCCTACAGAAAGGAGACATTATCTACATCATTGAGAAGCCCCCTGTTGGGACCTGGACAGGAAAGCTCAACAACAAAGTCGGCTCCTTCAAGTTCATCTACGTCAACCTCTTGCCTGATGAGACCCCCCCGGCCAGGAGGAGACGCTGCAACAGCAAGACCCACCGAGCCAAATCCAAACCCAAAACCCTGGAGGAGGTGCTGGACAGTATCGGCCTGATGGTAGAATACCCTCTGATAATCCAGCATGTTGTTACACTGCAGCAAATAACTGACAGAGCCTGCTACATGATTTTGTTTATGTTTCTCAGTGTCAGAGTCATTTGTGTATATGTTCTTGTTTCTTGTTTCAGGAGCTGGGCTCTCTGCTGTCCATGCAAGGTTTCCAAAGCCTAGAGGACTTTGCAGGACTGAAGGAGTCTCACCTCAACGAGCTGAACATCACCGATCCAGAGCAGCGCTCCAAGATCCTGAACGCCACCGAACTGCTCAGAGACTGTAGGTTCACACACTGTAAAACTGCAATACCCATAATCTTTCATAATGATATTGCAGGCTGGCAATAATACCTATATAATTCAGAATTTCAATCAAATCTTAAGAAAATATCTCAATAAAAGTGAGTTAGGTACTGCTGATCAAATTTCAGTCACTTTTAGTGTCTGTGTGAAAATGTGTCTTTGGGGCATATTTTATGCTGGCATCATATTTTTCTGCCTCAGCTACATAATTAACATTTTATGGCTCAGTTGCACAGCATTACACTCAGAGGTCACAGTTGTGCTCAGTTGCCTGTAAGACATCCAACTTTGTCCTGTTATCTCGACCGGTCTCTTCTCCAGACTTATCATTAATTTAATGATTTGCCTGTCTGCACTATGACTTTTTTATGCTTTATTATTCTATGACATCTTATGTCTTACCATACTATGAGTTTTTTTCACCTTACTACACTCTGACATCTTATGACTTACTATACACTATTATTAGTAGTAAATCTAGTATGTATCACTACATTAATTTCATTTTACTAATCAAAGAGGAAAATGTGCTTTGACTTATGAGAAACACCATTCCCCTATAACAATGCATCAAGCATGACAATGTGAAAACAATGTGAAAATGTGAAATTTGTAGCTCATAGTGATGAACAATTATCACCCAAATCTTTGAATTAATGATAACGTTGCTCTGTAAGTGCTGGATGTGTAAATAACAGTTTCTAACAAGTAGAAGTAGCTAGAAATAGCTACTTAAAAGGTGACATTGTCAAGTTCACAACTGCTGCCCCCAAGTGGCCAAACAAACCTGTTATTGCAGGTTTAAAGTTTCTGAAGCTAAACAAGATGAAAACGCCTCTATCTAGTCCAGGATTAATACAAAGTATTGAGATACTCTGTATTAAAGTATAATTGTCTTTGTCCCATGTAGCTGATGAGGAGTCAGAGCCAGAGGAGGAGGACAGATCTGGGGAGAACGCCAAGGAGCCGAGGGATTCAGGGTGTTTTGAGAGCTCGGAGAACCTGGAGAACGGACGTGAAGAGCCAAAGGCGAAGGAGAAGCTAAAAGATGAAGCATTGGAGGAGCAAACGACAAACGAAGAAGCAGAGAAACATGAGCAGGGTTCAGAAGAAAAGGAGAACCAGACAGAGCAGCTGGAGGCTGTTCAGGAGCAGCTGCAGGAGCTGACGGTGGACGAAGGATGTTGAGAAAGTGATGGAAAAATACTCAAACTTCTTTTATTCCTGGTTCTCAGGGACTCTTTGGACAGAGATTTAATTCATTAACAAACCTCGTCAGTGTAAGAGAGTGGACTGGTGATAGGAACAGATTGTAAGGCTGAAATACTGTATGAACATGGTCTCTGTTTTCCTCAGTTTGTGGTACTGTTAAGCAAACAGCACAATTTCTCTGTATCTGTCACTGCTGGCTGCCCTGTTTTGAATGACCATGTTTTTATATCGTATGAATTATCTTGTTTGTTGTTGTTGTTTTTTCCTCATGTATGGTCTCTGTTTTTTAATGTTACAAATTAAGCATTTAAACATTTTCCCTCTCTTCGTTATGTCATCGTCTAACGTTCTCACTCACATGCAAAATATGAATGTAAAATATTTTCTGATGTTTTCATGCCTGACTTTTAACTTGAAAGTTGTTACTGCTATCAGTTTGGGTTTTAATCATGTTTTAAGATACATTACACTGATTTCTGTGACATGTTATCATGAGAATTTTGTGAAGATGCTGTAAATAGAATTAAAATAAAAGAAAATTCAGTGATATATTGTCGATCATGTAAGATAATTATTACTGTGTCATTCAAGTTATTGAAAAAATATTTAGTGAACTAAATATTATTATCAATCTACATTATTACTTACTAACTAGCTGTTTCCACAGCTTTGAAGTACATCTCACAGTCTTGATCAGCAAATGGAGTTTGCACAGTTGTTGTCATCTGCCCTTTTCAATATGTGGGTGAAAGGTCTGGAAAAAGCTAGTAAGGGGAATGTGAGTTAAGATTATTTTGTCAAACTAATGTTTTTCAAGAGTAAAGGTAAAATTTCAGATTTCACATTATGTATGGTGCAGGATCATCAGGCCAAATCCTGTTCTTCGTTGGTTTGAGTTTCTTGTCACTTATGTTGGCTGCTTGAAAGCTCACACTAAACTCCCTCAGGGCTTTTATCTCGTCTTTAGAAGGTGGGATCTGTGCAACACTGGACAAAGATAAATAATGACGGTTTAGCACATGAATCTTGCTACAATCATGTGATGAACATGGACAGATTATGAGACATGAGATGAGGGGATCCTGGGTGCAAATGCCACTGACCAACTCTTCACCTCATACAACATGATGATGGTTCCTTTGTTTTCACATTTGTGAAAATTACACATTCGGTTTCTTAGACTCTGTGGTAACTGGGACAGCGCTTTCAGATTAATTTCTTCGCCTAACACACACTGACATTTTTATGCCTTACTTTAATGGGACTTTTTATGCCTTAAAATACTATGAGTTTCTTTTCCTTACTACACTCTGACATTTCATACCTTACTATACTATATCTTTATGACTTACTGTACTATGAATTTTTATACCTTACTATACTATATCTTTATGACTTACTGTACTATGAATTTTTATACCTTACTATACTATGACATTTAAAAACTTACTATACCAAGACATTTTTATGCCTTTATACCTTAATATACTACGACGTTTTTATGCCTTACTATACTTTAAAGATTTTATGCCTTATTGTGCTATGAAATTTTATACCATACTATACAATCACTTTTTATGCCTTACTATACTATGACTTTTAAAACCTTACTATAATATGACATTTTTATGTCTTTCCATACTAAGACTTTTTATGCCTTACTATACTATGACCTTTTATACTATACTGTATTTATGACCTTTTTTTCCATACTGTACTGCATTTTTATGCCTGATTATATTATTTCATCTCATGCCTTGCCATATTATGACGTTTTTTGGCATTTTTCTTCCATAAAATTTTTTTACGTTTCTTGGCATTTTATGCCTTAATATACTATTTAGTTTGATGCCTGACCATAATATGACGTTTTTATGACCTTTTATGCCTTAATATACTATGATGTATTTTTGACGTATTTTGCCATACCATACTATGCCTTTTTTTTGGCATTTTTCTGCCATACTATTTTTTGCAGTTTCTTTGTATTTTATGCCTTACTATACTATCTCCTTTGATGCCTGACCATACTATGACGTTTTTATGACCTTTTATGCCTTAATATACTATGATGTATTTTTGACCTTTTTTTCCATACTATACTATGACGTTTTTTTTGGCATTTTTATGCTTAATTATATTATTTCATCTCATGCCTTGCCATACTATGATGTTATTATGACATTTTATGCCTTAATATACTATGTTGTATTTTTGACGTTTTTTGCCATACTATACTATGACGTTTTTTGGTATTTTTCTACTATAGTATACGTTGACGTTTTTTAGCATTTTTGTGTCTCACTATACTATGTCGAGTTATGTTTTACTATACTATGACATCTTTAACGAGTGAATTACAAGTTACTGAATTATGGAAGCTTGTGGTATAATGGTTAGAAGAACTACCTCATATTCAGAAGGTTGGGCGTTCAATTCCCAGTAAGGTGCTAAACGGTCATATGACTTTTTTTCTTTAAATTTTAACACCATATTATACTATGCCTTAATATACTATGTTGTATTTTTGACCTTTTTTATCATATTATGCTATGATGTTTTTTGGGATTTTTATGCTTAATTATATTATTTCATCTCATGCCTTGCCATACTATGACGTTTTTATGACATTTTATGCCATACTATACTATGTTGTTTTTTGGCATTTTTCTTCCATTAATTTTTTTGCTGTTTCTTGGCTTTTTATGCCTTAATATACTTTCACATTCGATGCTTGACCATACTATGATGATTTTATAACCTTTTATGATTTAATATACTATGTTGTATTTTTAACATTTTATGCCATACTATACTATGACGTTTTTTTGGCATTTTTCTTCCATAAAACTTTTTTCCGTTTCTTGGCATTTTATGCCTTAATATACTTTCACGTTTGATGCCTGACCATACTATGATGTTTTTATAACCTTTTATAATTTAATATACTATGTTGTATTTTTAACATTTTTTGCCATACTATACTATGATGTTTTTTGGCATTTTTATGCATAATTATATTAATTCATCTCATGCCTTGCCATACTTTGATGTTTTTATGACATTTTATGCCTTAATATACGATGTTGTATTTTTAACTTTTTTTGCCATACTATACTATGTCATTTTTTGGTATTTTTCTTCCATAAAACTTCTTTCCGTTTCTTGGCATTTTATGCCTTAATATACTTTCACGTTTGATGCCTGACCATACTATGATGTTTTTATAACCTTTTAGAATTTAATATACTATGTTGTATTTTTAACATTTTTTGCCATACTATACTATGACGTTTTTTGGCATTTTTATGCATAATTATATTATTTCATCTCATGCCTTACCATACTATGAGGTTATTATGACATTTTATGCCTTAATATACTATGTTTTTTTTTGACATTTTATGCCATACTATACTATGTCGTTTTTTGGTATTTTTCTTTCATAAAATATTTTTCCGTTTCTTGGCCTTTTATGCCTTAATATACTTTCACATTCGATGCTTGACCGTACTATGATGATTTTATAACCTTTTATGATTTAATATACTATGTTGTATTTTTAACATTTTATGCCATACTATACTATGACGTTTTTTTGGCATTTTTCTTCCATAAAACTTTTTTCCGTTTCTTGGCATTTTAT